>NC_089817.1:13154277-13754277 GCF_029633855.1 Hoplias malabaricus
GATGCTATTGCCAAATTTGTAAGCTATGAGCCTGTTTATCCTGCTTTTTTATCTGATCATGTTCAGATTTCAGTCGACCAAAGGTTTAAAAAAGCCCAAGATGCATTATGATCGGATTTTGATCTGATCTTTTAGAATAAATTCATAGGTGGTCCAGATAGATCTGGAGCACATTTGACCCATGTATAAACAGAATGGATTGATGTTCACCTACATCAATAAGCTGCTGTACTAAGACCAGAAAGCTTAGGAATGTGATGTATTCTGCACAAGTAACAAGTGAACACGGGGTCACAGAAACTTCTATGGCTGAATGCAGGTGTGTTCAAAATCTCAACCTTCCACAAAATCATTTCAAAATGTTAACAGAATCAGGCCAAAGTTATGTGCTTATCATCCACACATGAGACATATTCATTCTAGCTGGAAAATAGAAAGAGCTTTTAAAGAGTATTTTGTTTTTGTTTTAGCATGCTAGCTTTGCGCCCACTGATTAGGGCCATCGCAATAACCGCGATATGTACTGTGCTATTAACTTGCCAAGGAATGGCAAGAATCGTCTCTACCACATCGTATACATGTTTTCCCTTTCATTGCATGGTCTTTCTTCCTTTACACTTCGGTGTGTATGTAATGAAAGTTTCCCAACTGTTGGCATCTGAATGGATGAGTGTCAGTCTTCGTTTTACAAAATGGACACAATGGCAGCAAACCTAGTCACAAAACCAAAAGCAGCTTCGACAGGTTGAGAGCATTTCAGCTTTCAACCAAATGAAAAGTGAGAGCCAGACAATTCAGACGAGGCAATATGCAAAATCTGTACCAGAAATGTCACTGTGAAACAGGGAAATCTAAAATTTGAGATCTCATCAGCTACCTATAATTCAGCTATCGAAGTCCTACTGCCTCCTCCAGCACAGAGTCATGGAGAAGCCTCAAAAGGAACAGTTCAGGCTAGTTCCATGTGACAATTAGGAATGTAGCATTGGAATCAGGATGAATTACGTAATTGGGGCAATAATATTGCATATCGCCATTTTGAATCCTGTTAAAACACCGCACGGGAAGTTCTTTCACTGCGACTGCCCTACCAGTGATTCTGGGTTAAGTGATTACGGATAATGAATGAATGAATGAATTATTTAATTAATTAATTTACCATGCTAATAAAAATAAGAACTATGTCTGTCAAATGATTCAAATGATCAATCATTTTATCAATAAAGTATACACTTTTGTAAAATTACGGATGTTTAATCACTTTATTTTAGGCTTCATGCCTGAATTCTTTTTAAAGCCAGCATCAGAAATGTGTATTCCATGTAAATGCAGTTCAGTAACAAACAGTAGTTGCCTAAAACATCTTGAAACTTTGATATAACAATGAACAGCTGGGCTTCAGGCTGGAGCTACAGATGGTTTGAAGGGTCATACAGTGAAAATGCATCAGTAGCACAGTCATTTATTTTGTAAATGAATTATAAGCTTTTGAACTTTGCCACTGAATAATTTTATTGTTTACATAGTGATTTACAGAGTGAAATTAACTGACAAGTTTGAGTACATATTATATTTAATTTTTTGGTCAATAAATGAAAAAATATGTGGTTCTTTTTTTCCCCAGACAGTACCCCCAATTGTATCTTGTTAAATTCATGCCATATTGACTCTTCTTCTTCTTCTACGTAGGATTACAAATATGAGACTTCTTGAGATTTTGAGAAAATATTTCTCCCCTCGTATTGATATATCAGCAGTGATGGTGAATTTGAAGGGTTTGACCGCTTTAAAGACAGAGCTCCAGTGCTTCATTCAAACCATGGTCTCTGGCTTTGTTTTGAGAAGTTCATTACTGCTGTCCATCAAAGCATGGATTATCTCTCATACCTGCAGAAGCCTCTAAGCACAGTGCAATTTGGGCTCAAATACCAAGAAAAATAGAGCCAGTTTGGCATGTCATTGAGAAGCTTGTTGATAAATGTTGGGCAATCTATTAAGCATGGCTTTAAATCAGGTTTTAACAGGAGACCTTCCCTCTTGTCCACAAGGGCAGTGCACGGGTGGTGGCCCGTTCTAATGAAAGAGATTTAGAGTCAGTGGCGTTTATATTAGCTCTGTGTGGACCTGGGAAACGCGCCGAAAACAAAATAAATCACACGGCGGCATCATTGCCGAACGCAGCTTTAAGGCACAATTAATCTGAGCGCATGCATTCTCCCCATCAATACCTCCCGTGGACACGTGGTGAAATTACAAGGAGTGAAGGCACACATAAAACGGCTGCAGTCAGAGCAGATCAATGGCACTTAATTAAAAAGAGATAGATGCTAAACAATGAATCAGAGCAGCTTTAATAGTAGATGCTCCTGACTCCCCCTATCAACAACAACAATGGTGGACAAGGACTTCCACATCGATTTTCCTTTCTTTCTTTCTCCTGATATTTTTCTCTTCTTTGTGTTTATTTTGGTTTAAATTTGCCCCTTTATTTCTGCCCGTGGGCTAGGCTATTCATTGTGTGCCCCAGGCCTCACTATTCCAGCAGATTGACTGAAAAACCTGTGTGCAGTTGACGTTGATTTGGTTGATTTAGTAAATGAGTATAACCGATCCAATCACTTGTCTTCTGGGCTTTCTACTGGAGAGTTAAAGCTACAATTTGTTACAGAATTGGGCCTCAACCTCCCTAAACTGATTTGTTAGAGAAGGGTCCATTTAAAAGCTTAGTGTTACATTTGATATATTTGCCAGGTTTTCTTGAATGAAGATTTACTTCCTCATTTTCTGATTGTAAAAGATGTATTCAAACTAAACTAAACTAATGCTGGATGATGTGTACTTTTAATATTTATGCCATTATTAGCATCATGCAACAACTGCATTACTGATACACGGGGGGTGGGAGAATGCTGTCATATTAAATGAAGAAAACAGTAAGAAGACTCCTGTCAAAACAAGCTACTCTACGGTTCAAGCATGCTAATGGGATATGTACAGGGGATAAATCAAGTTGTTCTGACTTCGCATTGCATGCTTTGTACATAGCAGGCACTTCAGAATTGTCCCACCTTCTTGTCTGAGTTTCTCTGATGAAAGCATTTGACCTATGTTTATATGAGAGTGCAAATTTGAGGTAAATGAAGCACAGCAAGCATAACATAATGTGTGTGATGATTAAACTTGGTTAAAATGAGAACAGAGAAGGAAGAGAACCAAACGAAAATAACTTCTTGATAAAAGGGGTATAATATGTTACTTTTTAAAATCTCAGCTGATACTAACAAGCAGATTAAATATAAGATAATCATCATAACCACAAGGGTAATTACAGGGAATTAGTTTTAATTAGTTTAATAAGAAATATTAAAGGATTTAATGGAAATGGGTCTTCACTCGTTCTCAGTTGTGAAAAAGTCCAAAGTCTGTCCCTCCTTGCACTGTGACAAAACAACTGTGCTAAGACACTTTTCTAAGACACTGGTGATGTATAAATATATCTCTGCAGAAATGTGTGTGGGGGGGATTCTTCCAAAAGTATTAGAGTACACATACTTCATCCCATGATATAGAATTTTTTTAATCCCAAACTTAACCTACGCTACTTACATATTTAACCATCATAATGCCAAACTTGTCAACTTTGAATAGTTTTTGGACTTGGGTTTGACTTAGCTGATGCATGGTAATAAGAAGGTGAAGCAATTATAGTTTCCCCCTGAAGTCATGCACCCCTTGGTGCATCAGCAAGCATATAAATTGCAGTAATGATGATTTTGATTAGAGTTATTGTAGCGATGATTACACGGCAATCTGGGAATACACAATTAGCGTAAGCCATTTGATGAGTCTCCATGATATTACCACACTGTCCCAACAGCTGCCTCTTAATTATGGAAGCATAACAATGACAGAATGGCTGTGCTCACCAATCCTGTGCTCTCTGCTGCGAGTGGGATGCTCGAGACATTGGGACACATCTTAACTAGTTTAAAAATGGAGAGGGCTCTTTTTTTTGACATATTTCTTCTACTTTCAGGGAGATTTTACTGATTTCTGCATCAGCATGGGCATTAAATCTTTAGCAGTGTGAGGATTTGGGCACAATAAACACAAAGCTTAGTGCCAAGCTGGCTTAATAAATTTTACTTTCTGAGTCTCATTACTGCGAACAGCTCTGCAACTCATGATTAATGACACTCCCCTAATTATACATGCAGTGTTGGAAGGCGTTTGATGATCTCATCTCCAAGGATATTTATCACATTTTATTGCCAGTAGTATTCACATAATGCCTCTCTCTACACACATATATAAGATTATGCAGCACCGTAATGGGATCCTGTGCCGACGGAGTAGTGAGCGTCAGCTTTCGGCTCTTAAAATGGAAGCTAAATATTGGGGCGAGATTGGATAATACACTTTTACACCAGCGGGACTGACAGTAGCTGAACCAGGTTGAGGTCAGTCCAATAAAAAGAACTGAGATACCACACATAAAATGGAGGTTGTTTGAAACAGGCCTCACTGCACTAATAAATACAGCAGTTCCTGATGATGCGGCAGCAGAAAGTGGGGGAGTCACAGGTGTTCAACTCTGCCAGGAAAGAGACTCATGTTTTAGAATTGTTGGCATTTTACAGTATTAAACACTTGATCAAGGTAACATGGGGAAAAAGCTTTTCTAACAAGGTGTCGCCCAGTGACAGAAGGATATTGTTGAACTAGTATTGGAACAGATCAAGTAACCTATCCTCTATAGCCACAGGGTCATTGAACGTTGAAAAGATTTTTAGTGGCTTCATTTTTTTTTGTTTCTTTTTAAACCTTTGCCTAATTAATTGTCAAATTAGATCTCAGATTATGGGAGTTCTAATATAAACATGTGTTTTTTTACATATATTTAGCAGATAGTTGTCTTCCTACTGGAAAGAAGGCCAGCCCTATCTAAAATTTGAACAGATGTTTCCAAATTGTCACAATAAAAATGTAATGTGGTCAGTTCAGCTTCTGGTTTAACTCTGCTAGAGATGTTCCACTGATATATTTGAGCATTTTTTAAAATTTGAACTAGGAGTGGGGTTATCTGAAACCAGCAGCATGCACTTACTCTTTAAGAAATATCATGTTTTGCTGTAGACTTATATGGCATATGGCTGCTTGCAAACAACAACATTAACAAATCAAAATCCCTGTACAAAGAGGTTAAACAGGTGTGAAAAACAGCAAAAAAAATACCATCCAATAAAATGACCAACATTCACTTTCTTATTTTATAAATTCTTACACGAATCAGTGCATTGAAGTGAAATTTAAGTTTGATTAAAGACTGTGGATTCGCTCCTCCTTCTCATGTGGCCTTTTATAAAACTATTTCTCAGTAGAGTTTTGATAAATACTAGAGGCATCTGTCACCTGAGTCCAACTACACACTGATTCTAAGCTACATTGACTATTGTTTCCCTTTCACGCCCTTTGTCCCTCCCCTCTCCCCAAATTGAGGTGCATTCATGTTATGCAATTCAGGCAATCAAAATGCCTGCTTAATCTTCCGATCACGACCATGTATTATGACAAAAATATGTCATCTGATATTAAATTTAAAAAAAAAAAGTGTGTTCTTTTACTGCCCAGAGCAGAAATGGGTATGGGAAATAAATAAATAAATAAAGGAAAGAGAAATGATCCAAACAAAACATATGCAGATTTTATTTATTTATTTATCTCCTCTTGAGACTGGAGGACTCTGCCTCGTTACTGCCGCCAAACTTCAAACCATATCCAAATAAACCACTTTGATGGAGAGCCGTAACCAGGCTGTCAGCTCAGGAAATGAGCTTATCATCAAACTATAAAGTATGACTTTATTTTCATATCCTTTTCTTTGCTTAATTTATTATTGTCTTAAAGCTCACTGCCTGCAGCCCTGATTTCTAAAACACACTTTTAATTAAGGGCAATGAATTTGCTAAGGCTTAACTGTTGTTTGTTTGACAGTACTTATTTGGTGTTACTTGGAAAGGGGAAAAAAAAAAATGCCTGAAATAGAAAGCGTATGAAGTCACTGCTTCATAAAGCTGTTATTTTTGTCTGTTTACCTGCCGAGTTTGCGATGAACTTCTTTCCCCGTGAGGAGCGTCCCTGTCCCACTTGGCGTGTGGTGCATGCGTAATGTCTGCAAACAGGAACTCGAAAAATTTCCTTCTATTTTCTTTCTTCTTTTTCCCCCCCGTCTGCTTCCATTAGGTTTTCTCATGTCCTGAGAAATAATTGAAACTACAGCCATGCAGTTCTTTTGATGGTTCCTGCTGAACTTTTCTGTCATGTAATGTGCTGCCTGAGGACCATCAAGAACTCATTCATTGCCTGGTGGCCTATTTAGAACCTTTTTTATTTTTCTAGGATCAGCGTGTTGTGTACATGTATGCAGTCTATCTTTCAGTGAGAGATTTTTTAAAGTCAGTATATTTTACATGAAATCTTGTGTTCCTAGTTCTCTCTCTTTTGGATCAGCCATTTGGCGTCCACAGTGTGGTTCTACATCGATGAAGCTAGTGTTGCTAACAAACACTAGAGGTCAATATTCACCCCCATATTTTTAATGTATGTATCGTCTCTCCACTCATTCAAACTACATCTAGGTCATGCAGAAATGTTTGTGGTTGAGGACATATGACTTACATCCATCTATAAATAAATGAACATGATGCAGGGAGCATCTTCAGACAGTGCCAGTGCCAAACTCAAACGCCTCATTGCGTGGAGGTTCAGATTAGATCTGTGACGTTTGTTGTTTTGACTGGAGAGTGAATGAAATGTTTTGTAACCTTAAGTGTTATTACATATTCAACTATATATATCCAAATGCAAAGCAAAATATTTCCCTTCTCATGGCTTCTCAAAACATCATGCGGATTTGAGTCTGTCTTGACAGTTAGCCACCATCTCTGACAACAAGGTGATCTATCGGTCACGAAATCAGATCTGTGTAGTGGCTGTTTCTGGTTCTGAAGCCTACTTCGTGTAGAGAGCTGTATTTTTCTGTCTGGTGTGAGTGGCCTTCATGCTGGACGAAGACAGCAAGGACACCTGCAGGGTGAGAGGGTGGGTGTGAATGTGATTGTGTGATTCTATGTGAGAGTGAGTGGTGAGTGTGAGTGTGTGTGTGTGTGTTTATATGAGAGAGAGAGAGAGAGAGAGAGAGAGAGAGAGAGAGAGAGAGATTTTCTGGAGCAAGGGGGCCACAGTGTGGGTTAAGATGGCGAGATTGCACTGTAGGGGCTGTATCTATAGAAAGTGCTTTTTCAGTGCCCAGCGCCTTTATCTGTTGTTTTCAATTTTCCGGCCTACGCTGAGCAGAGACATTTTCACTGAAAACAGAATCACAGCTGCCCGAGGGTGGACGGGAATGACAAGAGCAGCCTGTATCATCATCAGACATAGAAGGATGGTGACCTTACTCAGGGCTGCTCCTCAATACAGGGATAGATCTGGGTTATTGGTCATTCCAGTGCAGTTTAATGCACTGCAAATATACATCAGCTATATAACACATGCACCATGAAACCACAGACTGAGTACATTCAGAAAATGCAAATCAGTTTATTTTGATGGATTATTTTTATTGACATTTGACAATGGCACCTGGTGATTAGAATAAAACAATATGGTCAAATGTTTGTTAATTGTCATTGTTTTGTGGAATCATATGAAGGATACTGAGATATAAACAGCTGTACGTTTTTCTGCATGGAGGGAGCGTTATATTTTACATTAGCAACAATATTCTACATTGTCTTCTAATACTGAGGTATGATTTAAACAAATAACTCATTGTCTTATGTCTAGCCTTAGAGTAAAAGCCTTATTTATGTAAGTACAATATGTGGCTCATTTTAATAATATTAATTAGTCTCCTCTCGCATACAATAATATCAAACTATGCTTTTTTTTCATTTTTTAAGAGCTTAAAAATATCAACAGCATCTGTTCAAAACAATGATCACATTCATCTGACATCAAAAGCCCTCTGTGTAGAGCTGCCTCCTGGTTTTAAAAGATTGATGGTAGAGACAGCATAGTTTATCTACAACTCTGACATGCTTCACCTTCTTTGTAACACCATACTGTCAAGTAATAATAATAAAAAGGGAGTCTTTATTTATAGTTTTCACAGTCATCACATGATGTTGCTGAACTCTTGAGAATACAGCCATTTTTTTTCACCAACATAACTAACCAATTTAGATGCAAATTCATACCTTTGAGTATTTTTCAATTAGTAATCAGTTAATAAAATATTATACTAAATGGTAAACTTATTAAAGACTGTCAGATTCGGTAAAAGCCTATTTGCATAGATCATGGCATAAACACATTTGGATGTACAGGGGTTGGACAATGAAACTGAAACACCTGGTTTTAGACCACAATAATTTATTAGTATGGTGTAGGGCCTCCTTTTGCGGCCAATACAACGTCAATTCGTCTTGGGAATGACATATAAAACTCCTGCACAGTGGTCAGTGGGATTTTAAGTCATTCTTCTTGCAGGATAGTGGCCAGGTCACTACGTGATGCTGGTGGAGGAAAACGTTTCCTGACTCGATCCTCCAAAACACCCCAAAGTGGCTCAGTAATATTTAGATCTGGTGACTGTGCAGGCCATGGGAGATGTTCAACTTCACTTTCATGTTCATCAAACCAATCTTTCACCAGTCTTGCTGTGTGTATTGGTGCATTGTCGTCCTGATACACGGCACCGCCTTCAGGATACAATGTTTGAACCACTGGATGCACATGGTCTTACTGGTGCTATGTGCAATTAATGAAGATTGGCCACCAGGCTGCTCCAATTTAGCCATGAAACCTCCCACACTAAAATGACAGGTGTTTCAGTTTCATTGTCCAACCCCTGTACCTACATTCACTGAAATAAATTTCACTAGGTTGGTACAATGAAGTGTGTAAAAATGAACCTAGAGCTAGGGAACAGAATTGTACCATATTCAATAGTAGTTGTATATAAACTTGTATCGGAGTTGTATCAGAGATGTCTGAAGACCTTTATTATTTAGCTAGTAAATAAAAAAGATATTTTCACTGTACCACTCTTCATATAAATCTAGTCATCTACATATATTTATTGGGACCATAAAATGAGGATTTTGTTTTTGTCTTGTATTCAAGCATGGACGTAGTACGAAAAGACGTAATATTAACGTTCAAACTGGCCAAAGTTTACCTGACAATCTCATATTCCTGTGTGTATTAAATGTTTGATTCCAAGTTTTTTTTAGAAAGTTACCTTTCTTAAACAGAAAGAGGATTAAAACATTTTGATCTTGATCTAGATGATATTAGTGTTGAGACTACACATGGCCTCATGTGTGTATATTGTCAGATTCTTCAGAAGAGTGTAAAAATAGTTGTGCATTAAATTCCAAACTATCAGTGTCCCTCTCTGTTGTTATTTTGGTTCTGTTTTTTGCTTCTTTTTCTCAGCCATGTGCTCTGTTTTCCCACCTGTCTCCCTTAGCCACACCCACACCTGTGATCTGTTAGACATGAACTCATAGGTGCACCCTCTTAGCTCTTGTAATATAAATCCTGTGCTGGTAGACAGTGTTTGTTGCTCATTGTGTGTTTGTACTCAAGTGTTTATGCTTCTGCTCAGAGTAATCCCTCCGCATTTTGTTCTTCCTGTCTTTACTCATGTTTATTCCCCCATGTACATACAAAACCTTACCCATCTCAGCAAATGCTTCCACATTCTCCTCTCTCTCTCACCCACCTCATGACACACTAGTTTCTCCTTTGATGGACTACTGTGACAGTGGGAAAACTGAACAATATATCTGAAAATCCTTTGTTATTTGAACTTTAGAATGGTGCAGCGGTCTAAGTGTTGTAGCTAAATGACGTAATTAATACTAATTACATTTGATTATAATAATTGCATTAAAATGTTAAATTTGAATGTTTTTTCTGCTTCTTGAAATATCTAATCACAAGTAGTAGTGGTGATACTCCCAAAAATAAATATAAATCACGGGTACACATCACCCCTTATATGCTAGCTGCAACAAACGTGATATATTTGAATACTATACAATAATATTCGGTATCATAAAAAAAGGTGGCCTCTCCATGCTGTATAAGTGCTCAGAAGTCACACTCAACTTCTAGAACATAGATTCAGCAACCAAACTTGTTTTTTCATTTGTGCGTCAATGGATTTGTTACTGAAGTGTTACTGGGTTTGAAGCCCAGCTTGGGCACTAAAGGATTTGGTGTTAGTCCTGAAGCTCCAGTGTTCTCAGTCAGCATCACAGCTACTCTAGTGAATCCCTGTTCTGTGAAGAAGGCATTGCACTGCAAGCTGATTCAGGATATGGTGACACAGAAGAGAAATTGCAGCTTTACTACAGTGTGCTTGAGAATCCTTTGCCTGAACGAGGATTGAGTGATATGTAGGTATGTGCAACTGTACACAAATGTGCACCAGTACACATTTACAGTGTAATATGTCAGTAAAATGCTATTATTAATCACATGGTTAACTGCTATAGCTCATGTAAAGTAAGTCCAAAAATATATTTCTCTGATATGTCTCACAGTTGGATTCAAATCCTAACAGTAAAGTTTGTGGGTGTGTTCACAGTTTAGTTTCAATTAGATTTCTGCGTCTTCGTGTTATAGAAATGTGTGTAAATTGTGTGTTTACTGAGGAAAGGTGATTGGTTGGTAGTTGGTTGGATGAGAAATAATCATGTGAGTGAGTGTACTACGTGAGCCTGTTAGTTTCCTTTTGATGGTGAAATTTGTGAACGTTTTATCGTATATTGTTCTGAAATTTATAAAACAATCAACACTGAGTCAGAGTCTGTGAATATTCAAATTCGTTTCAGGAGGTTTAATGAAGTTTATATATATTCAAGCACCTATTATTTAGCTTTCGGTTCACCACAAATATTTGTTCGGGAGAACAAACCAAATAATGTTATGTATACATAACCGAGCCTGGTAATGTAGACAAGCCTGACAGCAAAGATGATGCTGCTACAACACCAGACATCCCAAAAGAAATAAGGAAACATGCTGATTGCATCAAATAGCCTATAATACCTAACAGCAGGGCCGTCGTGTGACTGCTGCAGCAGTTTGGAGCGTTCGCTCTTCAGAGTGTTCAAAGGGACGCGCTGCTTCTGTTGTCATCCGCTTGTTGAGTCTGAGACTTCTCAGGGCATCGGAAGAGTCAGGTAGACGCCATTATTCTGAGCTGTTTACCATATGCGGCAGTGGGAAGGAGAGGGCGCGAGTGCCACATAAATCTCCCGTGAGATCTCCCAGATTCCATCCGAATGTGGTTTTAAACATCAGGCCTCCTGTCACAACTAGAGCTCTGAGGCCATCCATCCTGCAGAGAACGCTTTTAAATGTGCTCTTAAACCAGCAGTAACAGCCCGTGAGGTGTCTAAAGCCAAGTCAAGTAGAGCCTCTTAAACTCCACTGATTCATTTAGACCCAAGAAAAGAGACAGATTTTTAAGACTTTTATTTTATAGATTTTTTTATTTATTTATTTATTTATTTTTTTTGCTGGTGAAAAGAAATCAAGCTAGGGATGTTATAGCTCTAAGGATGTGTCTAGTGGTTTGAACATTTATGCAGTAAATTATTTATACAGAAATTGTTTTTTGAATGCTGCCATGCAAGAATAATCTTTGGCTCCCCAGAAAAAACATTCATTGGCTTTTTTTTTCCTCTTGGAGTCACTGACATTCAAGAGCTCATGTTTTATATTTTCAATAAAATGTGATAAACATGAAAATACAGTTTAAAAATTCAAAACATACCATTCATTCATTTAGAATACATAGGCATAACCTACAGCCTGTAATGAATTCATAGGTTTATATATATATTTATACTACAGCACTTTAGTTCTGTCCATGCACATTGAAGTTCACTTTTAGACTGAACTGCTTTTTGAACAAAGTGCAATACAGTGCAACTAATCAGATCAGAGAATCCATTTAAGCATATCAGTCTAATGTATGAAGAGGAGGATAGTTAATAATTGATTTATGTCTGTTTTGGTAAATGAAGTCATAAAATAAATACCCCAAGCTGCAAAATGAGAAAGTAGGAAAATATGTAACAAAGTGTTCTTTGAAGAACTTCCACAGAAAGTATTTTTTCCCTAGAATCATGCATCGAGGAGCAGTTTAAGGAAACTTTATCTTGAAGAGTATGAGCCTCATGAAACTGGGACACAATGAGCAATTACGCCTCATGCATTTTTCCCTTTTCTTTCCTTTCTTTTTTTTCCTTAATAAAACCAGCGCAATCAAGTGGTGAAATTAGATGAATGTTAACAGCTTCAGGTTGCACAGAGCTAAAATTAAAGTGTCATCGTCACAGTCATTGTACCATTTACTCTGCCATTCTCAGAATCAGGGCGCAAGATTTCTTAGCCCAAATTTAAGTTTGAAACTCGAAACTCACCATTCAACCTCACTGCAAAAATAAAGAAAGAAAGAAATAAACAAATAAATAAATAAATAAATAAAGTCATCCATTTCCTCGACTTATTTACAAATACGTATTTGCTTACTTGACATCAGATAAGAAAATGACTGTTCAGCTTGGAAGGGAGAAAATCCTGCAGTGCAATTTAAAGAGCACTAATTGAAAAGCAAAAGGATTGGGATAGTTAGCTTAGCAAGGGAAGAAGATAGAGCAAATGTAATTTGCCTGTATGTGCTTGTTGGTATTGAAATAGAAGGCCCATTAAACAGAGGTGCATTATATTTTATGCCTATGGGGAAAAAAATCCAGTACAAAATCCAATGCATCTTTTTTTTTTACCGATTATTAAGAACAGAGCCAAAAAATGCACAGAAAAAGAGCTTGGGAAGCAGCACTGTTGGATCAAGAATTTATAATGGGGCTTAGCATGGCATTCCACAATGGAATTTAATGGCTGTGACTAGAAACATGAGCCAAAGCACTGAGCTTTTGTTTAAAGAATTATTAAAATGCCATTATTATATGAAAAGTTCTGTAAGCATAATTAAATAGGGGGAAAAAAGAAAAAAACTGCGTTAGGTTTGTGCAAATGGCTGGGGAGTTGGAGCGTTTACCTAGGGTGTAATCAGTTATACAGGTGCAGTCACTCCACACAAACTATGCATTTAGCGTCTATAATAATAATTACATAATAATTGCAGTAGCCTTTAGGGGGCACTCACCATGGGATAGAGACAGGTAGCTCTTAGCCTTCAATTGCTAGTGACAGAATGTGTGGTATGAAACCAGAGGAGTGTTTCAAATAGAAGCCTGTCATTTTCTTCCAGGCAATCAAATGACCACAGAGGCATGCAGTGGCAGGGTCAGGACTTCCTGATGTTCCTGGTGGGCTCTGCTAATTGGCAGCTCAATTGGTTTCCTGGTAAAATGAGAAAAGATTGACATGTCCTTGGAGGCTGAATGAGTCAGAATCTTAGATCTGTTTGATCTTATGTTCATTGAACATGCCGGTCCTAGCAATATCAGGAATGCACTTTTCAAAATAAAGAGTGCCAAAAGAGTTTATTGGGAGCTATGTCCTAGACCTCCGGGGTCATATGTTTTAGTCAGTGACATTCCATAAAATGAGCTACAAATCTAACCCTTTTATGTTTTGGAAGAATGCATAATTCTCTACTGCATTTACTGTGGTTGTCCTATGTGTATTTCCTGCAAATGTCACTATTCTAAGAAATCAGATATACCATTTATTCATTCATTCATTCAAACCATGCACCCAGGGGAAACCCACGCAGACACAGGGAGAACATACTAAACACAACAAAGGCAGGAACCAAAGGTGGGGATTAAGTCCACAACCCCTGGACCGTGGAGCTCTGTGGCAGCACTATCTATACATTCAAAATATTAACATTGCTATATACAAGCGAGAATGTATCTAAAATCAGCACAATTACAGAAACAGACTCAGATTGTAGCTTACTACAGCTAAATTTACTTTAAATTTACTTGCTTACCAAGTATATATGCAGGAATATAAGCTAGCATTCAGCATATATCTTACAAATTCCTATTCTGAATATTTATCAGCCTTATACTTTAAATCTCAGTGATACTGGGGAAAATGTATGTAAGACAAAGCTTGAAGGCCTTAGAACCCACTGCTGAACAACAAAGAATGAATGCTAGAGGCGATTTCTGAAAACATATTTTTCATGTAGACACAAATGGTTTTGACCCTATAAGCTTCTTTCATTTCCTTTGAAACACTTTTCATCAGAGGGTATACAGCATATTTTAATGTAATCTGTTGCATTTGTAGCATTTCATTTTTTACTGTATGCAGTTGGTTATAGGCTATAGGATGGGATAGTCCTTTAAAAACATCCTGTAATACATTGGGATGTTCTTTAGGGACCCAAACGGTCCATTTGTGGCTTTGTTCTAAAGAATGTTTTTGGTGCCTTTATTTTTAAATGTTTGTCCTAGACTTTTTTTTTGCAGTTCTGTACAATCTGCTTTGGGTGTGGGTGGCACATCTAGCCTGGGTCTTACTGCCTCTTTTTTGTTTTTCTAACATAAAAGGCCCTTACCCTAAAGCTTTCAAGTCTCAGGGTGACAACACGTGTTTAACTGTGAACAGTATGCTTTCACATGTGGTCCTGACAGAATCTTTCACAGAAAGCTTTATGTCTCTTAATGCCAACCTTTTTAGCCTGAAAATAATGTACTGGAAATAATCCAGGGATTGTCACACTAGCAAGGAAAGCAGCAGAATCACTCATTCATTGTATTAGTCTTGGTTTTGCTCCAAATCCTTGATGCTGTGTAGTGAATTGTAAATGCCTGCGTAGAGCATTGATTGTGGTTCTGTTTATGTATCCAGCAATATTTAAACCCAGTATTGGACTGAGAGGCATACATACCCTGATACATATCCATATGTAAGAGTATCTGTGTATCAGAGATGATTCATGGATAAATTAAAATGGTCAAAGCAGCCTCTGTGCATAGAAACAGATCTTTTTATAATTGCAGAAGTAATGATTTACAAAGCGGTACCATCTTTGGCCTATCTCAAACAGAGTGTGCCAAATGGCCAGGTTATCCTTCTTTATCTATTGATCTACAGCTTATGTCTGTCCATCCATCCATCCATCCATCCATGTTACAACCTGTAAGACATTGGACAGTGATACAATTTTGGGGCTGACAGCCCCTGAAAAATGAATTGCACAGGCCTGTATAGGCATCACTAGGGAGGATAACCCGTGTCTAGTGATGTGTACTGGCCAAACGTTATACCTGGGCATGAAATAATAGCCAACTACTGAACAAGGGACACATTCTATCCCTTTCCACAAGTTAACAGATCTCTTTATTTTTTGGAAACACCTGCTACTCACGTATCAGACAATGCAGCACTTCCACTGCCTGTTTACATCATGTGAATGAACCACAGTTTACTCCACGAAAGCACACTGCAGTGAAAAGCAATTCAAATTATTTTTTTTTGCCATTTTGGCTTTGTTCTCTTTATTGTCTGTCTAATTTTTCTTCATAACGTTTACACGACATCCAATTTAATCCAATCAAAAATTGACTTCTGATTCCTTTCATTATAAAAAAAAATAATAATAATAAAAAAAATAATAAATATGCCCTTGCACTATGAAAAATGGCATAGTCACTCTTCAAATCAAGGAAGCCCTGCTCCCTAGAGAAACTCAGAAGTCTCATTCCACGTGCTAATACATGAATAGTAATGTCAGTAACGCACAAGTTTTATCATTCATAAGGTTATATTTTATCATTTACAAATCAATAACCTCTGCTCTAAATGAACACCACCGTTCATACCACAATAAACTATCCTTTGTGCATATTTTACATGGTGATATGAAACAGAGGAAATGCTGATTCTGTATGCTGATATATTTGTCTTGGGCAATGCTGTATTTCCCCTGCCAGCAGTTTGTTATGAAACAGTGAATTTAATTTGAGTTATTTAATAAATTAAAATAATCTTAGCTTGTTGTTTTACTGATAGTCCTCTGGAATCTGATTCCCTACAGTCTGCAGTGCATCTATACAACAGGCCTGTGCACTGTGTTTTGTTAATTGCTACTGTGATATTGGCTGTGCAATACTGATATTGCAGAATACAGCAATATGCAAATGGGCTTTTAATGAATTAAGTGCTGAACATCCTGACCTGCTTCAGACAAATTCCAGATGAGTTTCTGTGTCTATTTGGAAAGAGAAAAAAGACAAAAACAAGGAAACCAATATAAATAATTTTGCTCCAGTGTAATGTAACATCAGACAATTTACGTTGTGTCCGCTGGTTTATTGGCAGTATTAAATTTTATTTATTATATTATTTCTTTTATTATTTGGACATACTGTCCATCTCCTTCTGTCCCTCTCATTTCACCCCCCCCCCCACACACACACACACACACAGCTCAGCCTCATTTCCTCCTACTTTCTAATTTAAATAAATCACTGAGATTTGATTCCCCATTTCCATCTCAGGCATCAAGAATTCTTTTCGTTTGCAGAAATTAATTAGGTAAAAATTAAAGCCTAATTTTTCAAGGCCAGTCAAAGAAGCCAGTGCAGTTACAGCACATATTGATGGATGAGCCAACATCCTAATGAGGAGGATTTCAATCTGGACCTTTTTTCTCCTTCTCTCTTCTTTCTGTCCTCTATTTTTATTTTTTTCCTGGAATTTACAGGATGATACACAGCCTGCAAATAGTGATAATTCAAGGTGTGTGTGTGTGAGTGTGTGTTTTTATGTGTGTTTGTCTGCGAGAGAGACAGAGAGTGTGCAGATAAATGAAATGAAAAGTGGAGGCATTTGCCAGGAAACTCCCCAACCGCTGTCATATTTTACAGCCCAACAAAATGGCTTTCTATTGATTTTTCATCGACGGCCAAACAGTGTGGTTTCTCCAGAGCCAACAGGCTGTAATGACTGTGTGTAGAACTGTGCCTTTGCTAATCAAATCACTCCTCTCAATAAAGTGAAGGAAGAGTTTACAGCTTATCAACCTCTGCCGTAGGATAATGCACTCCTATTCTTGTTCACTGAGAACCTTGTTCTCATTGTCATGGCAATGGAAAATCTGAACAGTACCAGACAGAACATGAGGGAGGAATGCTCAGAAATGCATTGTATCAGAAACAAAAAGACTGGATACATCATGCATTTTCAACTCATGGATGAGTAAGTCAAACATGGCACCACTAACAGCTTTAAACTTTATTTTTTACCATTGCTCTTTATTTGTTGCTGCCCTTTTGTTTAGTCAAATCCATTTAAGTAAAGATATTAAGACAAAAGAAGGTGTGGGGTCACTTTGTAGTCAGTTTCAGGCCAATATTAAGATCTCTGGGACTAAGCTGGTTTCCTCTATGGGAAAATATACCACTATTGTGCACTGTGCTAAAATGTTCCATTGTCTATTATTTACAATATGGAATTTCTTTCTCCAGTGACACTGAATGATGTGAATTGCAAGACCTATAAAGAAGGTAACAATGTGTGTGGGCGTATTTGCTTGCTTATTGTATGTATGTTGAATTATTCATATTTCTATTCCTTCATAGTTTTCATACTTCATAATTCAGAGGATACAGTCACATTTGGAGGCAAAGCATATCAGATCGTTTACCTCCAGGCTTGAAGATGATTTCAGAAAATGACTTTCATTTTTCTCATAGAAGAAACCTGCTCAGACACAAAGCCCGTGACATTATTACTAAGTTCTGAATTGTAGTGTCCTGGTACTGTGTGTAGCCCCTTCACTGGAAATCATGATAATTTAGGGCTGGAAAATTAATGAATTTCAATATATATCACAATATAAAATGTTTCAATAACAATTATATTATATGATACACATTTTCAATATATCAATATATACTTTATACAGCATCCGTGACTGACTGGCGGTTAATACAGGGCGCTGCCATCAGTTCATTGCACTCAATGTTTTTAAAATATTAATATTGACAGAGCCAAGAGGTATTTTTTGTTTGAGGGTTTTGTTTTTGTTTGATTTTCTGTGTTTTTTTATTGTTCATGTTGATATCTATATATAATATACATTTTGACCATATTGTCCAACATTTTATGCCATTTTACATTTTACAGGCTAAACAAATTTTTACACAAATTTTAGCCCTGAAGAGGTAGACCAGGTATGTGTTGGGAGGCTCTACTCTTCAGATCTTTTTTAGTCAAAGCTGGTTGAGGTTATATCTGGTCATTTCCAACCAAGACCCTGTGTATGTTAAATACTTAATTAATACTTTATTGTCTTTAATTTAGTAATCCATGCAAATACATGAGAATTCCCACTTACTGATTTCACTGACACTTTGTCCATGCACTTCATACCTTACTGCAATATGTATTTTATTTCTGCCCTCAAACAATAAGCTTGAGATAATCTGTATCATACTGTTAGTAACGTACTGGGAAAAAATGAAACCATGATCATTTTTCACACAGATATAAGAATAACTAGGTCCCAAGATATGATACGTCTAACTGTTTTTCATTAGGGCTGATAAGTTCAGACTTGGAACAATATAATTTATTTTCCTTATTGTTAATAAAAAAAATATTAAAACAAAATAAATTAAGAAAGAAAGAAAGTATTTTATATCATATATAAGCTAGTCCAATGCTCTTAAACAATAGAGTGATATTGTGAATAGTTCTTTAAATAACTTATTATCATTTATTTACTTTGCAAATTAGATTATTCTAAATTTGTTATGACCTTTATTATTTATTAAAATAATAATAATATGATTTATACACCAGTTTACACACCAGTTAAAGTGAGCTAAAAAGCCCATAATGATTTAGGCACTTCGTTTTTATCAGAGCAGACTCCAGTCCAAAACCGATGATGGTGTGTAGTCAACATCACAAAACTTTGTGATAATGAGGCCACTGTTAAAAATACTTCCTTTCATTTGAGAAGTTCCTCTTTTTATGGAGCCAAGTGTTATGATCTGACTGTGTCACAAGCCTCGGGTCCCTGCCTTTGAATATCTGTTTCTAGTTGAGCATTTTTGTGTGCTTTGACATTTGGAGACATGCAGCCATTTTCAAATGAAATTGTGCCATTGCATCTCACGCATCCCGACTTTGCTGCTGCTTGTGTGGGACTGCAAAGAAAGGCTTTGATATTAAAGTAATCCAAGCTCAGTGGAGAACTGGTGGGGCGAGCCGGAAGACACACTCACAAGAGCCAGGAAAGATGAAGCAGGAAATGTCATGCAAGCTTCCTGTCAAATGTCACATCCATTCCTCTATATAACTCTAGTGCACTGATTGGACATAGTTTTCTATGGCCTTTTTCTGAGTAACAGATTAAAAGTGTGTGGAAGTTCTAGGAGTGGGCGGCATAGCAAAAATAGTGTGAGTTCAAAAAACGTATTTCAACATCTGTTCCAGTTGTTAAAATGTACTCTGTTTACATTTAAAATGTACTCTTTTCCAGAGCAGCTAAACCACATACATTAGAATAACTAACATTTCTTACGTACAGTTAGTGAGATAAATAAGGTTTGGACGTTTTAATGGAAATTCACTGGTTACTTCCACATCATTGATAGTTCTCAGAAAATATTAATAATAATAATAATAATAATAAATAAAAGAATAGAGCTCACATACCTGAGTATTTTCAAGTCATATTCTTGCTTGCACCATTTGTTGGTCTCAGAAAACATATCAACCTGCAAGACACGAGTGAATCAAGGATTGACATTTCTGTCAACTTTACTGCAAAGTGATAAGCTGTTATTCACTACTCCTTAAATACTTTGAAGTTGAACTCAACACTTTCATTTCCTGTGGTTTGGAATCTCTTTTAAATGTCCAAATTCCCTGTGTAGTTTACTTCACAAGGAATCATTAGGCTGATTGCACCTTAAGAGTAGGCTCCCAAGAGGGGAGGCACTGTGAGTGTGTCTTGGTTCACTCACTGGTCCTGTTTGTAGTAGACATGAAACGGTATGAACATTTTAAATCATGATTGGAGTGGCCAAAATGATCACAGTTATCAATATTATTGTGGTATTGTTTGAATTGATTATGTGATAAAAAGTACTGATACACATATTGAATTAATTAAAAAAATGTTATAGTGAAAATGACAAATAATATTTAGAGCAATATGTACTCATATGAGTCACACAGCTCCAGGAACCTGGAGGTTGTGGGTTCGATTCCGGCTCCGGGTGACTGTCTGTGAGGAGTTGGTGTGTTCTCCCCGTGTCTGTGTGGGTTTCCTCCGGGTGCTCCGGTTTCCTCCCACAGTCCAAAAACACACGTTGGTAGGTGGATTGGCGACTCAGAAGTGTCCGTAGGTGTGAGTGTGTGAGTGAATGTGTGTGTGTGTCTGTGTTGCCCTGTGAAGGACTGGCGCCCCCTCCAGGGTGTATTCCCGCCTTGCGCCCAATGATTCCAGGTAGGCTCTGGACCCACCGCGACCCTGAATTGGATAAGCGGTTACAGATAATGAATGAATGAATGAATGTACTCATATGCCATGTGTAAATCTGTAAGTCATCATGTCAGATTAATTTGTAATGTGTAATTAGCATAATTTGCATAAGAGTTTATATTTAACAGATAATCACAGACATGAGTTTATAAACCTTATTTTTTTGTGGAAATACATTTACTACACAGACAAAATTGAGGTCCTTCAGAAAACTGCATAAATGTGTAAATGATTTAATGTAGAACTCAGGAGTGGCAGAATGTTACAGAGCAGTCAAAGGTGGAAAGAGGCTCAGTTTCTTTGCACATTAATGTGGGACCAAAAACAAAACAAAACAAAAAATCCCAAACAAACAAAAAAGTTGGAATATACTTTTAGCACCGTTTACAGTGGAACGGAGGCCCAGGCTTCTGCATAATTTAAGCAGCTGCAAATTAGTAAATCTGGCTACAATGCCTTCTTTTCGCATGAGAAGTCTTGTTTGTGGTTAAAAACAGCCTACGGCAACATTCAACTGCATGGTTTTACAAGAGCATCAGAATCAGCTACATTAGCCCATAGTTAGCTTACTGTTTACTGAGTCTTGTGGAGCTCTAAGGTCTTGCCCAATTTGACCTCCCTGTCCTGATCTCACATCCCCTGCTTTCAAGGGTCCTTGAGGAGTGAAATCAGGATGGAGAGGTGAGATTGGGAATCAGAATCTGTGCTCTGATTCAAAATAAACCCTGCACACTTGCCGCTGGGAGACTGTTAATTTTGGTTGACACAGTATGTGAGTTTTCACATACTTATCGATCACGATGAAACAAGCTTGTCAGGACTTTTACCATGGTTTACCATGACAGTAGTAACTGTTTCATGTCTAGTTTGAAGTGAATCAATACACAGTATATATGAATTTGATAATGTTCCTGAGGAGCGTTTGAAATATAAAAGGACTTTGCCTGTTAGATAAGAGTATCTTGAGTAGATGTGTGGGAGACATGCTGCTGTTTCTGGTCAGAGAGAATAGTAAACAGTTGATTATCTGTGATTTTTACTGCGCGGAGCTTTGAGGGAATGAAAGGTTTAGTGCACTACAATGATTTCAACAGTAGGACACTAGAAAATGGCTGATTCCCTGGTTACTACTCTATTCCTGAACCCTATCAAGGGAGATCTTTAAGAAACATTCCTATACACATTTTGATAATATTTTTTTTTTATTGTTTTGAATAACATGTGACATGCTAGTAGTTGTGTAAAAGCTCAATTGGGAATCATATGTCTTTTTAACAGTGATTTGATCCATAAGAAATGCAAACAAGCAGCTGGTGTAATTTATTGTGACATAGATTTATGTCACACATTGGCCAAGTCCAGGATGCCCCAGCACTTTGGCCAAGGCACATGATATTCCAAGTCTGCTGATGAGCTATCTGCTGCTCATTAATTAGCACTTTAGCTGCATGGAGTGGTGTTCCTTTAAAGCGTTTGGGGACAAGGTTTCAGTGCTTTAGGTTGTATTAAGTTTTAAAGAGACTCAGTGAAGCAGCGCAAGGCTGTTGGATAAAGACGTGGGGAGAGAATCAGGGGACACTACTGGCCTCTGAACCTGAGGGACCAACGCATGCTCCGGTGGATAAAGGCACCACATGCTTGGCTAGAGGATGAAGGACCAATATCTGTTTGGTTCAGTCTTCTTTCACTTTCTTATTCTTCACATACCCCTGCTTTTCATTTTCCTTCTCTCTTCTCTACACTTTTATGTGAACTTACCTCTTTCACTCCCTGTCAATCTCTCTCTCTTCCTCTCTCTCTCTCTCTTTCTCTCTCTCTATCTCTCTCTTTCCTTTTCTCTTAATCCCTCTCTCTATTTCTCTCTCTCTCTCTCTCTCTCTCTTTCTCTCTCTATTTCTCTTTCTCTCTCTCTCTCTCCATTTCTCTCTCTCTCTCTCTCTCTCTCTCTCTCTCTCTCTCTCTCTCTCTCTCTCTATTTCTCTTTTCCTTTTTCAGATTGTATGTGTATGCCTCTGAGGACCAGACATAATTTTCCTCCTTCTTTTTCTATTCTATCTTCTCACTCCCCCGACTTTAATCCTGATTTTTGTCACTGTATCTTTCCCTTTGTTTATTCATCTCTTTTTCTCTCTGTCTCCGTTTCTCTGTCTGTCTCACACTCTCTATTTCATTCTTTGTCCTGTGTTTGTATTTAAGGGAATAGATTTCTCTCTTTCTCTCTCTCTCTCTCTCTCTCTCTCTCTCTCTCTCTCTCTCTCTCTCTCTCTCGCAAATGGATCTTTGTCATCTTTTTCCCCTCTAGTTCCTATCTCCCTTTCTTATTCTCTGTCCTCTGTATGTATCGAACGTAATAGACTTCTACTCATTTCAGTGCTCCTATATATGCACTGTCTTTGTCTCTCTCTCTTCTCCTCTGTCTCTTTTTTCTCTCTTGTGTATTGATCTAAGCCATCTTTCTATCTTTCCTTTTCTTATTTTCTCTGTAGTCTCTCCCTCTCTTTCTCTCATGAAAGTATCTGAGGGAATAGGCTCATCCTTTTTCTTCTCGTTACCTTTTTCATTTATTTATTTATTTTTTTTCACAGAGACGGCAGGGCCTCGGGCAGTGTCTCTCGCCCACCAGGGAGAACTCTCACAATCCGTGTCATCAAACTTTAAGCACTATGCTGGGCGGCCTGGGGCAGGTGGTGTTTTCCTGGGCAGAGTGTTTCCCCTCGTGCGAGTGCGAGTGGGGGTCTGAATCTTCCCTGCTGCTGCTGTGTGCCATTCCTCTGTCCTTAAAGCTGGGGTCCTTCTTTTATGCCAGATAGCACATAAATGGAACACCTCAGTGGAGAGCGGCACTTTCATGGCCAGCTTGGAAGCTAATTAACATTCCAAGGAGAGCTAAAGCTAATGGATGCCGAAGTGTCGGAAACACTGAGCAAATTAGCAGAGGGCCACTAATCAGGGTTACTTTGTTGTTGCACTTGCAATGGGGGAAAAAAAAAGAAAGAAAGAAAATCGTGTGTATTGTTAGCCCTCAGTATGGTCACCCATTGTCTAAACGCAGAGGCTCTCTTATTTGCCTGCTGCTCTCTCTCTCTGTGGGTTTATTTCTGGTACAAGTTGTGCTTTTGGCAGCATTTGATAGGCAGCCACTGACAGAGACTTGCTCACAGACTTTGAAGTCGACATAGTTTTAAGAACAGAATAACCAAAAAGTCTCTCTCAGTTCAGCCCAGGCTTTAAGCGCTGCCTTCAGCTTTCTGCATCAAATGACAGTCTTTATCAGTAAGGCTGCACATGTATCGACTGTTAATCAGTATCGCGATATATCTCTTGATATTACAAATGATTGCAATGTGTAAATAAACCTCTGTCTCCTGTGCTGCGAGTATTCTGACCAGCCATAGGTGATCCGGGTTTAAAAGGTCACGAATAATGCAGCACAGGCTCCCTTGCTAATGCAGGGGGCACAACTGTTGGCCCTATTATCCGAAGGTTACAACTTCAATTCCCAGTGATGCCTGAGACATCCAAGGCTAGGAGTCTAAGAGAGAACAATTGGCCTCCCTTTTTCTGGGTGGAAAGGACAGCACTTCCTCTCCCCCATCACTCAGCATGATACTAGGCTGCACAGATGTCTGTTAGCTAACATAAAAGAATTGGCATTTAGTGTTCTCCTCCAAGTGCTTTAAGTTGTCCAACAGCTTTGTGTAAGTGGCAGTTCAAAAAGAAGCATTCTTCATGTCTCAGTGAAAGCTGGCATCCTATGTCTCAGAGAAACTTGTGCTAGTCCGTGCCCTCCCAGGCTCCTTGGGGAAGTGCTAGAAGGAGTCCTGTCTATTGGGTGGAACTGGCAATGACTAAAACTGGGTAGAAGTATTATAATAAAGGCATTATTATAAAGCAGAGGATAACCGCATCTTTCACAAACTTTGGATAAAAGTTCATTACAGCTAGAGATCCTTAGACATTATTTTGCACTACAAAAGCCTCTTCCAAACAGTTATGACAACCCAAGGTTTGTTGGCATCATCAGGAGCAGCTGTATGTGAGGTTGATATCAGTGGGTTTTGGTGAAAGATGGTGTTGATGATGCTTCTATCCCAAGGACCCTGGTCTTAATGAGCACAAAAATGTTTGAACATAAATAAATAAAAAGGCAACATTTCGGGGACATCCATTAAACACCTTTTATGGTCAAAGAAAATACATATTTAATGGATGTTGTAACGATGAACAGATTTCTATGGAAACGGGACCTGTGAGAAAATATCTTTTTATGGGCTAATTTAAATCAGAGCAGGCTGGTTCTGTAATGAATATCTTTAGACATTTCTGGTCTGTACCTGCTCCTATACACTTTTCACGGTGGCCACCCCTTGTCCAAACCAGAGTATTTCCCGTAGGTGAGAACAGGCCTGACAATCTCCTGCTGTTTGCTGTATGTGTGAAAGGGCAGCTCCAGACAATGCGCCGGACCTGATTCGTCTGGTGTTCACATGTGGAAACAGCTTTAATTAATCTAAGCACCAGCAGTGTAGCCTGAACTTGGTTAACCCTTCAAATATATAACAGAGACATGGCTTTAAGAATGAGCTGTGACTTACTCATTGAAAGAGTTATTATTATATATGTAATTGCTCAATTATATTTGAGTGGTATTACACTGGAAAAGTAATAATTCTTAGTTTCTGCAGGTTAATGTGTAATGCACTGCTAGGCGTGTTGCTGTAATATATATAGCGATGTAATTACAGTATGATATTTTACGCAGACCATGCAGCACTAAGCGTGCGTCTACTACATCACGTTATTATCCTGAGACAAATGAGTCCATCGGATGAACAATGGCTGAAATCCTTGCTAGTTTCCTTAGTTCTCTTAGTGAAATGCTGGTGCACCTGAACTGTATTCTGCTCTTTCTAAGTGAAGGGAAAAAAGGCGGAGGAGGAACAGATGAGGCCCCAGGCAGGAGAGTGAAGAAATGGATTTTCCATCGATGTCCCGTGGAGAGGCACGGCCTTGCTCTCCATGCCAGAGACCAAAAACCTGGCTTCACCGGATTCTGGGGTCATAGTGCTGTCCTTTTTCACTTTTGCTGGCACAGCCAGGCAGAGTTACTGGGGAGGATGAGCACAGAATGTGTGGGTTTTGATTGTATGCTGCTTGCCAGAAGCCATTTTAATCAACACTTTCAGGTTGGCGTTGTCAAATGTTTTCTGTGTGGGGTTGCATTTATATAGATGTGCAAACTACGAACCGATATTATATTTCTAGACATTAATGCAGTGTTAATGACACATTAAAATCATTAAAAACAACCCTGGCTTTGAATTAACACTGAACACATCCAAAAATAAAGGATGCTTTATGAACCTTTTATATTTAGATGCCAATTTCTCTTTGGATCATAGGAAGACACTGATTACAAGTTTGGGAGACAGTAAAAACACAGCTAGAGGTGTTTTAATAGTTAAGAAGGTTTATTTTTATATTGCATCATATCAGTACCGAAAAGGTCAACTTCGCAATAAGTATTTACAAACTATGTGTTATCCTGCTCTAAATTAGAGCTTGTGAGCATATTCACACAAAGCCTTAAGGAACCTCCTGCTGTTCTATGACCAGCTGTCCACAGATTTTGAAGTGTATAATGGTGTCAGGAAAGTGATTCACAAACTCATGATTCTCATTTTTTTCTGAGTTTTCCCCCCAATTAGCTCCCAATTACAGTCTTGTCTTCACCCACTATCCCTCCCTCCTGCTGGCGAGTCTTCCACACTGCATAGCGCTAACCAATTCTTGAACAACTTAGAAAGTTGTAGAGAAGCTAAATGTGGACGGGGCTGGTTTTGTGTGTATGAAACAACGGTCAGCCAGGACTGGCCAGCAAAGCTCACATAGTACATAAATCAACCGGACTGTCCCTTCTGTATTCTGCACCCAGCATTCTCTTATGATATTTTATTGATATTTTGAGCTTTGATAAATTGTGAGATATATAAGTGTCTCAGCAGTTTTAACAATACATCACATAAGGAGCTCCTGAGCAGCGCCACTGTCTAAGTGTTGGCTCTGTCGTCTGAAATTTGTGGGTTCAGTCCCGGTTCATCAACCATCTGAGACTAGGAGTCCTGGAGAGCACAACTCACTCGCACTCTCTCTCTTGCGCTCTCTCTCTCTCTCTCCTCTCTCTCTCTCTCTCTCTCTCTCTCTCTCTCTCTCCTCTCTCTCTCTCTCTCTCTCTCCCTCTCTCGCCCCTCTCTCTCTCCTCTCTCTCTCTCTCTCTCTCTCTCTCTCCTCTCTCTCTCTCTCTCTCTCTCTCTCCCTCTCTTTCTCTCCCCCCTCTCTCTCTCTCCCTGTCTCTCTCTCTCTCTCTCTCTCTCTCTCTCTCCTCTCTCTCTCTCTCTCTCTCTCTCTCTCTCTCTCTCCTCTCTCCTCTCTCTCTCTCCCTCTCTCTCTCCTCTCTCTCTCTCTCTCTCTCTCTCTCCTCTCTCTCTCTCTCTCTCTCTCTCTCTCTCTCTCTCTCTCTCTGTAGAATGGCCCTTCCTCTTCCTACATCATTCACCATGATCCCAACCTGGTTTTCTAATAGCTAACATAACAGATCTGACAGTGTTCCAAGCCTGTGGAGCTGTCCAGTGGTGTTATTTAAATGGAAGTTGAAGAGGAAACCGGAGCCGGGTTACCATCCAAAAATGTCTCAAATGTTATGTGTAATAAAGCTATTGCCATATTGCTTACCTCACCTCCTAGCTGCAGACCTTTGCTGTGAATAATCTTTGCAATATGCTTTCTCCAATGTGCAAAACTAATTGTTTCCAATGCAATGAATCTTCATTGCTTTCATATCAAAATCTCGTGCGTGTACTTTGTGCAGATGTTCAGGCAATAGATGGTTTTATTAAAGATGGCCTATTTCTCATCTTTGAACATGCTTACGTAGTTAATTGGTAAAGTAGTCTCAAGATATTGCCATTAGACAGAGCTGTGGATATTGCAGCTGTACTGCATTTAATACCAGCAAATGACCCAAGCCTGCTGAAAGGACATTTAAACAAAAGTTTAATTAATTTGCTAATATGAGCTTTGTAATGAGTGTAGGAAGGGGCTGGCCCTTTGTACAATGACTGGTTCACAACTGTAGAGCCCTGTTACTTTACGGATTGTCTTGATGTTAATGGCCTGCCTCGTCTCTTTGGCTGTTTAGAATTTTCATGAGCCCTTTGTGAATGTCATTTGTCCCAGGTTTAACCCATTTAAATGTAATAGGGGTGGGTTTTTATATCAGAATGTCGAAGTATAGAAAAATGCTTTTCATCATTAATCAGTTTAATGCAAATATTTAATGGAAGTATTATACAATGTAGTATTATGGAAATATTATACAATATAACTCTAAAAAGAATTACTTTACTTTTTAAAACTCAAAGAATACAGCTCCACTCTTCACAGCCCAATGATGGGGGCTTTATAATCCTCTTGCTGACACCCGGCATGAAGCATGGTCGTCTTATGCTCCTGCGCAGCTGCTTCACACTGTCTTATTTCATTAACTACTTTTCTATGGAGATTATTTAAGCTCTGTGTGCACAATTAAAGTCTATGGTCATGAAGGGTGCACCGTAAAATGATGAATTCACTATATGTTCTTTTGTGATGCCGGTGTAACCCCTGCTGTTTTCTTTGTGATTTGTATAGTCTGTATTATACAGTCTATGATCTTTTTTCTAAGTACTTGTATATTTACTTGAATTAGTTGTTACTTGGTGCATTATTATATGCATATTTAATGGTAGACAACAAACAGAGTTCCTTTGACATCAGGAATATAGGTTATCATAGTATTACACAGCATATATTCACAGCAAATTCATCAGTGTTAAATCAACACTATTAGTGTTAAATTAACATTGTTAGTGTAATAATTTAACACTAATAGTGTTGCTTTAACACTGGTGAATTGCTGTGTGATGAGCAGGAAATGTCTAAAAGGCTAGTGGAAGAGAAACAGATAAAGTCTAGTCCTTGACAAAATGACACTGTCAGGGGCCATTTGGCCTTGCAATGTACACTTAGGGCAAAACAGAGCTTAATACATGTCACGGAAATCTCCTCTTAGTGTTCAAACATTGAGCTAAAGAGAGTTTATGGACAACCCCACACTCAATGCACTCAAAAGTCCAAGAGCACCGGAAGAGAACAGCGATGTCATATATTTAGCTTTTACTGCCATCTGGTGGTAGATGTTGGTTCTGTTTTATTTCTCACTGTTTTATTGTCTGCTTAATGGACTGAAATAGAAAATTCATATCGTGTAAACAAATCCACCAGCCACAACAGCAACAACACCTGAAAATATTGTATAAAAATAAAAAACCTTGTTCTAAGACATATGTATGATTACATTTCATTTGGAAAATCCCTCCACTAAAAAGCTATCGCCCCCCCCCCCCCCCCCCCCCCCCGCGCGCCCCCAGATCTTCAGCTCTAAACGTATTTTACATAGAACTCTATAATGTAGTTCATACATCTTCTTTTACTCTTTTATATCACTGTCATTTATTTTAAATGACAGTGACCCCCCCCATATTGCTCTTTAATATAGCTCATATATTTCACTTTGCTGCATTGAATAATATGCAATTAATGATTGAGCATGATTAGACATCTTTTAAAAACTTGTTTACATGACACTAATAATATGCATCATATTTTATACATATTTTATTAAATATTTATTGAGTTAATAAACATCAGTCGTTTATTTAGAACCATAATTAAAATGAGTTCATGTTAAGAGGAATGTCATTCATTCATTCATTCATTCATTGTCTGTAAGAATTTATCCAATTCAGGGTCACGGTGGGTCCGGAGCCAAAGGGCACAGGGCAGGAAAACACCCTGGAGTGGGGCACCAGTTCTTCACAGAGCGACATACACTCACACCTATGGACACTATGAGTCACCATTCCACCTACCTATTTGTGTTTTTGGACTGTGGGAGGAAACCCATGCGGACACAGGGAGAACACACTAAACTCCTCATAGACAGTCACCCGGAGCGGGACTTGACTGTGACACTACCTGCTGCACCAATTATTACTAATACTAAATGTTTACTAATGTGTGTATTCACTAGGGTGATATTTACTACATCCTGAAAGTTCTTAACTTGACCTTAAAACAAAGTGAGATGCAGAAGTCTTAGAAGTCAGAGTTTGCTAAATTAAGTTCTCACTTTGCCCCCGAGAGCTGAGAGTCTTAGATTTGGCACAGAGCACAGCAGTGAATTATTTTACCTTTCATCGTGAAGTGAAAAAAAAACCTCATTTTAGACCAGAGCCTTGGCCATTTGCATAGATATCACCTTGTTTGACCCAGAAATGTTACTGTACTGGCACCTGACTGAAAAATGTGAGAAAATTTATACTGACAAATGAGCACCTGAGTCCATCCCCAGCCCAAGATTGACTCCTAAAAGAATTAAGTGCATTCGAAGGACTCTGGTTGTGCATTTTAGTCAAAAGGATGCTGTGCCAATAAAAAAAGACCACATTACTCTTGATAATGGTCCCCTTGGGAGTTCTACTGTACAACACCTCTCTCTCTCTCTCTCTCTCTCTCTCTCTCTCTCTCTCTCTCTCTCTCTCTCACTTCTCTCATTCTCCTCTCCTTTAAAGAGCAATAGAGCAATCCTCTGCAGATTTTGCAGATTTGTAGCAATCCCCTGGAGCTGAATGGAGCAGGCTGTAATTAAGAGCCAGTGATTTATGACAGAATCGATTACACAGTGACGCGTTGTGTCCTTACATTAGGCCCCACTTCCAGCCACACTTTTAACGAGCTTCTTACTCTCCTCGCCCTGTCAACACTCTCCTTCAGCTCATCTAAAACTCAGCCAGTCCTCACACAGTGAAGGGAGCTGTACTTTTTATTTCAATCCTGTCTCTCACTTAGCCCTGAGCCTTTAAAAGGCTTTCATTTACAAGAGAGCAGGCTTTTCTTTAAGTAAATTAAAGCATGGCAGAAAATTTCTTTGTAGTTTGGAAGCACAAACTTATCATTGCTGTTATTATTTTTCAAAACGATGTTGCATAATAGTACTAAACAAAAGCACAGTTGCGCTACAAGTAGTCTTACTGCCACACGGCTCCAGGGTTCTGGGCTTGTGGGTTCGAGGGCTGGGGTGTGTTCTCACTGTGTCTGTGTGGGTTGCTCCAGTTCCCTCCCACAATCTAAAAAGCACATTTGTAGGTGACTCGGCTATATACATGTAACAGTGTCCATAGGTGAGAGCTACTGAGTGACAGGTGAGTGTGTTCCTGCCTTGCTCCTAATGATTCTGTGAAAGCTCTGGACTACCACAGCCCTGAACAGAACTGTTTACTGTTTAAAATTGCATGGTGTTATCCACATTGTTAGGTGGCCTATTCTCTCTACATATTTCACCCACAGTTGGTAAAAAGCATATCACTGCACAATGTCGTTTGGATACATTATACCTCCCACTCATGCTTCTTAATGCAGCATGCAGTGCCTACCCTATTAGAATATATCCAGTCTGAAGTGTAGTTCTGAAGTGTAACGCTTGTCAGTGTCAGACATGAACCATCTCTCGCTCTGTTCCTAAGCCTTTTCCTGTTCTAGGCCTAATTGGTTTGGCAGAAAGGGATGAGTAGGCAATGCCTTTCCTTTCATTTCCTGCTAAGAACTCTTCGTCCTCCGAGCTCCAGAGTTCTCAGAAATGTTCGCGTAAATTATTGTTGGGTAAATAATGTCTTTGAAGCACAGGATTATGTGTTGAGGTGACCCTGTCATAACTCATGGACACGACAGGAGCTATTGTGAGAAGAATCCCTGTCAGTAGCTGAGGATAATCTCTTCACCCGTCTATGATGCTTACTCAGGCCTGGAGAAGGTAAGAAGCTTAGCCCTTGAAAAAAAATAAGTATACACAAAAACATAAGCCTTAAATAATGCATATAAATGCACTTTTAAAGAGTCTGTGTTTTTATATTCTGTATATTTTGGGTCATTTAGCAGACAAACAAACGCCAGCAGGTGAATACACTTACAGTTACGGATTATTATTGTTAGTACTCTTTTTTCAGTTCAAAGTTAAAAGAAGTTGCCAGAAAACATTTAACAACAAATAAACACAGTTCATGAGTTCACATGCTGCAAAAGAGTATGATCTGTTAGTTATAGGGTGAGCAGATGTCCTCTTTTTACCCAGACATGTCCTCTTTTTTAGACTTAAATAAATGTCCGGGCGGAATTTCACAAACGTCCGGGATTTTGTTTTTCTAGAGCTTACATAGAATTTCCAGAAGCGTTTTGTTCACAAACTAGTTCCACCCTCCCCTACTCCGATTGGTTCACTTGAGTGAGAAGGGAGCATGGTGAAGTAGCCTAAAATCTTCTGATTGGACGGTCTGACTGTAGAGCTACCGTTATTGGTCGATAACCTTCTCTGTAAACATTTAATTGGTCAGTCTGCACGTCAGTAGTCCTTGTTTACGTCAGGCAAAGCTCATGTACCCAACCTCATCTCGAGCAGCTATGCCGAAACGTAAATGGATGAATTAAAAAAGAAATGCCCATGTTTTGTGTAGCAAAGAAAGGTGTAAAGGGCATAAAATCACTCATAGGTTCTGTAACCGCTTATCCAGTTCAAGGTTGCGGTGGGTCCAGAGCCTACCTGGAATCATTGGGCGCAAGGCAGGAATACACCCTGGAGGGGGCACCAGTCCTTCACAGGGTAACACAGACACACACACACACATTCACTCACACCTCCGGACAATTTCGAGTCGCCAATCCACCTACCAACATGTGTTTTTGGACTGTGAGAGGAAACTGGAGCACCCGGAGGAAACCCACACGGACACAGGGAGAACACACCAACTCCTCACAGTCACCTGGAGCAGGAAACAAACCCACAACCTCCAGGCCCCTGGAGCTGTGTGACTGCGACACTACCTGCGGCACCACCGTGCCGACCCAGATAATGAATGATAGAATTAATTAATTTATATATTTAATCAGTGTAGCTACATTGTGGTGGCAATAACATATTAAGCTTAACTAATTACAGACACTGACACACGCACAGCTTCTACACAAAGGCATTACCCAGTAGATGCTCTGGACCTGCTGAGCCAAAGGTCTCCATGCCAACATCAAGGTCAGCCATAATGATTCCCAGCCCTTCAGCACTGGGATGCAGAGTGATGGTGCAACACACAGTGCCTCTGAGAAGAGTTAGATCGGCTTGTACGATCACAACCTGAAATAATGAACTCTCTTTAGTCTGAATGCATTCATATTCTAACATACTTCCACAGAAGAGAGGAAGCCGTTACTTCAGCAATTCCCGGTTAATAACATGGATTTATTTCGGAAGTGTGTTGTATAAGCTCATATATGTGTTAAGCAGCATATGAATGTTGGAAATAACGTACAGACTCCAGCAGAAACGTGTCCCAGAGTCGCAGTTAAATTATTTAATGAACATGAACTGCAGGTGTGCTGTGGTGTTTATGGGCTGTGGGACCTGTCTTTGGTGGAAGATGGAACAGGTTTAATTTGGTCCTCCTGCATGCTGAGAGGTGGCAAAGGTAGTTAAACGTCTTATGTACATGTTAATCTTCCCACCAGCTAGACTGCAGCTTTTCAGATGCACAGCACCTCATGAAGCCGGTTTGTAATTCTTTTACTCACTCATTAACATTTAACAAAATGCTCTTTAATGCTTCTTTCAGGATCAGTAAGCAATGGCACTGGGTCCTTGTTTATTAACTAAAGTTAAAAATCCCCCACTGGAGTTTTGTGAACCTTTTCGTGTAACCAGAGTAATCTTTTCTCTGTGTCTGTCAATACATTTCATCCAGGCTGCCATGGAGATGAGCTGTGTTTGATCAACCACTTGGCAGTCTATGAAGCTGATTTCCGGGGGAAAAGACAAAAACCCGCGCACGTGGGGTGTTGCTAGGAGTGAAAGAGCGTCGGCCTTTACAAGCACGCTGTTTGTCTCTTAGCAACAGTGCGTGCTTGTGTGCCTGCATGGAGGCTGTGGGTGAGGCTAATGGTGCAGCATGTGCTCACCTTTCTGTTCCCTATTATCAGCTCTGTCCTGTCTCAGCTTTAGTTAATGGGAAATCTCACACGCTTCCTCCGGCCCTTAATGGCACATGCATCATTCTGTCAGAGGATCGATGCAAATATGTATATGTGTACTGAGAGAGAGAGAGAGAGAGAGAGAGAGAGAGACAGAGGGGAAAAATTTATGTTGCAGGTAGACAGAAGAGAGAAAGAGTCAAAGCAGAGGAGACTGGAGAAATTAATGATTCAAGCAGACGAGAGAGAGAGAGAGAGAGAGAGAGAGAGAGAGGGAGAGAGAGAGAGAAGTATTGCGGTGGTGAGTACTGGATTGTTATGTAAGGTGTGTGTGTATACACACAGCTGAAGAAGGTGTCCTGCTGTGCTGTGTTGCTGATGAAGGAGACCCAGAGTTGATTGAAGATGCTGAGGCTTCAAACTTTACTCTGGCTCTGATCTGGCCGACTCAGCTCTGCTTTATTCAGTGCAACTTTTTTTTCAGTGCATAGGTGACAATACAGATGGAACAATCAGTAGGTACCCTTCACTAAAGCCTGCTGAAAAATATGCAAAACTGGCAGTTTTTAGATGTGAAGTACTCATGCAGCTAGCTCGACTCTATCACTCATTGACACACACATACAGATGACTCATTCACTCAAAAATTTACAATTTCTCACATACTCACTCACATTTAGAGACTGGTCCACCAGGGGGTGCTATTGTAATATCACTGACACTATGCGTATTTATTTAATGTTATTTCACACATTGTACAGGATACACATTTAGAATATTTGACTAACTTACCACCTGAATGCAAAACAATCACGCCATGCTGGTCTTTTTGAAGTGGCTTTTTTAAGCATGCATCATGCATCACTGGTTGTAGTGGCACTAAATCAGCTTCTAGAGCAGTGACACATTCTGTGGTCTTCCACCATAAGTTTGTACTCACAGAAAGTTCTTTCATGATGTTTTTGAACGGAAATCAGCCTGTCTTTAATGCCTGAGGAGATGTAAATCCACAGGTCATTTTAATTAGGTTGCATGTATTTAGAAAATGGGCTCTGTGAATAAGTGATGAAAGGCAGCTTATAATCCCTAACCTTTAATTTAAATTGGACAATTCTAATCTTGGACACAGCTTCGGTGAGGCTCATATCACTTACCCCCTCTGCATAGCTATTTTCTTGAGAAGGTGATTGTACACCTCTGCAAGCTTGGCACTAAAATAACTTTGTAAATTGCATTGAGGCACTAAGAGAAAAGATGGATTAAAATAGCACTATATTCTATAATCTGTTTTATTCAATTAATTTAATTGAATAAATGAATGAATGAATGAATGTACATGTAGCCTAATCAACACAGGCAGCTATGTAGTTGGACACTGACACTGGAAGACATTTACACTGGGCATCCTAAGAAATTTGCATGTGGGTCTAGAACTATACATTTTTATTTTTCTGTTGCAAAGAACATGATCCTATCATTCCATGACCTGCCCATTCAAACGCTACTTGATGTCTGGTGTCATACAACATTTTTGACTGTTCACACATTGCTGTATGCTCTGGGACTTAAACCACAGCTGGGACGAGGACACAAAAGCAGCCTACTGTAAGTGTGAAAGCCCAGGGTCTGTGGTGTGTAGTTGTTTGTGGTCTGATATGCCCTTCCACCTTTCTCCCACATGACTCATCCCCTTTAAGACAAGAGCGGTGCCTCAGTGGCCAGCCGGGTCTGGACGTCCGGGGTAATTTCTAATCGATCGGGTATTGACCCGTGCAGCCGTGTAATCTGAACTGATGGATGGGGAGGCTGGACCCTCAGATGGCCAGCGGAGGACTCGATGGCAGAGAGGTGATCCGCTGTAACACACAGTGACTCACACAAGCACATACACAACAACACAGCAACACGCTCTGAGACAGAAAACACTAATAGCACTCATTGATCAGCAGCATGTTATGGCTGTACACAAAGCCTGGAACATGCATTACACTGAGGGGCAATTACATCTGGGACATGGATGGATTGGGGAATTGGTTTGTTTACAGGATTTACTTATTTAGTGGTAGATTAGGGAGTTGTAAGCATTGTATCAATTTAACCTGCTGTTTTTTTTAAAGTGGGAGTTTAGTAATATATATATATATATATATATATATATATATATATATATATATATATATATATATATATATATATATATATATAGTATATATATTTATATATGAAATTATCAGAGATTTAGTCTGTAAAGCTATTTGAAGGACATTACTGGAGGACTTTCAAACAAAGTGGCTCAGTCAGACATGCTAGGCTTCCTCTATCTCTGCTCACGTCAGCAAAACTGCAGTGACCTCCAAACCATGAAAATCATGAAAAGAGACAAGGATATTGCTTTATTCCTGCTCCATATGTGGGTATTAAATGTGTTTTTGCTGTTTCATATTATTATTACGTTTGGAACCCACTCTAAATTTACGCCGACTGCATGCTATAAAACTAAACAACTCGAGTTACAAAACCCGAGAGATTCTGTGGTAATTCAAACAGTGCATAAAGATTTACAGACAACATAAACTTCAACCACGTACAAACAGCAGTCCTTTTTCTTCTTAAACATACCTATCCACCTTAAAAGATGCTGAGCTACTGAACGAAAACAAGCCAGAGAACAGCAGGGCCCCATAATGGTAGACATTACCTTTAAATGAATGAATGTCCAAACTCTGCTTTTCTGTGGCACTGAATGCCTCAAACTAAACAGGGAAAAGAGAGTGAAAGCAGTGAATTTTAGAAAGATATTAATAGCCAAACATAGTAAACGGCTCTCTTCACAGAGCAATATATTCATGGGACCATTATTGGTGACGTCTAGAGGTATATGGCCTCTGGGATGTTCAGATTTCAATACTCGTCTGAAAAGAACTGGGCTCAAGACCCAAGATGACCCTTTTCAAAGAGATAAATATAGGAAATGCTTGTCTGGGTGCATTTATAAATGCCACAGTCTTTCACAGTCTTAACATCCTTTTGAAACATAAAACAAAATTAGATTTTTTCCCCCTGACAGAACAGATACTATTCAAGAATAGGACACCATCCCTACTGTGTAACTTGGAGGAGACTCACTAATGTCTTGGGGTTGTTTTGCTGCCTCCGGTGCTGGGTGCCTTAAATCTGTGCAATGAATCTTGAAGCGAAAGATATAGCACAGTGTCAGAAATCTGTGTCTCAGTTGCAGGTCATAAATCAAATACAAAGTTTCTCTTGTATGGAATGTGAAATGAAGAAAAGGTTTTCAGAGAAAGTGCAAAGATGCCAACATTTTTGCAATGTCTGGACGCATGCTTTTATGAACATGGTGAACATGGATGTGCAAATATAAGATAGCTGCGTTTGAATTTGTATTATGAATGATGACCTACAGTAAAATTTTGCCATTATTTTTTAGCTGTGGCTGACTGCAGCCATTATTTTTTTTTTTTTAATTTGTAGCTTTGAACCTTTACAGACTTATATTCAACCAACAGCGTAATCAGGAGACATGTTTAAGTTATTCAGTATTTATGCCAATGTCATGTAGTTCTATTAATGGTGGTCTACAGTAAAGTGCCACTCTTTTTACCAATAAATACCAATTAATACATTAAATTTAATTCTACAAAACCATACATTTTACATGCACTATGAAAAAGGCCCATTCGAATATACAGGATTTAGCCAACTTCCTCCAAGCCCTGTGTATGGTTTAAAACAGGAGCTCAGGAGCTGAGAGCAAGGATCTTACTCACTGAAGCTCTCCTGCTCTGATTTATGTCACTGACTCATCCTTTGAAGGCTTGGATGGTTTTGAATGACCAGTGAGACGTGTGTGTGTGTGTGTGTGTGTGTGTGTGTATGTGAGAGAGAGAGAGAGAGAGGCAGGCTGAGAAACCCCAGGCTGGAGATGTGGTCATAAAGGCGGAGCGGCAGGAGGATCCAGGTTAGTGGAGGATAATGTGCAGTGGCAGCTGTGTTAACACAATGACTTCAGCTTCTCTTTTATCCACAGGTCAACACAAAGCAGAGGGAGAGAAGCAGCTCAATCAAAGCCACATTTTATTATACAGACATATGCAGAATAGCTATTATCAAGACAAGGACAGCAGTCAAGATGTGTTAAAGGCGTTGTAATAGCATAGAAATACAGGAGAGATGAGTGGGAGAGGGTGTTGTGTAGTGTGTGTTAAGGACATTTGCACTGGGATGTAAGGCTGGCCCAAATACTTTAAATACATGGGGTCCATTGATATGTGTTGATTTATTTAGTATCTGTATCCTTCCCTTTAAGCATATCCATTCTGTCGCCTTGACAACTGAAAACTCTTCACGTTATTACACAGATGCTATTTAAACTATGTGCAAATAGAGTGATGACACTTACTGTATACTTAGTGTTAAAAGCTGATTTCAAGTGTAGATAGAAAATGCTGTTACCCTTAATGTTCATTATTTGCACATAGTGTAATGGTTTGCAAATGCATTTAAAAAGGGTCCCACTTTATATTAAGTGATTTTTATAACTGTGCTATTAAACAGTAAGTGCAAATATAATAAGTACAACTGCTGCTAATGTATATACAGATTAAAGTAGTGTAGATTTTGTAAATGTGCATATGTAACAAACCCGTTTTTATGTGCCTTGATTGTCACAGTGTAATTACATGTTATTACATTAATATAACCTGAATTTGATTCATATGTGCAGTTACAGGACCTGTACTAGAGTAAGAATGAATATATCAGCAGTAGTTAGACAGATTTTACATGTGTTGTTAATGTGAAATTACACAGTTATTAAAGGGTCAAGATGAAGTGGGACCTAAAAGTCATAGTAATAAATAGATTTACTGAGACATGTCAAAGGTCTTGAGAGTTCTAACATATGACAGTGTGATGTTAGAGACAGGGGAAATGTTGGGAGCTGACTATATGGAGGAGGATAGCTCACCTATTTTGACACGTTGGCCTGTACTTTAATAGTTAAAATATACTGCGGGCCTCTACTCCGTGTGTGTGTGTTTGTGTGTGTGTTGGAGTAAACAGGAGTGTGTTGTCTGTATGTTTTATAGGGCTGTTGGATGATTTGTATCAGTTTCTGGGTCCTGGGAGATTGGGTGTGTTAATGGAGGGTGGAGGATGTGCGTGTTGTGTGTGTGTGTGTGTGTGTGTGTGTGTGTTGGGGGTGTGTGGGGGGGTCATCTGTATTAATGCCGGGTCGGTTTGGAAGAGCCACTGCCTGTGGAGCTCAGTGGACTGAAAACTATTAGCATCTATCAGCACTAGTGGCTATAGCTGACACACACAAGGACGTCATAGTTCAGAGTTTTCCCTCCTTCTCTTCTTCTTTCCTGACTCTTTCTCTCAATCCCTTCCTGCTTTTATCAGCTATGAAGAGATTTTTAATTCCCACCTTTTTCTATTTGCATTTAATTACCTTAAGTGTCTGTGCCGTCAAGACAGTCAGAGAGATGCCATATGTCAAGTGCCCTAATTCTGCTCTTGCAATATTGCTCTAATGAAATATCTGAATTGATTTGATATTGCATTCCACCCGCCCAGTCATATTTCACGCTGCTCGTATTTGTATGGATTATGAAGTGCGAGGAGCCTTATCATGACTTGATTTCTTATTATCTTTCACTTTCACTCTGTGATTCCTTCGGAGGCTCGGGCTCGGGCCGAGAGCAATTCCACAACCATTCTGGAAAATCTTAGTCTTTATGAAAATTGCTGATTCAAAAATAATTGGGTAGACAGATTGAATGAACGTGAAGGAAGAAGAATGAGGGGGATTAAATGAGTCATCCTGCCTCAGCCATTCTCTCAGTAACTAGAGCTGGACTGAATTTCTCCTCATCGGGGGCCAAATGTTGAATGGTGCAGAATGGGTGGGTTCACTGAAGGATTGGCATTTCAAATAAGTTTGAGCCGCTGTAATCAGTGGGGGCTCATAGGTGCGTGCGTGCGTGTGTGTGTGTGCATGTGCCAGAGAGAAATAGCAAGAGAGCGAGCGAGCAAGGCCCTTTAGTGTATGGCTTAATAAGAGCTCATTAAGGACCCAGCACCGAACTGATAAAGGCACCTCCGGGACTCGCTAATTAAAAGTGAGCGTGTCTGGGGATGAATTGGACCATTGCTGAGCGAAAGCCAAAGTTCAGGCGCAAGACAAAGGATTTAGAGCTGCTCATTATTTGCTTTGTCCTGTACTACAAGAGTCATTGTCCTAAAATCTACTCTCAGACATCCCGCTATTCTCTGAGCCGACGAGTCTGGAAATGCCTATTGCTCAGGATGAGCTTTTTTTAAGGATCTATCAAAAACCTGGCTCTGTCATTTTTTAATGGTACCTCCTAATGTCCTGAATAGGAAGAGAGGACAAGCTGCAGTGGTGTTGGACATCCATTTGGTGGCAGTAGAGATCCATCTCCGAAGTGACATTGAGTAAGAAAACGGTCAGGATTTTATTTGTTTTTAATTCCTATTTTTCCCTCCTTACACATTGTCCATGGATAACTCTAAAATGATGTTTCCAGGGTAAATGAGCGTGGTGGAAGTGGCGCGTTCTCTCCCAGACGTTTGTTTGTATTAATCAGACCAGTTAATCAGCTGCTCGAAAGTGCCCAGACCTGTTATTTACATAGTGCCATATGAAATTATCCTCAAATAGAATCAGTATGGCTCACACAAGCATGCATTATTGATTCTCGGAGTGTGTGGGAATGTGGACTGTGAACCAGGGTAAAAAATATTAATAATAAATAACAATAAAATAAAAAAAATAGAGAGAAAAAAAAGAAAAAACCCTGTCTTAACACTGTTCATCTGCAGCCAAACAGAAAAGACACTGGAGTGAGTGGGATATTTCAGCAGCAGGACTCACAAATGCTATTTTTGTGTGAAATACATTGGATGTATGTGAATACTGTGTGCATATGAACACAATGTGGATTGCAAGGAGGGGCAGGGAGCGATGGACTGTTGTCCTATCAAACGTGAAGGAACTTATGGCAGCAAGTCAGCGCTGAAAAAGTATGCTTTAGATTCTCTTTTAGATTCCACATCCGCCCGACATGCACACAGATAAAGACATGTGGGAAAGAATAAAAAAAGTGTTGGCCGTTCAAAAATCAGTGTATTTAAGTGAGCGGAATCTCATTAACCTCATAAAGAAAAGCAGGGCGATGTCAGAAATGTCACGGTTTCTTTCGCACAGTGGAATAACGTCAGGATGCTTTGCTTATTGATTTCATTGCCAGTGGCTCCATTGATAGCAGAGGCAAGGACTATCCATACACAAACCATTCCTCTTCTCAGCAAGATGGATTTAATGACAACATCCAGTGGCCACAATCGATGGTGCAGAAAGCAATGTGCATGATGAACAAGAGAAGACAGATAATGGAGGATCACTATGTCATTTCCACCCCACTGACAACATCCTTGAAATTAAATCTGTTATAATAGAGCCCTGCACACAACGATGCACACTACAGAGAGAGAGAGAGAGAGAGAGATACAGAAAATTCCATTGGATTGGAGACAGAGTGGATGCTTTCATTAGTTTAGTTTATGCTTCAACTTTTTGAGATGGATCAAAAGCTACAGGCAGCTCGGAATTCGGTTAGAGACGCTCCTGAGCCACATCCAATGCACACACACGGCTGGTGGTAATGATGTGGCTCAAATTCTTGAAGTCACTTTTGATCTTTCTCAAATTACGCTCTGTGTATTTTCTGCGGAGTTAGCGTGTTCAACCTAAGCTAATAGTTTTAGAACGTCGGGCCCAAATCTTTGAGCACAGAGGAACATTTTACTGCTTAAAAGTTGCTCATTGCGGCACGGTGGCGCAGCAGGTAGTGTCGCAGTCACACAGCTCCAGGGACCTGGAGGTTGTAGGTTTGATTCCCGCTCCGGGTGACTGTTGGTGTGTTCTCCCTGTGTCTACGTGGGTTTCCTCTGGGTGCTTCCGTTTCCTCCCACAGTCCAAAAACACATGTTGGTAGGTGGATTGGCGACTCAAATGTGTCCGTAGGTGTGAGTGAATGTGTGAGTGTGTGTTACCCTGTGAATGACTGGCGCCCCCTCCAGGGTGTATTCCCGCCTTGCGCCCAATGATTCCAGGTAGGCTCTGGACCCACCGCGACCCTGAACTGGATAAGCGGTTACAGATAATGAATGAATGAATGAAAAAAAATTGCTCATTGATGTCTCAGGAGACATAGAAGCGATTTTCCTGAAATCTGTAGGAATACAATTTTTATTGCATCATTAGGAATCTTGTCCAGTGACTGTTACTGGTGTGGTGTGCCATTCCTGCCCAAGCTGGGAACTGAACTGCCAATCAGCCTTGTGTGCAACACCAAACCATTACATACAAATTTATTTTTTTATTTTTTTATTTAACATTACACATATATAGAGCCTTTCTAGAAACCCAAGGACGCTTTACAATCAACGCTCAACATTCAATCCACACACACTGGCGAATCATGAGGCACATCTGACCCTAAATCATGACTTATTTACAGCATTAAACAGAATAGGCTTTTAGACTTGGGTGAGAAATGCCTGTGTCCTTGTCTTCGGTTTAAGTGTAGGACAACAAGAGGGTATTATCCTATCAAATCTGAGCACAATATGAGGCTTTACAGTGCTCTCCACTAAAACTTAAGCAGAGACAGGTGAGATAATTGAGCTTTTTGTCTCGGGAGAAATATCTGAGCAGAGCATAATGCTCTTGTTTTTCTTTCCGATCTTGTTATCTAGGAGGAATTAAGAATATTTCCTCTTTCAGTTTCCTTTATAATAGGCCTTTTCCCCCCTGAGATAGGTTTGTGACATTTGCATGGTTTTTAAAGGACCTTATTATAAACTATTTAAGATCAAACCAAATCTGAATGTCTGCCATGTTCGATTAAAGGTATTTATCATTAATTATGTTTTTGTATACATTCTAAACCTATATAGAACATATTTTTTGTTATTGTCCCACGCTGCTCTTTTGGGCATTTCAGCAGGTGAAATGAACACAGCTAGGCTTCCCATTTTAAATGCTTTTTTCAGAAAAACTGTCACTGTGGTGGTACCCTCAATGGTATCATCCCATATGTTTAGTTAGGGAACATAATTGTACCACACTCTATTATAATTGTAGATTTTAAAGTTGTGTTGATTTCATACACTCCATTTCATCTCCAGGACTGTTATTTCATTTTAAACAATGAAATTTGACAAATATTCACCTCTTCTTCTGGAGAACAGTATGTAATGTACCTTTAGGAAACACAGCTGATGTCACGGGGACGTGAAGGGTGGACTTACGGAGGCGGACACACTCGCTACAACACAGATAATTTATTATAGAGATAACGCAACAAACGAACTGGAGGAGAAACACGAAATAACACGACTTAGAGACATAGGAAAAGAGCACGAAACAAACACTACAGGACTGGGGCATGAAACAGGCAAGAGACCGAACGAGAACGAGAAACGAGAAACGAACTAGAGAAACGAACACTACAATACCAAATGAGTAGGAATGACTACGGCACGAATTTACAGGGAGAAGGAAGGAAACAATACAAATGACCGATCACAGGAAGTGAGTGAAGAGGACTTAAATACACGAACTAACAAGAGACACCTGACACAGATAACGAAGGAAAATGACAAGGAGGCGGAACCAAGGTGGAGCTAGGGTGGAACGAGGGCGGAGATATGAACAATGACAGACAGACAGAGCCACATGGAAGGGGAAAACAAACAAGAAAGTGCCAGGATGTGACAGGTGAACTCTAAAACCACTGTTGTACCTTTGAAGGTACATTTACACTGTTTCTACATTTAGTGACAATGATGCACCTGTACAGTACCTTTTTGTCAGAGATTGTACAGTGATAAATTCTTTTACTGCACCAAGTCTTTTTTTTCCACCATGCAGTAAAAATTAGTCATTCACCAAATGCACACATTTGACCCTAAAAGCAAAATATAGTGGTTTCTAGGAAAAAAGACAGTAGATGTCATAACATCTCTTGTTTGCTGGTAGAACTGACACATGGAAAGTAACACTGTTTCTGTAATGTGCTAAAACTGTTAGAAATGTGAGAGTTGTTTTGCTGTGATTGACTGTATGTTCCACTTGGAAAGAAAACATGTGCCAGTGTTTTGAAAGAATGCCTGGGTATCGAGGCTAGTTTGCCATGTTTTGATGGGATTAGTGAATGTAGAGAAAGTTTTGCTTGAATATTGAAATAAAGACTTGGTATTTAATGAACAAAATGTGGTTTTCAGCAGAACATTAACTGTATGGGCTACTTGTGTGAGGCAGGTGTGTTGCTGTGTTTAGAGTTTTGAAAAAGTATTGGTCTTAAATATTGGGAAACACTTGTTATCAATTGTAAAAAAAAACAGTAAGTGGTATATTTTCAAACTTTCAATGCAGACATTTAAAAGGATGAGGACACTGTTCGCTGACATTGTCCCTTTAAAGCACTGCTTAGTTGCATCATTTGTGTTATCCACAGCTTCTCCAGAGCAGTAGTTTGTGAGCTCATGGCCCAGTGCATTGAGTCTATTGTTGCGTGACTGTGTTACAATGCATGCAAATGCTTTTGTCTAGAATCCTGAGTCACTTCCTGAAGTTCTTTCATTTCCACCCCCATGTTTACTCATGAGCCGTCATCACCGACAAATACTCAGCGACACAAAGTGCTAATGCTTGCATGTAAAGCAGCTGCGGTTTCTGCCATCGTGAGTGCTGTGTGATTAAAGGGACGCCTGTTAACCCTAATGAATGCCCTATGATTTCTGTTCTCTGCGTTTCGTACAGAGAGAGAAAAGCAGTTTTTCTGATATTACGGAGACAGCACAAGCTCTCCAGAGAAATAACGGAGCAAAAAGCTGCGCTGGGTCCAGCAGCCTCAGAACAATCTGAAGTGTGAGACTGGAGGGCACAGAGAGGCCTGTTATTGCGCCTCTTACAGTTTCTCCATGGGAGCAGCTTATCTACTCTCTGAAGCCAGTGGCCAAGCTCACCGCAACAGCTGGCTAATGTTTAATGAAGTGTCTTGGCAGAATATTGCTATAGCGATAGTTTGCATGCTGTCGGCTAGTTTGGGGTCCGACGTGGGTTAGCGCTGGGCTTCTGTTTTGCTGCTGAGTCCCAGCGAGAGGTAGCAGAGAGAGAGATAATGCCATCCTGCCGTCCGGCTTCATTAGCAGCGGATGAGCTCCCTGGCAGCAGCAGGAGAGCGAGAACGTACCTCACACACACACGCAGTGATAGCAGAGTGAGCTGACAGTGCAGAAATTTTAGGGATGCGTGTTTGTATGTGTGAAAGCGTGTGGCATGTGTGTGTATGTGTGTGTTTGTGTGTGTGTGGGGTAAATATAGTCGAATTTCCATCCACAGTGTTTTGTAAAATGGTAAGGCAGTGGTATCAGGAATTGTTCCTAATATTTTATATATATATTAATTACCTTCTGTTTTACTTTAGTGGAATAATTGTTTAATAAATTAGATTTTAAGAATTCCATATTTCATTTGTGTCCATAACTTCATAGGTTTTGAGAAACAAAAACCTGAATTCATAAGCAGGAAATCAAGATGTATACGTCTCTTATTTTCCAACAGAATATTTGTATTTATATAAGCATTTTTATAAATACTTCAGTAAATATTTTACTTATCGTCAAGTCAACATTTGAGCTTATATTGCAGTGGGTATGTGATATGAGGCTTTTGGATTAGGATGCTTTGGCTCATTCTCCAGTGATGTCCTTGTACTTGTGTGTGTGTGTGTGTGTGTATGTGTTTGTTTGTTTGTGCAGACTTCCACTGGTCAGATTTATTCTGAAACTCTCAGCTGTCTATGGCCCCATGCTCAGGGCCTCACCACTTTACTGCCATCTCTAATCTCTCAGTGTATTAACATGAGGAATCAGACACAAACACTACTACACCTGCAGCAGCCAGCAAGCTGCAGTGGAATATTAAATTGGACACACACATTTGAGATGACTTTAAATGTGCTGTACACAAGTACTTTCCACAGATTGATATCATCAGGCAGCACTGTACTTGTACAAAGTTTATAGATGGTTTAAATTACAGCTGTTAATTGTGAAATGTGTTTCATGAGTCATGAGAGTTACCTGGAGGTTGTGGGTTTGATTCCCGCTCCGGGTGACTGTCTGTGAGGAGTTGGTGTGTTCTCCCCGTGTCCGCGTGGGTTTCCTCCGGGTGCTCCGGTTTCCTCCCACAGTCCAAAAGCACACGTTGCAGGTGGATTGGCGACTCAAAAGTGTCCGTAGGTGTGAGTGAATGTGTGAGTGTGTGTTGCCCTGTGAAGGACTGGCGCCCCCTTCAGGGTGTATTCCGGCCTTGCGACCAATGATTTCAAGTAGGCTCTGGACCCACCTCGACCCTGAACTGGATAAGCGCTTACAGATAATGAATGAATGAATGAAAACTGTTCATTGAATCTCCACATCTCCTTGTCACTTGTGCTCTTCAAAATAGCATTTCACATTGTTTGCCAATGCTTTTGTACATTTATGCAAATTGTCACGTACGTGCTTTTTTCCATTATCAATTGCTTATGTCATGTTTATCAAAATGTGATCTACTAATCAGTCTGTTGAACAGTCTCCAAAACATTTAGGCTTTAGGTCATTGCCTAGGTTATTACATGCAAAAGTGCTGAACATGTCATAATCTCTCAGGCATAATTTGTACATTTCTATGAAACTGGGGGAAAAAAAAGGTGAATTTGTGAAGGTTTAGATCAACCAATGGTCAAACAGCTCTCAACCACAGGTCAGAGGTGCATCTGATGAACTTTCAGTTGACAATGGAAAGACAAGGCCGTGTACAGGGTGAACAACCAAGAAGAGGGGTAAGGCTGGGTGGTGGAAGAATGAGGGGCGAGTCCATGCTCATAGGGTTAGTGTTAGAGAATGGCATGCTTATACATATTCCCAGTACAGGATCCTATAACACACAGCACCTCATCACATTCTTGGACATCCTCTACGAGACCTCATCCCAGATAATGACAAGAGGATTTGCCCAAATATGTGGTCATTTGAGGTAATGTGAGTTTTCACCACTCCAACACCATCAGGCAGTGGTTTGCCATTCATCAGAGAATGCTGACGGAATTCCTCCCGCCCTATTCCCCATTCCTGAACCCAGTTGAGGAATTCTTCTCAGCCTGGAGATGGAAGATCACCGGCCACACCCAGATGCACCTGCTGACTGCCATGGATGCAGCTTGTGAGGATATCACAGCAGATGCCTGCGATGGAGGCTGGATTAAAAGGGCACAGGATGTGTAGAAAAGAAAGCACTATAATTCCTTGTTGTCCCAGGTTTTTTTTCTTTGAATGTTTAGAGTAGTTTTTAATTTTGTAGTTTTTCAGTTATCTGATTTTTTTGTCAACAAATAGCAGTGCGAACAGTACAGCAAAAAACATTACATTTAATTCCAGTCCAATTTCTTGTTGTCAGTCTCCCACATATAATCATGTGTAACTTTGTGTCTTGTGTGAAACACGTACTGTTTCAATTGATATGCCACAGAATGTGCAGGGATCTTGTAATCAAACGCTTACCGCACTGACAACATGACTAATGTTTTGACTGCCTTGTTCATAGGCAATGACACACAGACTAGACATTCTGATGACAAGTTGATTGACATGAGTATTTGCTTTTGAGGCAAAAACAAAGAATTCTGAGTGAGGTACATACTTTTGCAGGTATTTCATTGAGTTTTGCTGTTTGCACTGTTATGAGAAATGCACTTGTGATGCTAATGGAAATCACAATGCGAGAAATGTACCAATTCGGTTGAGAAAAACTGTAACATTACTTAGTTAATTACACACACACACACACACGCAACAAAAAATAATGTACTATTATGTCCATTTCTGTATAACTATAGCTTACTAGCTTATATACACACTTAGCTGTTCCAAATGGTTTACAGACTACATCTACAGTTTAAATAAAAAATAAATAAATAAAATATAGATAAATGAAAAAGTACTTGAAAAAGTAAATGAAAAAAACCACAGATTAAATCATAGATATGTGTATGGATCAAAGTTCTGTACAAAAACAGTAGTATTTCATAAAAAAAAAATTACAGAGATACTTTTTCAAAGTCTTTACAGAGCTTGAAAGTCTAATTAAAAGACTAACAGAGTTCCACGGTTTAGAAGCACACTAACAGAAAGAGGCCTTTCCATGTTATCAACATTTAATAGAAAATATTTGCAGAAAGCCAGAATCTACAGATCTAAGGTTGTGCGTGTGGAATATAAACAGAGAGAAGTTCTGTGAAGTAAACAGGAGCTAGACCTTTTAGAAATAAGTAAAAGAATGTCAAAATGTGTCCAAAAAGATATAGGCAGCGGTGGAGGTCTTTTTAAAACAGGGGCGATAGGAGCTCTTTTTCTCGTTTTGTGTTAGGGTCCGTGCTACTGCGTTTGTAGGAGTTGTAAAGCATCTACTGTTTTCTTAGGAGGCCAGTGGACATAAATATTACAAACCCTGCTACTAACAAATAAACAAGTTTATCTGCCTTGCTCTGGGAGAGAAAAGGCCTCACATTAGCAGTGTTTCTCGAATGATAAAAAGCTATGATTTCGTTTACATGTGTTTGTAGAAATGGAAAAGCTCCAGAATAATATTTAAAGAAAAGTGAAGGAAAAAGTCATATTCTGTTTCTGATTTTAACACGCGAAACACATTCCTGCATAGTTTAACTGAACAGTTGATCATCAAGATAAATATAAATAATAAATAAACACAATACGTTGTTTAAATTGAGCCAAATATCCGTATTTATTATTTTAACTCTCATGGTGCAATCATGGTTTATATTCATATGCTTTTAAAATAGTTATATAATATTTATTCATGACTTTTTGCATCAGATGTTGTCTTTAGTTCTGAATTTGGCCTCTTGTATAATGCAAATGTTTGTGCTTTTTTCTAAGCTGGCTTACAGTGTGTGATAATTTTGTCCCGTTATTTCTGTATAAAAATAATCTTAAAAAACAGCAGATGGTGTGTTTGTGTTCACAAAAAGAGCAAAAATCTGCTTGTCTACTTGATCGCAGTCAAGCACATCTCACCCAGTTCTGTGTTCCAGATTCCTAATAAGTAATTAGCAAACAGCCTGGGAGACTTTTCCATACTTTGTAGGATCAGTTGCCTCAACACTTTGCCAGTGTTTTTTTTTTTCTTCTTCTTTTTATTTTGCTTCGTCTCACAAGCTTTATTTGCAGGCGTGAGAGCTCACCGTGAGTTTCACATCTGCTCTACTGTTATTCTATTTTTATTTTTTATTTTTTTATTGTTTGAGCATTGCACACACGAGGGAAAAGACATTGTGAATATAAAAGTGCAATTAAAGTGCAACAAAGTGTTTCTACACTTGAAAAGATGAAGAAGCAGAAACACAGGTAATTAGCTACTACACACTAGCGATGGTTCTGTCTGACTGTCACCTGCAATCTTAACCTTTCTCTCTCTCTCTCTCTCTCTCTCTCTCTCTCTCTCTCTCTCACACACACACACACACACACACACGCACACGTGTCCAGCGCGCCAGATGCTGCCAGAAATTAATGAGTTAAAGGGAACATTTTCAGTCTCTGAATGCATTCACTGAGTCTATTTGATTAAGCGAGACTAATTTTACTATAGAATACTTACTACATATAAACTGACCTGTGTAAAATTACCCATGATCTAACTGGCTGTTTAACTACTGCCAAAGCTATAACATGTTCCTAAGTGCACTGTATTGCGCTGTATTTTCAGAATAGAATGTTCTTCATACGGGCGGCACGGTGGCACAGCAGGTAGTGTCGCAGTCACAGAGCTCCAGGGGCCTGGAGGTTGTGGGTTCGAGTCCCGCTCCGGGTGACTGTCTGTGAGGAGTTTGTGTGTTCTCCCTGTGTCCGCGTGGGTTTCCTCTGGGTGCTCCGGTTTCCTCTGGGTGCTCCGGTTTCCTCCCACAGTCCAAAAAACCCATGTTGGTAGGTGGATTGGCGACTCAAAAGTGTCCGTAGGGGTGTGTGTGTGTGTTGCCCTGTGAAGGACTGGTGCCCCCTCCAGGGTGTATTCCTGCCTTGTGCCCAATGATTCCAGGTAGGCTCTGGACCCACCGCGACCCTGAATTGGATAAGGGTTACAGATAATGAATGAATGTTATATACTACATCAATAACAGCTGCATCCGAATCCATGTGCTAATCTAGATTGCAGCAAATCTCTGTCCTTTTTCCTCTTGGAATGACTAAAATATCATCTGGGTTCTCATGAGAATCAGACTTGTGACCTTTTCCATTTGTCTAATTTCTGCTGTCTGTCTGGACAAAACGCTGCAGGCTCTCGGGCTGGACCCATCACATTAGTGCAATTAGAGAGGAGGACTCTTCTGCTTGTAGACACACTCACTCGCACTCGCTCCCCCATCTCTCTCTCTCTCTCTCTCTCTCTCTCTCTCTCTCTCTCTCTCTCTCTTTTTCCCTCTGTCACACAAAGACATTTTTAACTTTAAAGAGCCGGTATCAGAAAAAAAAAATCTAAATTTTCAATTCATAATTCACTCCCCAGTCCACATATGGAAATTAGGTTTATTTCAAATTCACAGTTTGTAAAGTGACAGAAATGAGCAGATTTTCATATTCAACCATGCCTGTTTAGGATGAAGTTATGAGAGGGATTCGGACTGTTTACCCACACTGCTTTTTAGGTGATACTTTAAAGCCACAGCTGAAGTTTTCTCTTCTCCTATTTTTGCTTTCTCTATCCTATTTAGATCACATTCACTTACAAAAAATAATTGTTTGTATTTTCCTGCAAAATATCCCACTTGCAAGTACAATGTTTTTAACCCACTAACAGGAACAGCTTGTTTAATTCTAAGTGATAGATTGGGGTTGGAAAGGGGATTGATTGTTTTTGGTACATAAGCACATCATACACGGACCTCCAGCTACAAACTCATTCATTCATTCATTATCTGTAACCGCTTATCCAATTCAGGGTCACAGTGGGTCCAGAGCCTACCTGGAATCATTGGGCGCAAGGCGGGAATACACCCTGGAGGGGGCGCCAGTCCTTCACAGGGCAACACACACACTCACACATTCACTCACACCTACGGACACTTTTGAGTCGCCAATCCACCTTGTATACAATTGTATACAGCTATTTTTTTACTTAAAACACAAAACAGGACTTTGCTACATCAAAATGTTAGTTTCACAAACTGAAAATAATTGTTAAATTGAGTGCAACTTTTCAATATATTTTAAGTTAGAATCAAACACTTTGAATCTTAATTACTTTGAACATTAGGGTTTACAGTGTACCTACCCATCACCACCTGCATATTTACCTATTTACCTATTTACCTATGCACCAACCCACCAGACACAACATGCTGTCTCATTCATTCATTATCTGTAACCCTTATCCAGTTCAGGGTCCCAGTGGGTCCAGAGCCTACAAGCTGGAGGGTGCACCAATCCTTCACAGTGCAACACACACACTCACTCACACACTCAGACACTTTTGAGTCATCTACCAACGTGTGTTTTTGGACTGTGGGAAGAAACTGGAGCACCTGGAGGAAACCCACACGGACACAGGGAGAACACACCAACTCCTCACAGACAGTCACCCGGAGCAGTGTAACTGCGACACTACCTGCTGCGCCACTGTGCTGCCCTAATGTGCTTAGCTCAGTCTTTTAACAATCAAGGCTTAACAAGTGATTTTAACTTGAGATACTGACATCTATCTATCTATCTATCTATCTATCTATCTATCTATCTATCTATCTATCTATCCATCCATCCATCCATCCATCCATCCATCCAACCATCCATCCATCCATCCATCCATCCATCCTTTGTGAATATACTCAGTCTGAAAGTGTTCAAACTTACTCAACTTTACTTGTTGTGCATGAGTTGTGCGTTGATTTTAAAAAGATATAATTGCTAATTCCCCCCGTCAATCTTCACTTAATCACACATCATGGCCAAGTCAAATACACGATTTTAGACATTTCAAAAGATTAATGTCAAATCAAAAACTAAAATCAATGATTTACAAAGTGTTTAGATCCTTACTTCACTTCTTTGCCAAAGCCCCTGTGGCAGCTGCAAGTTGTCTTGGATATGTCTCTATAAGCTTTAGACAGCTTCTTGGCAGACCCTCTCAAGCTTCAGCCAAACGTCTCAATACATTGTGAGTGTTCAGTTTTTGATTTTTGAATTAATATTGGAAACGCTAACATGTTTTCTCTGGGTGATTATTGGTTATTAAATGTAGATTGATAGTTTAAAAAATGGCCCTTCTACCCATTTAGAGTGCTTCGTAATGATCACGGAGTCTGAAGTGTAGTGATGAAATATGGTTAGAATGAGTGCCTTTGTGTCTTTTTATGTAATTTGTGATGGGGTTGGTAATAGAAAGGCCACAGTGTGTCTTTGGTGTCATCAGCATCAGCTTAAAGTTGTCATTGTGTCACCATTCATCAGCACGGCGTCGTGATGACACAAGCAGAACACTTGCTCTACATTACATCATGTGGTTGGAGGGCAGAGACAGTCGTATAAAAGAGCGTGTCACGTCAGTGGGAAAGTGTGGACGACACACTGGTCAACTCACTTACTGCAGAGAGAAACACTAAAGCTACTGCCACAGTCGCAGTCGCCAGGCCTCTCTTTCACTAAAGGAACAGTTTATCAAAGAGTGTTCTGAAGCCCGATGCTGTATGTTTCGAGTGGTCTCCTGTCGCCAACCTCTTCTGGGAGGAAAAATCCAGCAATATGCAAATGCTCAGCCATTAGGACGCTTGTGTTCCTGTTGTTTAGAACAGGGTTGAGGATGTGTTCTTGCTTCTCTGAATTCAGATGAGGTAGCTTCTGAGGTAGCTCCACTGAGAGGTGGTGACAATTCTCTCTCTCTCTCTCTCTCTCTCTCTCTCTCTCTCTCTCTCTCTCTCTCTCTCTTTCTCTCTATTTATCTCTCTCTCCTCTTCTCCCTTCTGCCTCTTTCCTTTTCTTCTCTTTTTCTTTCTTTCTATCTCTCATTCTATCTTTTCCATATCTGTCTGTCTTCTCTTTCTCTTTCTCTATCTCTGTTCATGAATATCCAGTTGTGTGTGTGTGTGTGTGTGTGTGTATGTGACAGATTATGCATCATGGTTTTTAATTGATCCCTCTGGGGTGGTGGATTCTGTGTTTTTGCAGGAGATTCAGGAACAGTGTGGTTTGAACTCGGCTTTCTTGATTCTTGCTGCAAACACATGGTGCCTGGATTCTCGGTCTCTACCTGCCTCCCTCCACCATCCTCTGCCTCCCTTTGCCTCACTCTGCCTTCATTAGCTTTACTGTATGTGTACAGTTCACATTCTGCAATTTTCCCCAGGAGAAACCCTGGGCTGTGCATGTGAAGTGTGCAGAATAAGCTCATGTGTTAAGAGCTTGAGAGAGAGAGAGAGAGAGAGAGAGAGAGAGAGAGAGAGAGATGGGAAGGAAGCATTAAGAGAGAATGTGGGAATTAAACTAGAGAAAAAGAAAAAAATTGTGACAAAGTGAGAGAGAGAGAGAGAGAGAGAGAGAGATGGGAAGGAAGCATAAAGAGAGAATGTGGGAATGAAACTAGAGAAAAAGAAACATTTGTGACAAAGTGAGAGAGAGAGAGAGAGAGAGAGAGAGAGAGAGAGAAGGAGAGAGAGAGAGAGAGAGAGAGATTCAACATGAATGACACTTGCTTGTTCTTCCCTCATGTAAAGAGAAAAAAAGAGAGAAGTGGGAGAGAAAGAGAAACAGAGAGGAAGAAAATGACAGAGGAAAAGCGAGAGAAAGAGGGTGGGAGACAGGCAGTGTGTATTACACTTAGCAGGCCGGCAGCTCACTTGCTCGCCCATCCCTCCCTCACCAAGGGTCTTAATCTGGAGCAAATGAAGCGCTTTGTAAAGACACAGAGGCTTAATCTGCTATTGATACTGAGCTGCATGCTAACGACTGAATGGCACTAGGGGGAGGACTGGTGCATTCTGGGAGTGTCTGTGTTACCCTTCTGTGTGAATGTGGTCTGAAGGCTCACTATTGTTATTATTATGTAACACCCTGTCTTTTTATATGTATTACTGAAGCCATGTCATTTTGTGTAATTAGATGTGTGCATGAGAGTCCTAACGTCCAGTTAACTGTCCCTCTGTTCAAATATTAAAGAGCCCATATCATGAGAATATGATTTTTAAATACCCCATTTAAAAAATAGCTGCTATACTAACACATGTACAAGGCAGTAATAATAACAAAAATATAACATATTATTAGAGGTGGACAATGTGGCCACAATTTATATCACAATATATTTTTTAATTTCAGTCAATACGATATAATTCCGATATCGATATGAACAATAAAAAGCACAGAAAGTCTGCCAAGAACTGAAAGCATTATGACATCACCATCAAACAACAACCTCTTGGCTTTGTCAAAATTAATATATTTAAACTAATTAAAAATTGTGTGCAATGAACTGATGGCAACACCCTGTAATAACCGTCAGTCAGTCGCAGATGCTGTAAATAATACTGAAATATTCACAATGTGTATACAGTCATATCCTTGTTTTTGAAAGATTTTTATATTGTGATATATATTGATTTTTAATTATTGTCCAGCCCTGTATATTAATATATAAAATATTTTGTGTCCACCATATTGGCTCAACAGTTGTTGCTGTCATAGAGCTCCAGGGTCCAGTGGTTCTGGTTTTGTGTTTGGGTAATTTTGGTGTGTTCTTCCTGTATCCGCGTGGGTTTCCTCCGGGCGCTCCGGTTTCCTCCCACGGTCCAAAAACACACGTTGGTAGGTGGATTGTGGCTCAAAAGTGAATCCAGTGATTCCAGGTAAGCGGTTACAGACAATGAATGGATGAATAAATGAATAATGTGTCCTCATAAACGACCAGTATGATCATAAAACAATATGAAATGCAACACAATGTTCTCATAAGCTGTGTGATCAGTTTCATTTAGAATATTGCAGTGTTACTGCCATCATCATAAAACAAAGGAAGCGTCAGATGAATGTGTCTGCTTTGCCTGTGTAAGAGTGAGGTAACTGTAATAAGAGCAGTTAATCACTCCTAAGAGACAGCGAGGCGTAAATAAAAGACATAACGATACTAGGTTTACTTGCATGGAAGGCTCAGTATGAAATCAGAGTTTGTAAATTGAACCTGATGTTATTAAGTCTAATGAGTTTATGCAGAGTGCTTTCCAAGAGCAGAGTGGATCGCTTTCTCGATTCTGTGAACTGCCTTGTCTGATGAGAGTTATGTTGATAAACATAGTAAATTACTGTGAATATGCTGCCTCGTAGATGGCATTATATTTTGTAGAATGCTCTTCTACAAGAAACTCCAGAACAACAGGAGCTTGTTCCTCATGCCTGAGGTAATGTGTGGTGTGAAAAGGCTGTGTTCAGAACGTGCATCATATATACACACTGTACGTATGCATGTGAGTGTATGTGTGTGTGTGTGTGTGTGTGTGTGGGGTGGGGTGGGGGTGCTAAGAAAGAGACTTGATGAGTCAGACGTGGGAATGAAAGGAGAGGATCTGAACCTAATCAACGGCCTTGAGAACCACTCTCTACCAAGGGCAAACATGTCACATTGTGCTGTCTGAATTTAAAGCAGTGTCTCGCGCGTTAATAATGTATGTGGCCTGCGTGTGTCCCTTAGTCATGACCCTGCGAGGGAATTTAATGAGAATTTGATAAATTAAGGCCTTAGCTTCAACAAGGAAAGAAGCATAGATGCCATCTATTGGCATGCATTTGCTAATCAGATTTGGAAATTTTTATTTACGCTTCTGTTTCAGAAGGAACATCACATTGACCTGAAATTAACCATAGATTTACACACAGAAAAGAAGAAAAACAAGACATTATTAAAGTGCAAATTACAGGAGTCAGCAGCTGGGTGTTATAAGGGTGCATTCAGAGAGTAAAGGTGCTACTCGCTGGGCTAATTGACCCGTCTTTTATGTCCAGATTCTGCCATTCTTGTTTATAATGCAAGATAAATAAAACACTTATGAATAATTAGGGACTCTTAGACCACTCATAATTGTCCAGTCACTGCACTTATGGCATTTTTGTCAGGCGTTAATGGCTCTGTGCCAGTTTAGAAGCTCTATTAGAAAGTACTGACTGGGACAAGTGGCACAAAATCAGGAGCACTGCACTGGGTAACTCATTTCTTGTGGTATACTCTATCAAGTTGCACTGACTTCATAACGTACACAGGTGGGTTGTGAGATCATTGTATTTAAATGTACTGTTATATCTTTGATGAGCCTAAAATATACCTGCACAATATGTATTTACTTATTATCATTTCTGACAGTGTAAATTTTAGGCAGTAAACCATAAGTGGCATTAGGTTGAAAGGACATTTGATATCAACAGCATCTGTGAGGTGATTAGACAGTGCTCAGTATTTAAAGAAATGTTGGATGGGACTTTTACTCCTGTGCTGCCCCTAGAGATCCATCCATCCATTAGGGTCACGGGGGGGGTCCAGAGCCTACCTGGAATCATTGGGCACAAGGTGGGAATACACCCTGGTACACCCTGGAGGGGGTGCCAGTCCTTCACAGGGCAACACAGACACACACACATTCACTCACACCTTTGAGTCACCAATCCACCCACCAACGTGTGTTTTTGGACTGTGGGAGGAAACCAGAGCACCCGGAGGAAACCCACACGGACACGGGGAGAACACACCAACTCCTCACAGACAGTCACCCGGAGCGGGAATCGAACCCACAACCTCCAGGTCCCTGGAGCTGTGTGACTGCGACACTACCTGCTGCGCCACCGTGCCGCTCACTAGGTAACATATTTACCTCAAAATTACAGCTTCAAAATCATTGTGATGCCTCACTGACCTGTAACAGAGACTCCCTTCTGTGGTCATTTTTTGTGTTTTGCCTCATCATCCATACCTGATTCAACTCACAGCAAAAGGAACAAGCTCCTCATGGGCAGGGACAGGTGTGTAGAGTGGGGGCAACAGTGAAATGCATGGAGTAATCAGGACTAGAATTGAGAGCCCCATGTGTAAAGTGATCACACCCCGTTATCACCTGCACCTCTGTTCAATATGAGGACAGTATGGCCTTGCTTCCACTTGCTAGCATTCCATTATATTACTCTTTGTTCTGACTTTCTCCTAATTGTTTTGTTTTATGTACTGCCTCTACCTCCCTATTTCTGCCTCATGATTATGGAACTCTGTAGGATAACCCTGTCTGCCTGTGTTTTGACCATTCTGCTTCTATTGACTGTGGCAACTGGAAAAGCCTTAATAAAGCACATGGATTGTAGCCTACGGCCTACAGCTCCCATTACGGCAAAGTAACTGCAATTTCAACAGAAAACACTAAAGTTCCAGTGCAGCAGAACAGAATCCAGTACAACACAACAACTCAAACCGCCCAAAAGTAAAGACCTGTTCTGCAGCTAGCACTCATTTTTTTATGCATCTGTAATAAAGAAGTTTTGAATTTGAAGTAGATTGATTTTAAATGTCTTGTTTTACATAGAGGAAGGAGCTGTTGTTGTATTGACGATGAGCATCTCCCACCTACACAAAGATAGTGAGAGAAAATGCTGAACAATGGAGCATTGATCCCTCATTATATGACCTGGTGCTGGTGTTGCTCTATTCCCACTCATGTTTACTAATCCTGACTTTATCTTTCAAAACTACCCCAGAGATAGAGAAAGTGAGAAAGAAATGAAGGAGGGGGAAGTGGAGATAACCAGGATGAAATACTTTCCACCATCTGCTTCCTGTAGCTAATAAAAGCAGTGTCATCTCCCTGTTAAATTATGCCTTTTAATGATTACGATTTGAGACTGAATAGTCTCTGCTGTAGAGTCCTATTTTATATCTCTCTCTCTCTCGCTCTGTCTCTCTCTCTCTCTCTCTCTCTCTCTCTCTCTCTCTCACACACACTCACACACACACACACACACACACGAACACAAACCAAGCTTTCCCTGATGCTCTTTCGACCCCTGAACCTGAACAATGCTGTATTATGTTAGGTTAACTGAGCATTACGACCAATTGCCTGTTTAATACCCCAGAAAATATACACTTTGCAGCTAGACTTTTATATCGTGAATTTCAAAAGAGTGTTTACAGACAACTAGTGGGCTTAAATGTAATATCACAACATATATATTAGGTTTATGCAATATGACCATTTGATCTTTCATATCTCCCATACATGATCTTGTACTTTCATGTTATCCATTGATACCAATGCCTTAGTAAATTATATATTATATATTAACATGTTTTGGGCTGTGTTTTCTAGGGATTTCATTCAACTGGTTCAAATTTGTATGAACTCATTTACTGCATGGCCAACAACAGCTAAAAGACATAAAGCTGCATCATGTTTGAAATCAGTTCTTATATTAGTTTTCTTTAAGCTGTATGTTTGTTTGAAGCTAATGCATTCACCATTTCCAGAAAAGCTGTGATGTTGTGCAAAATAAAAATAAAATGCATGTAAATAAAATGAGAATGCAATGATTTATAAATAATTTAAACACTATATTCTTGACAATATGCAATAAATAAACTTTATTTGAGATTTATTTTATTTTTGAGTTTTATATATAAAGTTTGAATGATTCTGACATTATTAGATTTGTGTAACTTCCCAGCTTTTTGGAAATGGGTTTTTAGTTTCACTTCACATCTTCAGGTAGGTCCACTTATGGCAAGCCATCATATTATTTTGTTGTTGTTTTGAAAGCACTCTAAGCATTATCTGCATGAGTCATGCAGTCTTAAAGATGCCAAAAAGATCATTTTAGTGCAATGACACAGAAGTTGATTGCTTTCATAAAAAAGGAGCTGAACAAAAATCAGTGAAAGGTTTTTGGAGATGAAATTGAGAGTGTGACAGTAGTGACTGGTGGTCAAGTTCATACATTAAGCACATTGGCAGAGGGTGTTTCTTAATGACACATTTTCCCGTCTCTTGGTAAGGCTGTAGCATCAGTTATTATTCAGAAAGACCCTGGATATTCAACATGTTCAGTTATGGCATATGCCTGAGAATTGAGGAAATCTCAATGTAGCCGAGAATGAATGCTGCATCAGATCTTCTCCACAGTTAAATGCAAAACATTTTTTCAGCTTCAGGAAGGAAATAGAACCTACACCAGCCTCCAGATGATCAGTGCAGTGTGTTGTAATTTCCCTGTGTATACATTATTAACATAATTATAGACTGACTTACTGCCAACATGGTCCTCACTACAGGTTTATTCTTTTTTCCTTCACTTTACAAAACAAATGATGTGCTGCAAGGTAAATCCGAGTGTACATCTTTCAGATGGAGTATTATTGGACTGTTGTTATCTAAGCATGCAGCCCTGGAATACATCCCTGAAACTGAGCAGTCTTCACAATGATTGACATTTCATTCATGATAATCTTCAAGCCTTCTTCACTGGTGATCTTTTCAGATGCTGAATGTTGCTCCACGTACCATGCACTCAGCGTGCTGACAATAAAAGACAAGTTGTCTTGTAAAACAACCATCTGGACAATTTCACAAAACTCTGGGTGTACCTCATAGTGAACCATGTGGCGGAGTCACTTTAGCACTGTAGATCAGTCCAGCGTGAGTAACACTTTTTGACAAGTACGTATTCCTGATGTTTGGATAGTTCTGCCTTGGAGCGTGTGCTATTTCCTCCTTCTGAATAACCAGTGGAGGCGTTTACAGCAGAGAAAGCATTGGAAAGATTTTTTTTTTTCTGGAAGAGTGTACAACATTCCGAAAGCAAACAGATGAATAACTTGATGATAATACTCTGAGCATAAAAACGATGCATGGACAAAAGGGTTGAATACCCCTTTTAAACTCTTCAAATCAAAATATCCTGCAGAATCCTCAGTATGAAAAGGTGACACCAAGGTCATAATAGCTTTCCAGTTAAAAACCTGCCAATGCAGTTTCTTCTGTGGGAGCTCTATTACAAATCAGCACATAAATAACAGTTGGATAGTGTAGTATAGTGTAGTAGCAGGAATGGCATTGCTATACAGATAAGAGTCTTGGGCGAGGTTCGCTGTCAGTTTCTCAGACTAACACTGTCTAATAAATATGTAAATGAAAATCTCATTCCCATTTTCATGTGCATTTCCCCCAACTAGTTTTGCTTCATTTCTTGTTTTGTTTTGATTTGTTTTGTGTTTGTTTATCGGATGCAAAATTGAATGAGCAGAGTGAGGTTTGTTTTCTATCCATGTGAAAGGGAGGTTTAGGTTTGACTGCTTTAGATGAGCAAAGGCTTACACTGTGTGACTTCACAATGCATCACTGACAATCAGTCAGGAATTAACTGAGAGCAACTGGACGTTGCATTGCATTTAATCACTTTGATATATCATTCATTAACTCATCTTGGATTAATGACCTTGTATTTACTTGTTTTTGTTAACATGCCAAGAACAAAAGGGCAGTGTGCTAGATTTATTGGATCTGTAAACAGATCTGGAATATAGCATAAAGAAAAGTTTTCATTAGAAAATAATCACCTGTAACTAAAAATTGTTTTCTTTTTGTTGGCTTAGGGTAAGACCTTCATATCCTTGCAAGAAACAGGTCTTATTCCACTTACAATTGTAGATTTTAAAATGTTGTGTTGATTTCATACACTCCATTTAATCTCCAGGGCTGATATCATATTGTTTTATTTGACACAGTTCTATAACGAAAACTTACAAATATTCACCTCTCCTTCTGGAGAAGAGAATGTCATTTACCTTTTGGGAACACAACTGGACTTTTAAAAACTGTTGTACCATTAAAGGTACATTTAGGCTGTGTGTACCTTTAGTGACCAATAATGTACTTTTACCATACCTTTTGTTCTGAGAGCGTACCTTAATTCAGTATATAATCTAAGTAAAAGGAAGCAAAACAATATCTTATCTTAACAGTCAAAATCCAAAATGTCCTAATAACATTACTTCAACTTATATTTTGCTCCTTTTTTAACATTGTAGACTGTAAATCTGAAAATCATGTATGGAACTTATCAAAGAAACGAGCTAGCTAAGTGAAGTTAAGTGCATTGTCTTTGAATCCGTGTCCAGAATGAATAGTACAGCTGTCTGTGCAGTCTGTGCTTGTGAGATTATTTCATTAAAACTGACCACTTTATCAATAATGACTTTATTCTTTAGAATCTGTAACTAATATTAGCTTTAATACATTCTGAAACATTCTGTTTTTCTTTCGGTCTAATATATTCAGGTGATTCTGCGCTATTGAATAGCTCTTATAATAACCCCTTGAGGCTCAATGGCTCTTATAGTTTTGCTTCTATCAAGTACAAAAGTGGACTCTGGTCACCATGAGTGGGATTGTAGGATTTGACTTGCAAAGTGTTGTGTTTAACTCCTGTTCAACAGACTTGTCCATTTGACAGCTGTCAATGAGTGTTTTAAAGAGCTTGGCTGGGAAACATGTTTCATGCTATCATTAATATAATAAACCACAATATACTTTTCTGATTATATCTTCTGAAATCGTAACAACTTCATGTAACCCACAAAAAATGACTTTTTTTAAAATACCATGAAGGCAGTTTTGAATAATCTGATGTGTGGTTTTGGCCATAAACTGTCAGAAAAACTGTCACTGTGGTGGTACCATCCATCCATCCATTATCTGTAACCGCTTATCCAATTTAGGGTCACAGGGGGTCCAGAGCCTACCTGGAATCATTGGGCGCAAGGCGGGAATACACCCTGGAGGGGACGCCAGTCCTTCACAGGGCAACACAGACACACACACATTCACTCACACACTCACACCTACGGACACTTTCGAGTCGCCAATCCACCTACCAACGTGTGTTTTTGGACTGTGGGAGGAAACCGGAGCACCCGGAGGAAACCCACACGGACACGGGGAGAACACACCAACTCCTCACAGACAGTCACCCGGAGCGGGAATCGAACCCACAACCTCCAGGTCCCTGGAGCTGTGTGTGTGGTGGTACCCTCAAAGGTATATATTCAGTACTTTTAAATAGGGAACATATATGTACCTTGTTCTATTATAATTGTAGATTTTAAAATTGTGCTGATTTCATGTGCTCACAATTTTATGGAGTTCAAATGAATAATGAACCTTTAGGGAACAGAACAGGAATTTAAAACCAATATTGTACCTTTAAAAGAACATTTACACTTTGTGTACCTTTAGTGACCAATAATGTACCTCTTCCATATTTTTTTTCTGACAATGTATAAACATCACCTAATACATGTGAAAGAATGAATATTCAAAATTATATTAAACTTTAAAGGCAAATATATATATATATATTTATTCCTACCCTAAATTAATGTAAAAACATATTGTTCTATGTTTCTATATTTTTCATTGAAGTTTCACCAAGTGCTCATATGATTGAGAAAAAAAGTGGGGATTCATTTATCTTTGATTTATTTTTGGAAAGAGGTATGATATTTGCAATAGCAAGTTTCAGAGTTCTTTTTTATCATTCCGTACATATTTTATATAGTGACACAAGCAAAACATGTCTACTTTGTCACTAGGAACCTCCTCAACTTCCAAAGTGTCAACAGCTTCATAAGAGAAGTCTCTTCTCTCAGTAGAGCTAGACCCAAAGTCCTTTACTATGATAGAATTATACTTTCTGTCATTGGCACAGATGCGGTTCCACATGAACAACTCAATAAGATACAGCTGACAGGTCTCATGCTTCTGGAGGTATATCAATGGGCTGAAAGTGCTTCAGAGACAGAGAAAGATGATTGCAGTCACAAATGTGACACTTGTGTAGAACTGTTTCTACTTCTTGAGAAGGTTAGTGTTTTGAGAAGTGGCCTCTTGAAGAAAAAAAAAATCACTAATGCATTCCAGGTTTTAACCCTTTAGTACCAGGCCAAAAAAGTATAAGGAAATTTGTGTTTGATAGATTTTTTATTGTTGTAACAATGCTTCTTGGCAATAAATCTTATACCAATGAAAAGTCTGTCAATTTCCCTTTTAAATGGTGCCACATTTGTAAGGAACATGCATTTGTTGGATGAGCAGTAGAGTTGAGTATGTGTGTTGCGCCCATGAAAAATTTGCCAAATACTCTCTGTTCCTTACAAATATGGCACCATTTAAAAAGGGAAATTAACAGGCTTCCCAATGGTATAAGATTTATTGCCAAGAAGCATTGTTACAACAAAGAAATACTCTACCAAACACGTGACCATGCAAAAACTGATAATTAAAAAGTTAATCATCATCATCATGAAAATGTTAATCACTTAATATGAATTTGTAGTCAGTGACAGTGAGTGAGTGCCTTTGAAAGGTAACTTTTAAACTTCACCACCATGCTAAAAAGGGGGCAAAATTCAAACATTAAAGGGGAAATGGTGTCTGCTTTTCAATAACATTTCACATCCACTGTGCTTCATTTTCACCCCAGTCTGCCAATCCTGGTGGGACAGCAATTCTAGTATCTAAACGTTAAACATACGGCTATACACGGGCAAATGGGCAATGATTTTGGCAGTGCTCACTTTCCATAAATTGGTTTAATTGAAAAATAAGGAACAAAAATCGTCCACCAATTGTCACAAAGACCTGGAGTTTGTGGGTTTGATTCCCGCTCCGGGTGACTGTCTGTGAGGAGTTTGGTGTGTTCTCCTCGTGTCCGTGTGGGTTTCCTCCGGGTGCTCCGGTTTCCTCCCCACAGTCCAAAAACACACGTTGGTAGGTGGATTGGCGACTCAAAAGTGTCCATAGGTGTGAGTGTGTGAGTGATTGAATGTGTGTGTGTGTCTGTGTTGCCCTGTGAAGGACTGGCACCCCCTCCAGGGTGTATTCCTGCCTTGTGCCCAGTAATTCCAGGTAGGCTCTGGATCCACCGCAACCCTGAATTGGATAAGCGCTTACAGATAATGAATGAATGAATGAATGAATTTTCAAGCATTCCAGCACGGATTTTAATTTAGATAAACCTCTTTATTTGTTATGCATTATGACTGAAACTAAAGTAAGAACTTCTCCAGTAAATATCCAGCATGTATTTTGCTTTTCGAACTTTTTTTTGTGTTTGATGTGTGCACATTTTTACACAAACAGCTTCTTTCACAAAAGACCGTTGTGTGTGCGAAGTGTGTGCACATAGGTTTTCATGCTGTGCAGCAGAAACACACACCTGGAGGGTGGTGTTGGTAGTGGTAAGAGGGGACGGGGTAATCTGGGCATGCTTTGCCCACAGTTTGCTCGTGGTGGCCCCCACAGGTTTGTGTGTCTCTCTCATCTCTCAAATACATCAGCCAGACAGTGTGGTGTGTGAGAGTAGTGCCATCACCTCCCATCCATCACAGCCTGTCACAGAGCCATCAAACCCTGGAGATGAGCCCTCAGCATGGGGATCCTATTAATCCCAGCATCCACAGCACTGCACCTTGTACAGGAGTCGAGGAGATAATAAAATCATATTGGCAAATCAGCGGAGCTCTCCCAGGGAGCTACTGCAGAACTAAAGCCATATTGACTGACATTATTTTTCTTTTGCAATCCTTTCGGGCTTTAGTCTTGAATGAAATATGTACGTTTCTCTCCCTTCAGTTTTCACATCTTCTGCCTCGCCTTTGCTTCCCAGTCACTCCATCTTTCAGGATTCCCACACAGAAAATGTGCTGGAATAGTTTGCTTTTTTCCATCCCCTCCTGGCTGTATTGACGCTGGTCTCTGTACATTTCTAATGTAACTGGATTTGGAGCTGATGTAGCTGCTGTTTCTTGACTCAGTCGATCGAAACAACAGATCCTCTGAATGCTCTGCAGAAGTGCATTGGGGCAGCCTCAGGAGCACTGAGCTTCAGTGTTGGTTTCAGGTACTTGAGATCCTCCACTAGAGAATAGTTACTCAGTGTTGTGTATCAGCACAGCACGTGGAGATATGCTCTGGCCTCGAGCAAGAGGCTTTCCATAGAATGCAAAGAGAATGCCACAGCTTTACTATTGCAATGAAGGGTCATAAACTGTAAACATCATAGTGCCTTGCTGATGGACTGGAACAAGTAGTTTAATCAAATCCCTACAGTACACATTGAATACAAAAAAAGGTATAAGATACATATATCTGTATTAAAATATGTTTTTTTAAATTAGTTCTGATCACTGATGAATTTGTTTTCATTAGTATTAATATTGTTTTTTTCTCTCTGTGGTAATCACATTAGTTGAATATTCGTTTTTCCTCGTATTAACAAAGTAATAATGTGTTCCCAACCCGAGAACACAAATGTATAATTTATACAATAGATATTGGTCAATGTAGGATTTGGATTCTTGCAAGAGAAGTTAACTGAACCTCAATCTGCTTTATTCTTGCTAAATATTTCCTTTCTTGGTTGTACTGTAGTTTTCTTTCTCTGGTGTGGGCTTTCATATCCACCAACTGACAATTTAATATCATTCATTCATTCATTCATTCATTCATTCATTATCTGTGGTCGCGGTGGGTCCAGAGCCTACCTGGAATCATTGGGCGCAAGGCTGGAATACACCCTGGAGGGGGCGCCAGTCGTTCACAGGGCAACACAGACACACACACACACACACATTCACTCACACACTCACACCTACGGACACTTTTGAGTCGCCAATCCACCTACCAACGTGTGTTTTTGGACTGTGGGAGGAAACCGGAGCACCCGGAGGAAACCCACGCAGACACGGGGAGAACACACCAACTCCTCACAGACAGTCACCTGGAGTGGGAATGGAACCCACAACCTCCAGGTCCCTGGAGCTGTGTGACTGCAACACTACCTGCTGCGCCACCGTGCCGCCCTTAATATAATCAGTTGATCAAAAAAAAAAAAAAAAAAAACGGATAAAAACCATCTAGAGCCAGTGATGTTGAACACATCTCGCAAATTGCCATCAATGCTCACCAACTGCCTGATGCTGTCTGATGGCTGACTGTGGGCTTGGTGTGTCCCTGTCCTTTGAGCAAGCAAGGTTGTGGTTCTTCTTTTTATGGCGATGTTGACCCGAATGAATATTCCTCACCATCCTCCCTCCAACTGTCCTCCTTGGCTGCCCCCGGTGATGGGATTACAGTCCGTCGATGCTCTTTTTCAGCCCCTTGCCCTCTTAGAAAGCAGAGCGCTCTGCGCCTCCATTCACAGTTGGCCCCACGCTGTTTTGAGGAGGGACAGGAGATGAACGGTGTTGTCGCGTCTTTCCGAAATGGCATTGCTGCCTCCTCTTAATCCCTCAAATGGACCCGCGAGCAGTCGATTTGCAGCCGGCCGACCGTGAAGACCAGTAATGATGGCTTATTGACCTGTTTACCGTTTGGGCGATGGAGCCAGCAGCAAACGCAAGAGTTCCTATTTCTCACATGTCAGGAGCATAATGTCAGCCCTCCCAACCCCCCCTTAAACACTTACGTAAATTTCGGGCAAGACCTGATGACTTTAGATCCATAAAAGAACAAGGCTCGGGATCATGTTTTCCAATGTGAAGCCAGATTCTCCTGCAAAACTCTGACGTCTTTCGACAATTAATGACCCATAATTAACAGGAAACGTATGGATTCATCCTTCTTCCTTATGTAGCATTGACTCACGGTGAAGGCAGAGCCGATTAGCGACACTGGCATAAAATACTCATCAGGGCTTTTGTAAGTCGAACGAATCAAATTCATACAAGGGTGCCTGAACATTATAGTGTTCTTACAGTTATTTCAGCTACTGATTGTAGAGAAATACATATTGGTGAATTGTAAACAAGCAGATTATCTCTGCTCTAGTCCATTATGGCTATTCTGCGTAATTTCACTAGGAATTGTAAGAAATTTTACGGAAAACGTGGGTTGTAAGACAATAATGGGTGTAGTCATTTCAACTTTTTCCATTTCCTTCCAAAATGAATGTTTTTCTTCCTCTCCCCAGCTGCGGACTCTTGCACTGATCGTGAGCACTCATGTGTCTGTGGCCCCTAAAAGCTGACTCCTGATGTTGCATTTCTCAATGCTTCACTAAGAAGTCATTCAATTAAAAGACATAAAGCTGTTACTTATCTGCTAACAGTATTAGTCCAATTGCACAGAAGCATGCTGTGACATCTGTTAGGCGAATTTAGATCCATTTGGAACAATTTACCAATTACTGCTGAGAGCAGGGGGGTAACTTTGTGATTAATCTTTCTCCCAGACGCGCCTCCGGCCATTGCTAGCACATCTAAGGGTGGTCCTTTTCAATTTTGTCCAAGCTCCCACAATCTCTCTTTTCCTCTCTATGTTTGGGACCTTGTTTATTCTACCCATTGAGTCTTAGTCTGAGCTGCAGTAGTCTGGGGTCTTCACACTGTTGTCTCTTATCATTGCCTTAGAAAGAAGCAGCGAATGCGGTATGAGGGGCACTGCCTAAAGCCCTGTGGGTTACACACAGAGTCATATAAGGATGTGTTTGTGTATATATCTGGGTGCGGATGAATCCCCTATGGGATTACTGGTCACATTTTCTTTGGGCAGAGGCTCTTTGTAGTCATCCTCAGCTTGCTCTTCCCTTCAAGCCCTTTTCAAATCGGAATTCCTCCTGCTGGAAGCTCATAAAAAGGAGCGGTTTATAGACCACACATCAGCAGTGTTTTGCCCCCGAGAGATGGTGAAGTGGGCTGGCCAGGAAGCTATTTCCTCACCCCCCTTTTTTTTTTTTTTTTGCCTCTCACTTTTATTTTATTTTAGACAGTGAATGGAGGTCAAAGGCAGTCCAATGAAAACGTACAGCTCCCATACATTTGCCATATGGTTTTGACAGGAACGTTTGGATTTAGTGGCTAGCTTTGAGGCAGCTGGAGCTTAGCAAAGAGCGGGGAGCAAATTGGGCGATTGGTAATGACTCAGTCACCCTGAGGCTAGAATAAATCTGTGTGAGCGGGTAGGCAGAGCCGTGCATGACACACACTTACCACTGAGACCCACATTAGAGGAGAGCCTCACCCTGGGATAAAACAGGATAACTTCATTTCCGAGAAACAAGAGTACGCCCATGATTTCTGACTGCCGAGAAGCATTGTGTTTTACTTAGGAAAAAAAAAAAACATGTTTGACTGCAGTAATGCAATAATGCCTCTGTGAAATCCTCCTCTTGCTGTAATTCAGTTGCTTTAATGGCACTGGAAAAATATGCCGAAATGTTCCGCCTTGTATGAATGGGGGGAATATATAACAGGAAGTGAATGAAATCTTTTTGTACACATTCAGGTGGTGTACTGCAGTGCTGGTTATGTCTCACTGTATCTGGCATGTCAGGTTTCATGGTGTTCTATTAGCAAACTGTTTAAAGCTGTTTACCAGAACATGTGCTGGAAATTGAATCCCTGCCCCAGTTTGGAGCAGAGTGTGTATAATTGGGTGATTCGCTTGAATAAGATAACTGACAAGTATGTTAATTGCAGTCTCTCCTTCCCTTCAGCAGGCCTGCTCTACAGTCCTCAGTCCCCAAGGAGTGCGGTAAAAGCCTGGGCAATACACTTATCACCCAATTTCAATCAAGGGCACTCACAACACAGCGCCTGCCCTCTGGCTATGCTTAAGATACCTAGTCACCTTGCCAAAGTTCTGTAATTCTAATTTGGACCACCGATGCTTTGGATCAAAAAAGCTTCCAGAACTAAACAGTGCACTGGAGCCAATTCTGGATGTGGCTAGGGCAGTGGGTGGATGAGACATCAGTGCATTTTCCAGCTCTGAACTCAGCGTCTCTCTGAGCCTGAGGGTGCTAGTGCAGAAGGGCTCTAATGGGCATTGATTAAGCACTTTGAGACTGAGTGGTCTGGCCATCACAAGCACTTCGAACGAAGTCACTCATGTCCTCGTCACTTTCCTTTAAACCCGCTGTGTCAATGTGCATGCCTAAATTATTGCAAAATTTACATAACTCCCATTGTCTTTTAACAGCTCTTTAAACTTATCACCACTGTCCAAAGAAAAACAAGTACCTCTGTTTTAGTTTACTACATCAGTCTAAAACAAGAGCTGTCCTTCACATTGTGTGAAAATTTCATGATGAACAAAGTAGAAATAGAAATGCTCCAGAGAAAATTACTTGGAATACATTTTTACATTGACTTTCATTGAAATTTTATGAAGGATTTTTTTCCTTTTCCTGTAATGTTACTATTTTGGAGATACATGCTTCTCCTTTGGACAGCAACTACATGCGTACACATCGGGATTAGTTTCTAACATCAGAATGGTAAAGGGAATATGGCACAGGTCTCACATCCTTTATATAGCAATGATTTAATCAGTTTCATTGCAATTAAGAAGTATACCATTTAAAATACAGTCATGTACCTCTGGATATCAAAAGACTGAGCATGTTTTGTTTGCACTTGGATATTTCAGGGCTGTCTAAATTATCACTATTACTATCAATCATTTTATATTGTTTAGTTCAACACAATTAATCACACTATCACAATTTGAACTGGAATTAAGAAATTTCCAGAAAAAAAAAATAAAATAAATTGAGTTATAGTCATGGGACTGGGCAAAATAAACTTTTCCGTTACTTTCAATTCATTATTTACTTCGTATACTGCTAAAGGTGTCAATGAAATTGCTTTTAAAGCAATTTCTCCCATAGTATCATACAACAACTGAGCAGCTGTGCTTTTGCCTGTACTGCTACAGATGGCTCACAGGGTAAAAATGTTATAAAATCCTTTTAAGTTTAACATTAGCAGCCATAGACTATGGTTTCTGTGCTGATTTAGACTGACCCCTATCAATTTACTACTGGAGACAATAAAAACAAATGCATACATTAAGCATAAATAATGAGAAATTCTCCAATCATATTTTAGTCTGTAAACGCACTCCATATTTCTCAGAGGCACATGCTGTAGAGCTTCTTTTCTTGCATAAAACTGATGGAAATACAGATGGGAATCACATATGTTTTTTTTTTTCCTTTACGTTTTGCATATTTACTTGGACAGCTGGATAGAAACCTGGTGTTTGAAGCCCTTATATGGCTACATTATCATATTTTGAAGATGTGAACATTGCTAAAGCACTGAGCCCTGGAAAATATGTACAGTATATATTTGCATTATAAGTGGCAACAATATGTTGGTAGGCAAGGCAGGGTTAATTACTGAGGTTAAAGGCCAGGGAAATATAAAAAGAGCTGGGTAATCTATGAATAAAACAGAGGGAACACAAAAAGCAAACAAAAGTTAGAAAATTAAACACTGAGAAAACTGCCAAAGAGAAAGACGCAAGGACAGCAAACACTGCAGGACAGAGCACAAAGGCAAACAATGGGAAGTAAACACACTGAACACAGACTAAAAAACACCTGAAAAACTCATTACTAGGATAAGTTCCATAAATGATAACGGGGCAGGGAATAATACAGAGATGACTACAGGGCAGAGACAGAGGAGGGCAGAACCTTGTCAATGGCGTGTTCATCAGATATTTACTTAACTCTAACAAGTACATCTTGACCTCTTTTAAACATGAGGTGCTTTTTGTTTAAAAAACCAAATATCCAAGTGCTCACTAAGATGCTTTATATACACAGCATGGAAGTGTCCACCTGGACATATGTTGACATTTTAGGTGCAACACACTCATTCATATACACTCTCTCTCTCTCTCTCTCTCTCTCTCTCTCTCTCTCTCTCTCTCTCTCTCTCTCTCTTACTCACTCACTCTTTACAAAATAATTCATAAGGAGCCATTTAGTGCTTCAGTGTAAAGTACGTAACAAAAGTCTAGTGTTTTCTCACCTGATCAGACATCAGACCACTGGGTTATACTGGGTCAACAATTGTTGGAATCACTAATGGATTTTTTATAATTTTTTTTAAACAGTTTATCTGTAGCACATACATTTTTAATGTGTTAACATTCTTATAAACATATAATTCCTATTAAAGATCTGCTGAATATCGTGAAAAATACTGATTCAAAAGCTTATTCAAATCTATTTTACAATTTTAAAATATATATTTTGCTTGAGGGGCCAGGCTTGAGCCTGCACCACTGTAGGTGGCTTTAGGGGTCAAATTAGAGTTAGTTAATATGGACAACTGCTAATTGCTATGGGCCAAAGTGGGGAGTCAAAAATATATATATATTTATAGATCAGGGCGTTTTAGGAATGTGCACCTGGAAAGGTGAATGCAAGAGAAGAAAAGAGTGGGGGTAGGGCAGAGGTAGGAGCAAGTTTGTCCATAGAGAAATGAGGGTATGGTATATACTGGGCTGAGGAGAGAAGTTCAGGAAGGATCAAAATCCCAAAACTGTGTTATTACATAACTCTGACAATAACAGGGCTTTAATCTATGATTCAGTGATTCAGTTATGCCTATGTTTGTGCGGGCAGGTTCTCAAACTGCTGACTCATATTTACCTACTTGTCATTCATGTGTTAACCTACCCCCTTGAAGCACATCTTGTTTTTGACTTATACATGAAATGAAGTATGCTTCATGTTTAAAAAAGGAGATATCTCAGCCCTCCCTAGGGCCTTGACCCTTTAAGGACTCAGCCTCGGAGTAGCGGCCTGGATATATTTATTTCCTGTTCTACTTACAAACACGTGTCTTATTGGCTGACAGTTTAAAAGAAGCATGACTTCTGTTGACTCAGTGAGCATCAATTAAGAAACAGTCCAGATCAAATTACAATGTGCTTTTGTTGTTGTTGTCACCAGCAGTACGTCATTCAGAGAGTGCCAGTGGCTGGAGTGTGAACATGGGAGAAGAAGCTGAGAGTTGCGAATGGCAGGTGGAGTACATGGAGAAAGAGAACGCTCTCCTGCTCAGAGATTAAGACTCCACTGCAGTGTGAGTTTAGATGGCACAGGGCCAGTTAGGTATAAGAAGAGTAAAAGGACATACTTGTGCCTTCCACTGCTACTCCACTGTGCCAGTTCAGCTGGAACTGAGCAGGACTTCCATGGTTCAGCCAATTACACTGTCTGAGCCCGATGGTAAACTCACTCACAGAGAGTGCCAGCTGGTACAACAGTTTTTTTTTTTTTTGGGAAGACTGCCTAGCCTTCTCTGCAGTTATTACAGATTGCTCAAACATTTTTCCATTCAAGGGAATTCCAAATGTGTTAGCCTTAGGAAAATACTAGTTTTATAAACTAGTATTAAGAAACCACATTAAATCAGGTCAGAATTATTGCTTAGGAACATACAGTAGGTTAGAAATAGTCAGAACAATGTTTTTTAAACAGATATAAATGTGTATAGTGCAGGTTACTTTGGGAATTGAGAATTGTGTCATTTTTGAGTTAACACTGTTAAAGTCTTTTGTTACCTGCGCATAGCCTCATATATCACATAGTTAATAACTATAATTGGGTTTGAAGTAATATTTCATAGATAAATATGATACACTGTAGTTATGAGTGTGCACAGATATTCAGTAACTCAGGTCAGCGTTTGAATACTGAATATGGTGCCAATAAAACAAACATCTGGCAATATGCAATATTTGCATATGCATGCCAGACTCTTTTAACATACCTTGTTATATGTTCAGCTACAGGACAACAAGTCAGGGAAAGACTTACTTTGTTTCAATTATTCATAGTGGGTTTATCTAATGTGTGTTCTTGAAGAAGATCCACAGAGTCGAACATGTGCACAGATCACTGGAGGAAAATGGATGATTATGGACCTATGCCATGTGCTGTTTCAGTTGTTTGTTTTTGTTTGTATTCTTCCTCTGGGATACTTGATTCTCTAGTCAGAATATACACAACTGCCACTTCCCTGTGGGACAAATGCATAAATAAATAAATACATACATATATTCTCTGCATGCATACATACATATTTTGTCAGCATCATATTTTTAAAATGGTACATTTACAGGAGAAGGTAGAACAGATCTATTTCAAAGTATTTTGTATTGTTTTTAATGCTCTGCTGTTAATGAAATATATATTCATTCATTCATTCATTGTCTGTAAGTGCTTGTCAAGTTCAGGGTCGTGGTGGGTCCGAAGCCTACCTGGAATCATTGGGCGCAAGGCAGAAACACACCCTGGTGGGGGCGCCTGTCCTTCACAGGGCAACACACTCACACCTATGAACATTGTTTGAGTCCCCAATCCACCTAACAACGTGTGTTTTTTGGACTGTAGAAGGAAACCCACAGAGAGAACACACCAAACTCCTCACAGACGGTCCCCCGGAGTGCGGCTGGAACCCACAACCCTAGCATTCCTGGAGGTGTGTCACTGAGACACTACCTGCTGCGCCACCGTGCCTGGCACTTAGGCAGGACCCTCTAACACTGCATTAGCATACATCTGTAACAAGATTAAAAGAACATCTGTCAAAAGTCCTACATTTTGTGAGAGGAAACCAACATTGACTGAGTAACATTTGCTGGATAAAGCCACAGTGTGTTTTCCCTTGTATTTGGTTATTAAATCCCTAATTAAATTTCAGAATCTCAAGACGCTGTGCTGCCCCCTGATGAGAGCTCTCTGGTATGTGAGTGAGGAGTCTGAGAGTGAGTTTGTGAATGTGCACTGGCTGTAATTGAGTGATAATAGCAGAGCTGAGGATGAGGTTCTTCTGCAGTGTTCTACTCTTGCAGCAGCTTAAGTGTCTTGTACAGTATTTCACTGTAATGCACTTAAGAGTTTGACTTTGATTTGATTGAATCTAACTATCTTCATCTGTGATGCAGACTGATCCTGGAATTGTGTGTGTGTGAGAGTGTGAGAGAGAGAGAGACTAAAAAATGAACAGATGTTACCGTCATACGGTGGATAAGATGAAAAACCCCTGACTAACAAGACTCATGGACTTGGTCCAAGAGAAATCAATTCTTTATGTGGAGTATTTTTAGAAGTTATTAATTCTGTCACTCAATCAGAGAGGGAGAAATAGAGAGAGAGGGAGAAGGAGGCTGAGAAGGAAGTAGGAGGAGAGTGAGGGTTGAATGTAGGGACAGATAAGAAGTGAGAAGAACATAAAAGGACAGAGAGGTGTGAAAAAGGAGGGACAAAGAAAGGAGTGAAAGAGAGAGTAAAGGTGTGTGAGAAAGGAAGGACAGAGGTGGAAAGAAATAAAAAAGGATGTAGAGAGAAGGAGGAAAGGGAATGAAAGAGGAAAGAAAGGACAGTGGTAGATTTATAGTGCATTTCCTCTGTGCTGAACATCAGGCCTATAGCAGCCTGTGGTTGATGTATAATTTAACTGCACTGTTCTTCACCTTGAATTGACTTTGTTTTCCGTGGGTTTATTGTTCAGAGATTGCCCTGGCCTGCTCTTTTTTTTAATTGAACATCATCTGACCCCAGTCACCCCTCTCTCACTCAGAGAGGCAGCAAGCCAAGAAAAAGACATGAAATAGGTCAAGGTTGTGGGAAGTGCCTCACTTTTAGAATATTGCAAGAGCAATTTTTTCATTTCTTACCTTCTGTTTTTTTCCCCCACTGCCAGACCTCAGATGCAGAGAGTAGGTGGATCATTGCCTTAAAGATTATTAGTTATGCCCCCAGCAAGGTGTCTTACAGTACATTAAAGTGTCCTCGACTGTGTTTTTGAACACTGTTCCCACTCAATGTCCACTGTATAAGACACATCTATCTTGATGCTACAGCTTGTAGATGTAAATTCAAAAACAGTAGCCTTGCTGCAGTTTGTTAGTTTTCCTAGTGTCCCATATCAGTGGACACTGCACACTTTGGGCTGGGTATTTTTGGTTGGTGTTTTAAAAACTCTAGCGTCACTGCTGTGTCAGATTCACTCATGCCAGAGCAGCACAAACTACCACCACGCTGAGTGTTACTGCAGGATAGATCTGGGCAATATGGCCAACAAATGTCATCACGAGAAAGATTTCTAAACTGATCAGCCTCGATATTTTGTAACAATTGTATAATTTTTTTGAAAAAAAAAATGTCCTTCTAAACAGAATACAAACTAAATTCCAAAAAAGATGGGACAGTAAACACATTGTGAATAAAAACTGAATGCAATGATGTGGAGACGGCAAATGTCAATATTTTATTTGTAATAGAACATAGATGACAGATCAAAAGTTTAATCTGAGTAAATGTAACATTTTAAAGGAAAAATATGTTGATTCAAAATTTCACAGTGTCAACAAATGCCAAAAAAGTTGGGACTAAAGTAGCAATAAGTGGCTGGAAAAAGGAAATTGAGCATATAACGAACAGCTGACCAATTAACACTAATTAGGTCAATTGACAACATGATTGGGTATAAAAAGAGCTTCTCAGAGTGTCAGTGTCTCTCTGAAGCCAAGATGATAAGAGGATCACCAATTCCACCATTGTTGCGCAGAAAGTGCAGCAATACCAGAATGGTGTTACCCAGCGTAAAATAGCAAAGACCTTTAAGTTATCATCATCAACCGTGCATAAGATCATCAAAAGATTCAGAGAATCTGGAACAATTGCTGTGCGTAAGGGTCAAGGCTGTAAAACTCTCTCCGCCGTTGCCAGCTGAAACTCTATAGTGCAAAGAGGAAGCCATTTCTAAGCAAGCTCCACAAGCTCAGACGTTTGCACTGGGCCAGGTGTCTTTTAAAATGGAGTGTGGCAAAATGGAAGACTGTTCTGTGGTCAGATGAGTCACGATTTGATGTTCTTTATCATCATTTTCATCATAAAGAGGAAGGTGCGACAAAGAAGGCCCAAGACGATTGAACAGTTAGAGGTCTGTATTAGACATGAATGGGAGAGCATTCCTATTTCTAAACTTGAGAAACTGGTCTCCTCTGTCCCCAGACGTCTGTTGAGTGTTGTAAGAAGGGGGATGCCACACAGTCTTAAAAAATGGCCTTGTCCCAACTTTTTTGAGATTTGTTGACGCCATGAAATTTTGAAACAACATATTTTTCCTTTAAAATGATACATTCTCTCAGTTTAAACTTTTGATCTGTGATTTGTTTTCTATTCTGAATATAATATTATAGATATTGGCACCTCTACATCCTTGCATTCAGTTTTTATTCACAATTTGTTTAGTGTCCCAACTTTTTTGGAATCCAAATGCCTCTACAATTTTTTTTTTTAATTTTATTATCAGAAATTAATATGCATGCATATAGTTTGTGAATTACTCAAATTCACAAGAAAAGACTTCACTGGAAAAATGTAAATGATTTTGATTAACCTCAGATAACCTTTAATATAATTTGTTTTACCATAAAAAAAGTGTGTGTCATGAAAACATTCATTGCAATGCAACTCGGAAGCATTTAAATAAATAAATTTAAATAAATAGGCTCATCTATGGCACCAGACCTAATTCATAAATCATGAGTGGGCAAAAAAAGGGTAAAAACAAAATCACCTGGCAGAGAAAAAAGTGCTCATGCAAGCAAAGATACACTTTGTGCAATGGAAAGCCACTTATTACAGTGAATTAACATAGAAAATATATGCCTCAAATACAGAAAGTAAAGGTGACTATAACATATTTAATTCATATATATTTCCTTCTAATCAGGGGCATAGCACTAAATTCTGGGCCCTATGCACAAGTAGTGCCTAGGAAACCAGGGTAATTGTAGAACTACAAAGGGCAGCTATATGGTCAGTGGAGCTAGGAGATCTTTTTAATGCTGTGTCTGATATTTATTGGGATCAGCAACAAGATTAAAACCACTGGCAAGGCAGTGAATATGTATTATTTTATGATTACACTAGCATTAACAGTGGGATATATTTAGCAGGTCTTGAAGTTGATGCTTAAGCAGAAAATATAGGCAAGCGTAAAGGCCTGAGTGACCTTGACAAGGGTGAATTTGGGATAGTCTTAATGTTTTGGTCAGTGTGCCTCCAAAACTGTGGTTAGTTCACTGGTTTCATTCCTTGGGCCATTGTTAATATCAGTAACACCCCACAAAACCTGCTGTTTAGGATATTCCACTTCTGCAGTGTAGACACAAAAAAGTACACAAACATGAAGATAGCTCAGTGCAATACAAAGTTAGGAACGTGTTTCTCTCCCTATCAAGCTACCTCTTCAGTAATGTGTGGTTTTTAAAGCAACGTGTTCTTTCTTAGCTGCTGTTTGATGCAGTGGAGTTTCTGGAGAACCAGCAGCACATACTGAGCTGAAGCCTATGAATGTCTCCATTCCGTTTATTTTTGGACAACGAGGGAAAGTAGATCATGCGTGAGCGTGGATATTTTATGCACAGTGGCCAGATATTTATATTCCCGATTGAAATGGTTCTCCTGGAGAGCAAGGTGAAAAAGAATCCTGCGTCGTCTCCCAAGCCCTTACTGACGTTCTCACTCAAGCGGGAAACTTTTCCTTCTTCTCCATTTTGCCTTCGTTCCGTTTTTCGAGTGGCAAAATTGCATAATTGCCCTCCTGAGGAGGCTGTAATGGTGTAACACATTGTAAAGTTGTCACTCTTCATCGCATGTTTTCTTTCTGAAAGGCTCCGCTCCTTGATGTGAGTTGAGACACTTGTGTGTTCAGAATGAATGGCTGACATGGCATTCAATAGCAGGCCTGACAGTGTTGAGTGGCAATTGGACATGTAATGCAAATAGGAGTACCTCTCTCTCTCTCTCTCTCTCTCTCTCTCTCTCTCTCTCTCTCTCACACACACACACACACACACACACACTCACCTTTCTCTCTCCTCACATGCTTTCTCTCTCTCTTTTCTTGTGCTTTCTGTTCTCTATCCTTCTTTTTTTTTCACTACTTTGAAAGTGATGCTTATATATATCTCTCGTCTTCTTTGAGAATCAGTTTTAAGCACCCGTGTGTGTGTGTGTGTGTGTGTGTCAGCTTGGCTATGTCTCGCTGTGTCTAACTGTGTTTGGCTGAGATTGTCAGCAGTTTGGTCCCCTATCCGGTGTGTTGGTCTGACATCAGAGAGGGAAGCATCACTGCCAGCTGTAGTCTTGTGTAGTTCATTTAGAGAGTGTGTTTCATTGAATACATACTTTGACGTGTCACATTGTCTAAGGTAAGAGATCTCAATCCCAGTCTTGATGATCCACACTATGCACACTATTGTGGAAACAATTACTTATTACTTATTATGTAAGTTAGAAACATGAGCTGTTTGTTTGTCCATATCCTCTGTAGTTGCACCATATGTTGCATGCTTTGAAAAAAAAAATCTTCCATATCTACACATGCCTTTTTGGAAGCCGACTGAAATGAAATGAATGAGCAAATGCTAAGCTGAATTATAATATTGGTTTATTCACAGAACCACGCACATTCCTGCTCTAGAGCAGATGTGAAATGGCTGTAGTAAACTTAAGCTGATGGTGCCTCATTCTCCAAAGTGTGCTTTTGAAATCAGGCCCTTAAAACGGAATGTGATTTTTATTTTTTTTTCCACCAAACTCCAAATGCCTGTCAGTAAGAGGACAGCCCCCAAAGCAACAGAGTCTCTTACAGTAATGGTGTGTATGAGCGTGCGAGTGTAACACTCCTCTGAGCGAGCACATCTTTTCTCCATGGCATTACGAGCATCATTACAGGCCTCTCTCGTAGCTCGCAGAACGACCCCTGAGCTCGGTGAGGTGGCAGGGGTCTGCCCAAAGCAGAGCAAAAGGCCACTCTGTAAAGTGGGCCGCTTTCACTAGTTCTGCTCCAGCTTCTCTCTCAGAGCTTGCCCTTTCTCTCTTCCTTTTACTTCAGAAATGGAAGGCTTCAAATGCCCCCACACATCTCCACACACAGCAAAAGGAGAGTGGGGGTGGGGAGGGGAGGGGGGGTCGCTGAGAAAAAAAAAAAGTAACATGTTTTTCCTGCAGAGAATTGTCAGAGAATAACATGCCTGCAGTTGGGCAGATCAAACCCTCTTGACAGATAAATGTGGCTCTAGCTTATTTGTTTCATTTGGAAAATGTCTGGTTGCATACATAAAGTAGACTCAAAAGTGTCCGTAGGTGTGAGTGTGTGAGTGAATGTGTGTGTGTGTCTGTGTATTCCCTCCTTGCGCCCAATGATTCCGGGTAGGCTCTGGACCCACCGTGACCCTGAATTGGATAAGTGGTTACATATAATGAATGAAAGAATACATAAAATATATATATATATATATATACATATGTGTACAGGATATACACACAGGATTGTTAAACATTGAAATTGATATTTTATCCAGGAATAGTGCAGGCATGGGTAATCTTTTTCATATTAAGTCCCTTTATTTCAGATATCTCACACAGTCCCTTAATAATGTTACTATAAGGGAAAATATTCAGATCTGCAGTTGAAGGTCTACAGCAGCAGTGACTGTCGTGTATATATATCCATATTCATATAAACTAACGGCAGTATTATTCTTCATTTACTGGGACTTGAACCATTTGGAACATTTTTATTTTGACACAGCAGAAAAGTAAGAAACGAACAAAGAAACTACTGTCATCAGGAGAGAAACATTTACAGCAAATCATCCTTCTAGTTTTGGAAATGTCTTGTACATATATTAATCCCATCATAACATACAGCACTTTCTATAATGCAGTCAATACAGAATGTTTCACATAAACCTTTCTGAGTTAATCAAATACAGATTGTGTGTGGCAGCAGGAACCAGCAGCATGTCCCTACAGTTTAGTTTCATTTTGATTACTGTCTCTTGCTGTTATAGAAATGCATGAAAATGGAGTTTAGTGAGGAAGGATTACCGGTTGGTGGGTCTGCACAAGCTAACTCACCATGTGCATCATGGCTTCATACAAGTCCTCCATCTGCCACTGCTACAGAAGAGCTGCCCATTTACATCAATATAGTTTTTGTAGAACCACTCTTCTGTATATTTGAAAGACTCATATTAAGGAAAAATGCATTCTTGCCAAAATAAGAGTATAATTAGTTTTAAAAAAATAATAATAAATAAATAAATGAATAAACCCAAAATACTGTTCTGTCCTTAGCCTTGATTTAATTCATATAGTATCCTAAGCTGCCTACATCCACTAAACCTCCTTTTCTTATAGCCTGCTTAAAGGCATAGTGACATGTTGTTTTTACTGTGGTGCAAACAATTTCATTTAGATTCAGAAAAGCACACTATTTTAAAGGGAAATTTAGCAATGATATACAACTTAACTACAAGGTAAATGAAGAATAGGACCCCTTCACATTGTATAAATATCACCCAGCACTAGTGAAGACTTTTTCTAATCTGTCTGAAAGCTGTTCTCATGTTGTGCTTGTGCTATAGCTGCCGTATGCCTTGTTTAAAGCCTATAAGGAAAGTGTTACTATAGAGCAGGTGATTTTGGAGTGTAATCTTCCTCCTCAGAGTCTTAGTGCATCTGTGCTGAGGCTTTCCTTTCTGCTCTTCTTCTTCAGTTAAAAGATTAATTTCTGGCAGATTTGCAGGAGCTCTTCATCTTTAAAAACAAAACTGACACTCTCAGAGACTATGTTAACCTTGGGCCTCATTTTTTATGTGTACACACATGTTAAGAGTGTGTATGTGTGTGTGTATGACTGGGTGAATATCCCAGAGCCTGATTAGACTGTAGATCATGTAGTCTCCAGCTTGATCAATTCCTGCAGACCTGATGTTCTCTGCGCCAGGCTCTCCACTTCACTCTTATCTAGCAAACCCAGTGGAGCAAATCCGCTAGCGCTGACCCCATAGCTCAACACAGACATTAAATCAGCCCCCAGCACTTCTTTTTCTCCAGAACCCAGTGGATGGTTCAGCAGCAGTGGGCTGAGCCATTTCTTTTGGTTCCAGATGTAATGAAGTGTAGTCACTCATATGCTAAAAAAAAAAAAGATTTGAATTTTCCTGATCCACACATGCATATCGGTCACACACGGATACTATTCTTCTTTCTGAAAGTCGGGTCTGTCTATTGTTCAGTCCATTGTTCAACAGTCAGTCCATTGTTCAAGAACACAGTTGCCTTTTTTGTTTGATTTGCAAACTTTCTACTTTTTACTTTCTCCATTTTTTTATTATTATATTATTATTATTATTATTATTATTATTATTATTATTATAAGTCAATTTTCAGTTTTGAAAAGGACTTTACTTTTGATTTGCTTTTCCTCCTGTTGATTTTTTCATTACTTATTATCTTCATAAATATCTCATATTTCATGATAAATGGACCAATAGAAATGTTCCAAAATTACTTGGAATAAAATCCACAGTTTTTTTTAGGAGATACATGTTTCTCACTGGTCAGCAACAGCATACACCATGTATATAGTATATTTCCTATATATCATTTATGTGCAGTACATAGATATTTAGTATATTTTAAACATTATATTCATATATACTCAAGGTTGAAACGACCAGTGTACTAGACTTTATTTATTCATTTATTTATTTATCACATGCAGCACCCTGCATGCTAACAGCGGTGATTATTTCACTTAAGATGATTGAATTATTGATTAATTCCATTTCCCATTTACATTTTAATCTACTATTTAACCACCCATGTGCTACAACACACATGTTGTTGACTTGCTAATCCATTTAAGCCGGGTGTAATCAGGTAGCCTGTCCTTATCACATAGGCTTAAGCTGTGGTGCATGAGCAACATGTAATGATAGAAAGTCTGAGGAAACAGAAGAGAAGTATATATTAACTAGAGCTCCACGATACATCGTTCCTTAATCTGTATCACTACAATAGCCCTCACTCGAACAATACTGCATAAACCCTTAACATGCAAATGAACCACTAACATATTTATTAGTGTTTTATTTTTATCTTGTGAGCTTTGTGCTCAATTAAAGGCGTCTTTGAGTCTTTGGATGAATCAAGGCATTCCACCTGATCCAACAAAGATAAAGTATTTTGATTAAAAATAACACACTGCAGTCATTAAGATGTTTTCAGTGAAGTGGGAAGAATGTCACAATAAAATTTGATAAAATAATTGCGTAATATTATTCTGTCCATAATTTTTAAATAACAATGCGGTACTACTTTAATTCCATAACTAACCTTTATCTTTTCTACCTTTTTTATGTGTATAAACTGTATAGCGTAGCATAACAATGTCTAATCCACTCATACCATCACAACACACACTAACACACAGCCACCATTATGTCAGTGTTACTGCAGCCCTGAGAATGATCAACCAGGCTGTGGAGCATGGAACCAGTCTTCTCTGTTCAGTACCTCCATATCAGTATCTCCATATAAATGTTCTTATGTAGCAGTACAGAGCCCAAAGTAGAAGCTATTACAGCAGCAAAAGAGGAACAAACTACTTATTAACATAGTTGTTTGCCAAAGAAATATTGGGTGAGTAGGTGTCCACAATGTGAATGAGCTCTAATCTTGGAAAAAAAATTAAATGAAATAAAATAAATAAAAGCAAAAAAAACAAACAAAAAAGAACTTGTCCTTCTCAGTTATTGCACCATACCGAGTGCATTTCTTTAAGTGCACAGAAGTGGAGATTGAGAACTTTCAGTCTGTCAACATCTGGCTGCAAACTGAGCTTTGGGTTTCCATGTGGTGATTGGGAGCTGTTTTTTTGATGTTGTTCCAGAGAGCTGTTGATTTGCTGCACAGTCTGTTGGAGAGATGACAAGCTTTTTTCTCAAACAGGATGCTGCAGAAGTGAAGCTGTGTTATAATGACCTCGGTACTATGCGTTTGTCCTTTGTGTTTGTTTTGGAAGCCTGCTGATTTCAAGCACTACAACCCGAAATTGCTCTCAGACTATTTAATTGGCATGGCCTGTTCACCGCTGCGTTTTTAAGTGGTCTTATTTTCTCGTGACGACCAACGGCTTGCGGCTTCTTCAATCCCACGATGCACCTGGAGCACAGACAAAGAATGTGTGCAAGGTTAACCTCCTAGGCACCAGTCCACTGTCTCTGGGGATGTGTAATAAGGAGGCTGAGGAAGAGGCCCACGGCCCAAGCAATGCCCTTGCTCTTTCAAATCAAGGTTGTCTCCTAATGGTTGCTTTGTGCATCGTCATAAAGTTGACCCAAGGGCAGGTCATCCAATGAGGCCCAGAGAGGAGGTCATATACACTTCTGCCCCATGCAGAATTAAATATTCATCCTCCTGCTCTCAGGGACAGAGCTACAGTGTTCGTACATGAACAGGGACAAGGTAAGCCACAAGTGGCTGCGGCTGCACAATGCAGGGTTCTTTTTTCTCTATTACACATTTCGGCCCTGAGTGCCAAAGAGAAGATGAATGTGCATAGCTTAAGTAATGGGGTTTTTGTCCAGTGTGCATTGCAATATCTGCTGCATTTTTTAGAGTGCACCTTCAATCATAACAATATGTGTTACATATATGTACCATTAGGACATTGTTGTTCACAATAATGTCCTAATGGTACATATATGTAACATGTGCTTGAAGGTGCATGGCCAGTGGTAATACAAATCATCACCACACTTAATTACTACTTTAGAAATCCTCTGCGTTATATGAATCATTAAAAAATACAAAAATAAATATGCCCAAGAGACTGCACCTTAAACATTTTACTACTATGCTATGTTATGCATTTTAAGCATGATGCCATTTTTATGACAAAATACAATGTGAAGAATAAATAATCTAATGTTCAGTTTAATTAATTAATAATAGTATTTAAAATATATAATTTTTCTGCTAAGCTCTGTAGGACAAAAACATTTGAACTTTCTCAGTAAACTGAATGACACTGCCAAGCAGCGTAGTGGTCCAAGATATTCTACATATAGCCCAATGGTGTTTAATCACTTGGCACATTAATACAGAATTCAGTTGATGTGTGTGGTCATATGTTTGTTCAGATGTGGCTTAGCTGCGCAGAAATAACCAGATTTAATCAGCAATATTATTATTTAATGAACGTATAGTTATAATTTAATCTGATTATTTTTAGACTGATTAGTTCAGTAATAAAAAAAATATATATATTTATTTACAGTTATTTGTGTGAAAAATGCAATCATTTACAAAAACGTACATATCACACATATGTTTATACACATTTTATATATTTTCAAAAAACATAAATATTTACGTATTTGTAACTACGAAACCTTAACTACGAGAGTCTGTGATATGCTAAATTTTTAGAACATTTTAAACGAAAAAATTACCAACAACAAAATATGTTTAAGGTATTTACGGATCAACTATAAACAGATTTTGAAGTTAAGACTTGCAACGCATTCCTAAAAAGTTGGAACCTGGAGAAAATAAGAGTGAAATGTTCAGGTTTCACAAACTGCAGGTGAATTTGTAACAGATGAGTATTTCATGGCGGGATATAAAGGTTTTCACTAGCTCAGTCTCAACAAACAAAAAAGTCTTTGTGAGGAACTGCTTTGTGCCAAATTTAATTTCAAAAGCAACATTCCTTAATTCAAGACTGCAGATAATTTAGGTCTTTCACCATCTACCGTATATTGTACTGTAAAAATCTGTAAAAATCTCAGTCCCAAAACCAAAAAAGGTCAAAAACCTTTTTGAATATATATGATCTTTGAGGCCTCAGATGGCATTGCATGTGAATCCATCTTGTTACTTTGGTAAAGATAGGCCCATGGGCTTAAGAGCACTTCAAAAAACCACTGTCACTGCCACCCAGTCCACTACAGCTTAAAGAAGTTTGACCTGAAATCGATAAAAAAAAAAACAAGAAGAAATACATACTTCCATTCTATGCAGAAACGAGTTCACCTCAGATGATCTGAAAGAAATGTGTTAAGAGTCCATGAAAATGGGGAAAAATGTACAGTGCATGTGTTGTGCTGAAGTTTTTTGTCAAGCAATAATTAAAAAAAAAGCATTACTTCAATATGTGTCCACACTTTCCAAATGATTTAACAGTGTATATAAAAAGTAAATGTAATGTAATACAGTGGTAAACCTACCTCTGTGCTAATTTTTTTTAAGTGTGTTTCAGGCATCATATTTTTTAATTTGGCTCATATTTACAAAATACAATCAAGCAGGTCAGTGGTAAATCTTGAAAAAATGTATTTGTGTTTTGTTTGTAAAATAAGGCTTCAAGAGAATGAACAATGCATAGATTCATGCTTTACTGCATTTTACACAATGCGCCAGTTTTTCCAGTAATAGGGTTTGTACTAATGGTTAAAGTGAGTGCTAAATAGCTCTGCTTAAGAGCATCCGCACCAATGAACCTGGTCAGTGCATTGTCTTAGACCCAGGCTCAGATTGTGGTTAAATGCATTTGCTTTAAAATTGAATGACTTTCTACCCCCCAGCATCTATCTATTCTGATGATTTTTACTTCTGTCCATTAAAAAAAAAAAAAAAAAAAAAAAAAAAAAAAAACAGCAGACGATTGCAGAAGCCTTGGAGAAGTATTCAGTGATTAGGCAATCAATACAAATCTTATTCCCTTTCAGAATTGTTTTGATTTATTCTGAGATGTTCTGGGATATCCAGAGGCATCCCCAAACAAGCTCTGCTAATCAATCTGTGAGCTTCTTAGCATTTGGCCTAAGGAGAGAATGAGAAATAATATGGAGATGATTTAATCAGACCCTCACTAAAGGATTAGCCTAGCATACCGCACCATGCTTTGTGGGCGTCTTGTTGGGGTTATTTGTTTTTTCCCCTCTTTAATTGAACCCCACTGGTATGTGCGAATGTGCTCATGTACATATTCAGCCTTATTTGCCTAGGGAGAGACCTTGGTCTGTTTGCTTGCTAAACAACAAATGTAGCATGCTGATGGATAGAATTAGCTCATTTGCATTACAGACACAATGGTTAGTTTGGTTCAAAAGCACTATCCTCCGACCAGCGCAAATCACAGCATTCCTCAGCCTCCACATCCCGTGTTGGCTGTTTCAAAGTCCAACTTTGTGCCGTTTGGTCTATTTAGCTTGCCACAGTAGAAAAACAGCATGGCTAGTCAAGGACATAATAGCGACTGTTTTCCAAGGCAAGCATTTGCGATTCGTCAACGATCGCATTTCCACGTCTATGTAAGTGAATGTGCTGTTACGCTCTGGCAATAGAAGCCCACACACAGCAATAGCTGATGGTCTGCAGCCAAGACCGGATGTAAGCCACTCATTCAACCCAGCCGCTCTATTCAGGCAGAAAATGATTTGGTTCAATTGAAAGAAAGAGGGGAAAAAATAACCTAACAAAGCCACCAAAGGAGACCACCGCTACAACAGCAAATTAATGGACCAGTCGCTAAAGATCTCAATTACAATGCTGCAAATAAAGGAAAGCCTGTGCAGCATAAAACACAAAGCGAAGGTAGAGAGAACCTTATTGAAATGCAGAGAGAATTTCATTTAATCATCATTTAAAATGCGAATGTGAATTATATTGCTGGTATTGATTGTACTGTGTCGCATTGTATGAATTGTATAGGCCATTGGTGATTTTTGCAATCATGCGCTTTCAGTGGGAATCAACCTCGCAATTACATACATAACAAAGCCTGATTTGTTAATTAGCCATTATGCTGGGGACATGGTGCTGGGGAATGGATTTGGCTGATAAAGTCACAGTCTTAGTGCATTTTAACTTGGGAATGTGTTGCATGAATGATAGGACGGAAGCCAAGAAATTTCACAGAGCAAGAAAAGTTTAGCAAGTTTGCAGCTCTGCTGTGGCAGTATGATGGGATTGGTGAGATTAGACTGTGTTGGTTCAGCTGCGGGTCAGTGTTAATTACAATAACAGAAGTGAGAATGTGATATCCTCCATTGTCTTCCTCATATAATAATCACACGCCTTTTCACAGATCAATATGATAGCACAGATATGAAAATCTATTTAGATCGTGGGATAGGTGTGTCACAAATTATTCCGGGTTTGTGTGATATTTGCGGAATTATAATCAGGTCTGTAATTCGATATCGAGATTATAATCAAATTGAAATGTCCTCATAGTGAGGTTAGAAAAAAACAGAGTGGGACCTGAATGGGAAATGAAATTTAATATATCGGAATGAATCATGCGGCGTTTGATCGGAAGGTGATATTAGAGGTCCCTGGCTCGCCTTATTACTGCTCCCCCTCGGACCGGCAGAGTGAAATAAACAGTGCTGACAGTTTTAGTGCTGCAGAGCCCAGGCGTTCCTACCTGACCTCAATGTGCTATTGCTGAGGGAATATGAGAAATGCTACACTGGAGCGCGTGGCAGGAGCAGCCTGCAGTATTTAGATTCTCTGTTGTCCCCACAGCGAAGGACACCAGGCTGTGATGTGTTTTCTGGGCCACGCCGGACTGGAGTGTCTCTGCTGAACAAAACTGCACACACACACACACATACACACACACAGCACAAAAAACAAAGAGGAGGGAGAGAGCATCCCAGACCTACAACACTGACCACACGAGAGAGAGAGAGAGAGAGAGAGAGAGAGAGAGAGAGAGAGAGAGAGAGAGAGAGAGAGAGAGAGAGAGAGATGAAGAGTGTACTTTTGTTTGATTACTATTTGAATTACTAATTCAGGCAGACAGAGATTTTGTTCACTATTTTGATCACTATTATTAAACATTATTTGAAGTCATTTAAAAAGAGAGGGAGAAACTGACATTCTGCTTACTATTCTTTCTTCTTAAATGTAGTTATCATTATTAATTTAAAGCATCTTTGTCATATGTCAGAGAGAGACGAGAGACAAAGCAACAGATGGGGTAGGAGAGAGACTGTCAGAATCATAGGGAGAGAGAGAGAGAGAGAGAGAGAGAGAACAAGTAAACAGCAGAAGGAGAATGAGGTGGAAAACAGTTAAATGAAATGAGCCTGTGTGTGTGTTTTTGAAAAGCCAAACAGGTTATTGTAGCCTGTGTGTAATTCACCCCACAGATGAAGGTTTTTACAGCCTGCACGCTGTATTCTGTCCAGCGAGGATCAGTAAATCTGTCAGTGAGAGGAAACCTCATTTCAGGCCTGTAATCTCATTTGCCTGTGGTGCGGTGGTGGTGGTAGTGGTGTGGTTTTCTTCCTCGTGGCACTGGCAGATGCCAGCCACAGCCACCTACCCGGCATGAGCCACTCAATCAAGCAGTGAAGTGAAAAACATAAAAAATAAAAATCCCATCCTCCATCCCAGAATGATTTTATATCTGCTATCTGGATGTCTCTCTTTTTTTTTTTTTTAAGTCGGTTATCTGGGAATGTTTTAAGGGCCTAATAGAGTCCTTATCTCCATTTTGCACTGGGAAAACCAAATTATGTGTGGCGGTAAAAGTTGTGCGGCGGTGGGAGTATGCATTTACATGCTGTATCTGGGCTGTAAAAGAAGTGAGGAAATGTCTTTTTGGAAAATGCCTGTTTTTTTGGGCTCTGACCGTCTGCCGGATGTCGGCTGCATGACGGGCAGCCAGCCTTTATTTTTTTCTTTTCTTGAAAACTCTGAGCGCCTTCAAATCGTATGCAAGCAGCGGGGCCTATCAACCGAGAGCGATAAGGCGGCTAAAAACACAGGCATCTTAATGTTTAATTCTTAATTTCCTTCGCACAGGGAATTGCTTCGTGTTTTCTCTGAATGATGTGTTTTTTAGCTATTTGTTTTCCTCCATGTCTGAAGTGAAGATTTTACAGCCTGTACCCTTGGGTGCGATGAGGGGAAAGAAAAATCACGAGTGGCTTTCTGTTTGTATAGAGGAGTTTTTTTAAGTGGCTGTTTTTGCCCTGACTAAGATTTTGGGACTTAATGAGAGACTATTCAGTGAAATGTCGTTGTCTACATAATTTAAAGATTATTTGTTTGTAGACTCTTGCTTTTCAATGTTTCTTCTGAATCTGAGTGTGTTAATAAGGAGCTATAGCCTTCATTACTGGATACAGACCATGGGCTCATGTGCTGCTGCTCCAGGGCTTCCTGTTCTATTAGCAGTGCTTCTCTATAAATATAATAAAAGCTGTTTGTATGAATTAAATATCTCTCTCAACAACTGGGTGTGCCAACATTTGACAGTACAGAGACTGTACATATTACCCAAAGTCTTATATTTTATAAGCTAGGGATGTCATTAGGCCCTTATTAGGGACCATGTGTTCACATCACTTAGTGGGAAGATCTTTTATGAGAATGAGTGGAAAGCTGAGACGATAGCACCTGGCTACTACAGCCTAAGGAATGAAAGAAATAAGTCATTCCATGGGGATCTTGAGGGGGGCTTGAAGCTTTGGATTTGTGCCCCTTCCCAGTTGAAGAGAATCCTGGATTCCTCTGTTGTTGTTTCTTTCTCTAATAATTCGTTTTAGTAGCCTGTGAGTCTTTTACATGTGCAAGATATTCACGGTGCTTCCCCCCCCACAGCTTCCCCACATGCCAACTCAAACACACACACACACACACACACACACACACACAGATACATACACAACTGTCTAAAACTTTCAGCCTGTGAAACTGCAACAGCAGCAAGTGTGACATGTTGTTACAAAAAAAAAAAAAAAAAACAAGATCAGATATTGAATGAATGACAGGGTGTTTTCCACGACTGCATTGCCATCTGCTAAAAAATGTGGACAAACTGATTTCCTTAAGAAAAATATGAATATATAGCCTACATTGCCTAAAAAGAGCACATGGTTTAGTATTGCACAGTTAATTCTCAGACTACAGGTTCAGACTACAGAGGTTCAGACTACAGTCTACAGTTTATTAATTTTTATATAATTCATTATCTGTATCTGCTCATCCAGTTCAGGGTTATGTTGGCTCCGGAGCCTACCCGGAATCATTGGGAGCAAAGACAGTAACACGTAATATACCCTGGAGGGGGTGCCAGTCCTTCATAGGGCAACACACACACAGACACCTTACAATATATTTTTTTTGAGTAGCTAATCCACCTATACCAACAGACCTAGAGGAAACCAACGCAGACACAGGGAGAACACACCAAGCTGTACTTGATCTTGAAACCACACCCTCCACGTCCCTGGAGCTGTGTGACTGCGACGCTACCTGCTGCGCCATCGTGTTGCCCTAACTTTTATTTCATTTACTTTTATTATGAGGCATTAAAACACACATGCCAGAAACAGCCATACAACAAACTTATATATTAGAGTTCTTGATTAGAACTTGGAAACAGAAAAATAAAACATATATTTATTTTCTAATTCTATATCAATATTGTATCATGATGCAGAAACGACAATACACATCATATCATCAAATTAGAGTACATCACTATTAAACACAAAAATAACAAACCCAATTTACTGTTCAGATGCCTGGGTGACATTGTGCACTGGAAGGGAAGAGGGTCCTGGATGCAGGAGTGTAGTGTTAAGCTAGTTTGTGTGTCCTTAATGGCAAACCGGATATAGTTTGAGTGGGTTTGTTTATTAATTTATTTCAAAACTTTTTCTATTTTCTCCACCACTATTAACAAAGTTTATAGCCTCTGTACTCATGTTAAAAGAAGGGAAATATGGAACTGCAGGCTTTTTGCTCTTTGCCCCGTTATTTGATATGTTATATTAAAACAAATCTGAAACATGGGTGTTTGTAATCATAGGGAATATTATTCATGAATAATGGTATTCACTAAGTGTAATACAATGTCAAATATGGGACATTTGCCCTTGTTTATTTCTGAGGACTGCTCAGAATTGGAGCAGGTCTGGAACAGGTTTAGTGCAGCAGTTTCTTTATCAAGCTTTGTACAGTCCTTTAGTCTCAATTACATGCACTCCTCCCCTCCTTTTGCATGTTGTTGAGATTTGAACAGAATAAATACTCCTCAAGCAATTGCGTGTGAGAGCGAATAGAGATAATTACGGCTGGTATTTGTCAAGACAAAGCAGGAGTGTGTTGGGTTTTTAATATGTCTGCAGGCGTATCTAACATGACAAGTCTATTTAAGTAGCTGCTGTGAATTCAACAGGAACAGCTCATTACGGAATAACATTCGCTCCTCCAATGTAGAGGATCTCCATGGCGATTAGAGAGCAGGAGATAGTCTCAGAGAGAGAGAGAGAGAGAGAGAGAGAGAGAGAGAGAGAACGTTGGAGCGGGGGCGTTATTTTATTGCAAAATGTCATCTACTCGGTAATTTGGTCTACTTTAAGTCACTTTCCCCTTCACAATCTCCATCAGGAATGATTCACGTACATCTATATTTAGATCCCTGACAATAAACAAAGAGCTTCAACTGAACAATGTAGGAAATATATATCATTGCGTCCTAAACGTGTAATTTTCTTCACTTCTTTGATGAATGTTTCCACACGACCTCAGCGGCCACTAAACAGCGTTCTTTGAACAGTTTTCTTTTCCCCACTGTTATGGTACTTTCTTCGTTATTGCAAGAAATGCCTCATCTGTTCTCTATCTGCAAAAAGCCCAGGTGGCTCCTTACAATCTGCCGCAGAAATCTTTCATATCTCCAGGACAGTTTAAGTAATGTTCCGTCACAACACTAGATGCTGAATAGACTCATTCAAGTCCACAACATGCCTCTCATTTGAGTGAAAACAATGGTTTTGTAAAAATGACACCAAATCAAACCCTCTGAATGGCCTGCTGTGCTGCAGTGTGACGGTAGCTAGGGAGAAGCCCACAAACATTTAGTTAGAACCATACTCATTAACACACCCTTTAAAAAGTATTTTTTGAATGTATTAATTGTTCGTTGCATTTTTAAATAGTTTGTATTTTTTTTTGTATTTTTAAATGGTTCTATAACTGCACAGTTAAATTACACAGTGAAATAATCTGAATACTTTGATCTGAATACGTGGGCATCTTTTCCACAGACATGAGCATTAACATTAATATGTTTTCACAAAGTTCGAAGGGTATATTTGTCCAAAATTCTTTTGTACACTATATTGCAGCAATTATAATTTTTTTTTTTTTTTTTTTTTTTTTTTTTTTTCGAGAAAGAGAGGGTCCTAGCCCACAAAACACCAGAGACCATTATCCTTTCTTCAGAAAACTTCATGTGTTGTTTTTGTTATTATTCAAGGTAATGTTTTCCTGGCACTCACCCATCAATCTGCCAAATAATAAAGCACAATTCTTTACTCTTGAAAGCATGTTTCCACTGCTCAAGAGTTCAGTGATGGTTAGATTTATACTGTGAACATACAGTCATTTTATATGTTTTTAAACAAGTATAAATTGCATATTTGCACTTTATTGTTTTGTTAACAATCTTTGCTACTCCTCATCATTCCATCTAACACTGACCTAAACTTCTGATTTACATATCATCATGCTCCATGACACACCATATTTGGTTTCTGAAACCCTGTGTTTTTGTGGCAGATTTATTTACACTATTTGTCATGAGCCAGTTCAGTCTTTGAAGATTTTACAGCTATACGTTATGATTATGTCTTGCTGCAAGTTTTGAAGTATCCACTGAAAACATCAACAAGAGGCAGATAAATGGACTTCAGGGCTGTGTGCGCAGTTTTAATGGAAGCTTAATGACAATGTGAGGTTCAGTGCCAATATCAGAAATAAGAGTTACATAAAAATACATCCTATATTTCATGAGATTTTTTGAGATTATCTATTGGCATAAAGAAGGGGGAAGTCAAAATACACTTTCAAAGCTGATGTTCATTTTTTAAAAGTCATTGAAAATAAACAGGAATCATATGAACCATGTAAAACCTAATTGACCACGAAGGCACACAGTCAGGTGAACAGTACATATTCATTTTTGAGGAAACTCTTTATATTGCCTCAAATGTAAAATAAAAAATCCATGTTATGGATCTAAATGTGTGTCTGTCAAGAAGCCTTTACTGAGAAAAAGAAATTGAGAAAAAAAGAAAGAGATTACAAGTCAAATATAGAAATTCTTGGTAGGCTCTGGACCAGCCACTCCCTCCATCTTCAGGAGTTACACAACTAGTTATAATACATGAATAATGAGAATGACTGTATATGCAGTATTGTGATAATGGTGATATAAAGAAATTGTTTGCGTCTAATGCAAATGTATTCAGGTTAATGGCATTACAAAGACAGACAGAGTTTAGTTTTAATTTGACTGGATTATAATTGGTTAGTGGAAGGCACTGAAAAGCACTTTAATGTGTGTGTCAGTATTGACACAGCTTAATTACAAACACCGGTTATATGGTTTAATTAGCTTTGAAGATTAAATGGCTCTTGATTGGTGACAAAACACTGTCATATTTTAAACAAAACTCTTCCCTCTGCTAATCTACGTGTGTGGTTATTTTACATACGGTGTACATACCAGTGCAGCATGAGATGTTCTTGTGGACAGATTTTAGCAAGAAAACGGTGCTGTTTTTAGAAACAGTATGTAGCTTATGCTGTTATTTATTCATGTATGTGATTTGAATGAATGATGAAACATAGTGTATGTGTGGCTAAATTGCATTCCCTCCAAGAATTGCTCTTGTTGTTTTTTTTTAGGACTGAGATTTGATGTCTGCCAGGGAAATGGCACATGGTTTACATCATTTTTATGCTCAACAAATAATTCAGTGACCTTTTGTGTCCTGCAGACATAGTGGTCTGATATATGGCCTGGCATTCAGAGATTTATTCAATGAGTTTTCCTGAAGTGTGTACTGTAAATGTGTACTGTATATTTGATGCAATTCTGTGCAGTTTGCAGACACCAATGTGAAAGAGACAATGCAGGGCTATAATAATAATAATTAAAAAAACAGTTGATATTCAAATTTTAGAGGTCTTACTGAAGTTATTAAACTTCGTGTAGCATTTACTTGAGCATGACTTTCATTTGAATCATGTAGATTTCTAATTTCAGGAAAGGGATTGGGGTCCTGAGGCAGGATTCCGAGCGAAAACCCCTTTTAACCCACAAAACAGAGCACAGCAGTGGTTCAGGTACCTTCCAGCCAATCCGCAGAGTATTAACTTTTAATGGCTAAATCAGAATTATGGGAGCAAAAAATAAATAAATAAAATCAAAAAAAAAAAAAAAAAAAAAAAATAATCCTACAATCCTACAGTGACTCACTGGGTGATGGTGATGGAACTGGATGCAATTGCAAAACAAGAAAGAATTTATTTAACAGAAGAAAACCAAACAACAAGTTAAGAGCAAAGAGCAAAGAATAGCAAAAAGCAAACAAGCACTAGAGGAAACCAAGAGGAAACATAAGCAGTACCTACAACTACACAAAAACATGAAATAAAGAACAACAAATCTACAGACAGAGAAACAAGATAAAACACAAGAACTACATTATCCCAATAATGTTGATAAAAAAATAAATAAGGAACTGACCAAACAAGAACATAAATAAAAAAGAACTAGCTAAGACCAAGCTAAAAGCTAACATCAAATACATAAAAAAACAGGATACGGATTAACAAAAAAACATATAACAAACTGTCACGCAATAGACTAAAATGATAGAACAAAAAAGGCACAAACTAAACTAGAGATAGAGCTTTGAAACTAAAGACACAAAAGGACATCAGTAAACTGGAACTGGTAGACACACCAACGTCAACTTGCAAACAAACATTAGTACAGACCAGCAAGAGAGAATAGCTGAAATGTCCTGCAAAAAACACCACAGAATCTTTTAGGTGTCCTTAAAAATGGTGATCCTATATTACACATTAGATGTAAGGGAAGTGCCCCCCCCCCTTGTCCCACAGCAAAGGGTCAGAACTAAGGAGTGTGGAAAGCAAACGAAACCAAGACCAGCAACAGATAGAAAGGAGAAAGAGGTCGGAAACAAGACACTCGCATTTGCACACAGTCAAACAGAATTATTGTTATATAAATATAATTATGAATCACAGATGTAGGAGAATGTCATCTTTGATAAACTTTGCCGTTTTCATTTACTCAGAAGTTTATATTTTATCGTACAGATTGTCTCTGTATACCTCACTGACCTGACTTGACAGAATTGACTCTCTCTCTCTGGATGGCAGCCTGGAAGATCAAACTTCCATCTGCTGTATTACTCCACATGTTGCTTCTAAGTGTATAAGATGGGGATTGAATTGGTCTAGATATCAAATCTAATCAGTGTGATACTGGCATTGGAGGAAATTCATTTCAGAGGCTGTGGCCTTATCAGGTGCTGGAATTATTAACGCCCTTACACTCTAAAGTTAAGGATTTAATCCTGCAATAGAAAAAAGAGAGGAAGTTCAACTAAGAAAGACCCTTCAGCTGTCAGTGTAGCTACAGGTAAGTTTCCCCATTGGCATTATCTTGTGTGTGTGTGTGTGTGTGTAGAAGTAAGTTATCACCCAGTCTTTTCATTCACTCTCATAATTTCTATTAATCTGCCTGTGTCCGATCAGACACAGGGAAATTATTCCTCCTGCCTCTCTGACTTTATTCCTGTAAAGATCCCCAGATAAACACAATTCTGCTTATCAGATTTCTTCAACAGGATCAGAGCGTGACTCATTTCCAAAGCCCCGGACTTCCAGCAACACTGGGAATGCTAATGCAGTTCTGAATGGGATTCTTTCATCTTTTATTAATGTACACAATGGCTTAATGAAGTCATAATCCAAGAGGCCTTTTTAATTAGACTAATTATTCAAATCTTTTGTGTTTAAATTAATAAATTAAATAGCATTCATATCTAAAGACTTACAATTATTTTTTGTGCTAAACATCATCAATGGCTTTTGGACGACCTGCTTGCCCAGATATGCCTGTATGCAGCAGGACAGGGTCAGAAAGTAGAGAGTTATTACAGGCAGCAGACAGAGAGGAGTCCAGCCACATCATTTTTTTCATTCTCGGGCCAAAGTGATGGTCACTTCCTCTCCAAAGCGCCCATCCGCTCTCAGCTAACAGCTTTTGTTTCACACTGCTCAGATTCTTCTGCTCGGCGTGATAGAGATCTGAGCCATCACTCACCCGTGTGTGTGCGTGTGTGTGTGTGTGTGAGAGAGAGAGAGAGAGAGAGAAAGAGAGAGAGAGAGAGAGAGAGAGAGAGAGAGAGAGAGAGAGTATATGTATGTGTAAGTGAGAGTGAGGGAACAAGATAATCAAGAGAGAGGGTATGTTTGTAAAAGGAAGACAACACATACAGAGACAGAGAGAGAGAGAGCGAGAGAGAGCGAGAGAGAGAGAGAGAGAGAGAGAGAGAGAGAGAGAGAAACTGAGATGTGTGTGTGTGGGTGTAGAAAGCGAGAGAGTTAGAGAGAATGTAGAAAGTTCCACAGAGAAAAAGCACACATAGAGAGGCATCCAGCATGCTGAAAGGCATGTGTGTGCATGTGTGTATGTGTGTGCAAGTGTGTAGAGGGAGGAGTGCACCGCTGCATTCCAATCATAAGCCACTTGGAGTTCTCCCTAAAATGTAAGTACTGTTTTCACAGGCACGTGGGGACAAACATTGTCTCTCTCAGAGGGCTGCTTAATCTTAATTACTGTTTTCCTGTGAGAGTTGAAAACAACACAATTTTGGTTGAGTGTTTTGAACAGTGAAATTTAAACTTCCCATTTCAAGTCTTTATGGAATGCTCCTAAATCCCCAAGCATGGGATACACATGATGGAATTCCAGTGACACTGTCATAGTTCAGCAAGTGACCGTCTGAACAGGTCCAAAACGTAGCAGACAATATTTATTAGTGATTATAAATGTATTTATTTAGAAGTGCAGTTTCACTTAGACGATAAACAAATAGTTTTGTTGTCCCTGACTGAACCAGTTTGCACATAGAGCACAGAGTCCCCTACGGGCAGCCATGTTTATTTCTGGACCTCTGACACGTCCAGGTCACTAAGTGTTAATCTCTAAAAATTTGAAGAATAATCACTGGAGAAAATGACTGATTTTCCTTCAACAAACCCATAATTTAATCAGTTACGAACACCTGTTACTTCCATTCCTTGACTCAAAATGACCACATTTAAAAAAAAGTGACATTTCCACAAAGAGATACATTGTTTATAATAATTATTTTGTGTAGCCCTTTAATAATATTGGCCCTTTATTGGCAGGGTGTCCATCACTATGGTGATTCGTCATGTTCAAAGGTCAAAGTTAGTGAAGTGAGACCTTTAGGCAGTGAGTAGTGCACCAGAGCGGCCCATGAAACCCAAGCCACATCCCTACTACCTCTACACTTGTGACCAAGCTAAGATTTGCCTCAGTGGAATAGACTGTGAAGAATGACCATATAATATACAATTACTATACACACTGACCAAGAGGGCACTTGTACAGTCTGAGATTTAAAAGGGCAAGGGCTCATGCCCCCTCTGGGGTCTGTCTGTACACATGACTTGTATTGTAAATGGAAATGGAGGTAAGTACACCCTTCATGATTCATGATAACTGCTGCTATTAGACTGCATATGTAACAATATAAAAAGCTATGCATGATTTTGAATATAGGTTTTCATGTCTTATTACACAGTTGGGCCTAAAGTGAATGTCCACTCTTCCAGCAGGAGTTTGTCCCAGTTTTGATGCAGTAAAAGATTCAACCATTCTGGGGAGGGTGTAGAGGTTAGAACCTGTGAAGATTTAATGGAAGTCAGCTATAAGGACATGAGTGAATTCAGGTATTGATGTGGGATGATTAAGTTTGGTTCACATATGAAACAGTTAACTCATCCCGGAGGTGTTTAATAGTAATCCATCAGTCCAGATAACACTGTTAAACTGCTACACAACCCAATAATGGGGAGCGTTGGACCGCTCTAGCCAGGATTTTGTATTGTTTATAAAGACCTTAGTCTCATCTAAAGCTCTAGACTTTATATCATATATTCTATGGAGGTTATAGAATGCTGTGTGTGCAAAACCGAGCATCGTTTTCCACAGGGGTTGCACCTTAAAGTAGCTGAATTAATTGTCTTGACTACAAACATTTGTACATGTAGTGCAGCCACTGGCTCTATATCTCTGTAAGCTCTATGTAAAATCAAAGAAGCAAATTCAAACACAACAGGTCTTGACTAATCACCTACATTTGGAGTAAGAGCAAAACATTCTATTTCAATAATTAATTACTTTAAGCCTTGAAACCTGTCATGCAGTCTGTATTAGCCATGTCATGAGACAAGAACAAATATGATATTGTGGCTTATCCTAGCAGCTTAGAACTCTTCAGCTAAATCTGAAATGGTTCTCTACCCCCTACAAAATGCACTAGGTAAGAACTGAATTACTGGCTGTACTGTCAATTAATATTTTATCATTTTCAGCCAAACCTGGGAGTTAGCCGTGGTATTAACAAAATTATAGATTAATGGCATTCTATTGGGGTCAAGAGATCAGTATTTCATTCACATTTTTTTTGATCCGTCTATAATCTAAACTTGAACTTAAGGTGTGTTATCAGTTTTTATGGTTTTGTTACATCACTTCCACTGTATTCCACCAACGCTTATTTATCTGTAGTTTCATGGCGTTTGAAACATCCCTGTTACAATAAAGACAAAAACTTTTACATGTTTATCTGTGCCCTTTGTATTTGTATAACTTGACTGTTCAAAGCATGAGCTGAGCTACAGACATCTCTCTATCAACTGCCAGTATGCTGAAGGCATCATAGGCCCCATCTTTCATTACTTACTGTTTGATGTGACAGTTCCAATTAACTATCATCATTCTAATAAAAAGCAAGTGAAAAAAAAAGAAAATTTGAACTGACCATTACTATATCATTATTTCCCACCCTCATGTTTCCCTCATAGTGAGACATATTTTGACATTCGCTGTGAGGTTGTTGACTATCACAAGTCCCTAGTGGACAAACATATCAGAAGAGCCTCAGTGGTGAGCTACACCAGCGAGAGTTACAGTGAGTTCCTAATTAAATATGCTCCGGTAAAATCTCTTCTCCCAGGGGCACAGGTAAAGGTACAGCAATGACAGTGTGAGAGTGCTGTTACTTCTTTAAACATTTTGTCAAATCATTGAATAATCAGAGAGTTTTGATGGATGACCAATTCAGGGTCTGGAGCCTACCTGGAATCGTTGGGCACGCAAGGCAGGAACACAACCTGGAGGGGGCGCCAGTCCTTCACAGGGCGACACACACACACACTATAGTCGCTTTTAAGTCACCAATTCATCTACCAATGTGTGTTTTTGGACTGTGAGAAGAAATGGGCGCACATGGAGGAAACCCACGCAGACACGGTGAGAACACACCAAACTCCTCACCGATAGTCACCCGGAGTGGGACTTGAACACACAACCTCCAGGTCCCTGGAGCTGTGACTGCGACACTACCTGCTGCGCCACCGTGCCGCCCTTACAACAAAATACACTTTGCAATTTTTTTTTTTTCTTTTGAATATGTACTTTTTTTTCTTGACTTTGAGTCTTTAAAAAACATTGAAATCCTAAATATTTCAGTAAGCACTTCTTGCTCAGTGTTACGGTGTGTACAGAGCCAACCTGGAATCATTGAACACAAGAAATAAACAAACCCTGGACAGGGAACCAGTCCATTACAGGTCATTACACACTCATATAATCACTCCCACGCAAACCTATGGACACGTTTGAATAGTCAATCCACCTACCAGTATGTACCATTTTGATTGTGAGAGGAAATCCATTCAAGGGGAAAACACAAAACTTTTCACAGACAGTGATCTGGGGTTTGAAACCAGAACCCTGAGATCCTGGCAGGTTGTTGTTAATATGTTTTCAGTTTCTAAAGTGACACAGATCTCACCAATTATCCTGCTTTATGTTCACTACCCAACAGTATCATGCTCTTCAATTCTCATGTGATGGAGTATCTCAGAGGACTTTAATCCATTATGAAATATGAAAGTTGCTAAACAGTTATGCTTTCTTTCAATATCCTCTCACCCCTGTGCAGTTCATTGTGCATTTGATTTGCTGAAATTTACATATTTAGAGAGAAAATAATAGGAAAATATAAAACATGGCCAGTGCAAATGTGATGGCTCTATTTATTTTAATTACTTTGTTATTTTCTTTTTATAATTTTTCCCCTGTTGGTTAAACTAAACAATAATTGTGCACTAAAACATCTGTGTCTTATCATTTGCATGCAACAATATATTTTGTGTCTGTTTACACACTTGATTCAGCTCATTAAGTGTTAAGTGATTAGTGGATAAGTTGGATTAGGTTTTTATGAGCATTGAATAAATACTAAGCTATGCAGTGCAGAGCCCAGAGGAAATGGAGTAAATGGTCACACATTTTATTAAGAATCACGAGGAATAGATGTAGTACACATTTCTAGTTATAATCAATATAAAGTTATTTAATGTGTTCATCAAGTTACAATTACGATGGCCAGTAATTAGCCTCTTTAAAAGAAGCTGCAGTTTGAACTGAAAGTGTCTGGTAACTGCTACTGTGTTAATTGTAAAATCTATTTAAATTGTTAATTGTAAAGATTTCTTGATAAGATGTTAATTGAACTCATTCCATTATGTACCTTACATGAATGTCTATGTAGGGTCTAAATTGACCAAATAAAGTGGATGAGGAATTTGTTTGTTTACACACACACACGCACTTACTCACACCCCTAGATATGTTATGATTTGTTAGCTGTCTGACATTTATTAAACTGATATGACTGAGATTAGTGGCACTGCAGAGCAGTGAATCATCAAAATGCAATCAATTCTGTTGGAAGTGTAGGAGGATCTCCACCAGGTGCTAAAGAGCTTTCTCTGTGCTTCATTCTTGATGTGAAAGGACTTCTCTTTCAATGCTCTTAAGATAATACAGCAGGCCTTGTGTCCTTGTGTAACAGAGTATAACACATATGAGCTAGCCAAATTGAAGTCTCCAAGTATATTCTTTTCCAAACGTAAGGGATTGTTTACTTTCAACAGCTCACAGTAAAATAAGGCAGTTGGTTTGCGGACAACTCCAGACATAGAGTTAGTTGTATGCAAAAGCTTGGATACGGACATTTTTTAATGACTACATATATATATATAAACACATCCCCTACAAAGTTTCTATTAAAGAAAAACAATCATTTAGTTTTATATTAACCCCATTTATTTAAAAGTTATGATTAGGGTTAAGATTTCACTTCCAATTTCGACAAACAATTCAAGCATGATTATTTAAACTTTTTCAGAAAACTGTTTAAGAAACATACTGTAAGTAATTTTCTCTGCCCATTGTTTATGGATTTGCTCATATCACCTGTAGATATTAGTGTTATTTTATTGCTGTACAATAAAATAAAATATTGTTGTGACACAATAATATTTTGCTTGTAGAAGAACTTTAGTGTAGAGATGTCAGTCTGTTGATCACTCACACACTCATGTTGGCTGGAGCAAACCATGTCACCTAAGAAAAATTCAGCTACCTGACACAAAAATATTAAATGATTCATTTATTTAATTCATTCAACATGGCACCATCCTTATCATGGTCATGGTCCAGAGCCATCTCACAATATTTGTGGCGTTTTTTTTTTTCTCTCTTTTGCTTAAGTAGTTATCTGGAGCAGTTATATGTCGTTGGCTTTATTTTGGCAGCTAAAGTGTGGATAACTGGTGTGTGTTTGTCAGCATCTGGGGCTTTAGGCTACAGGTTTATTTAAAGTTAGGGTTAGTTTAACTGCATACAAAAAAAAAAAAAAAAAAAAAAAACCACTTGAATTTATGAAGACATTGCTGGACAATAATGTCACTAAAGCGTTTGTTACTTGACGGAATCTCTCTCTCTCTCTCTCTCTCTCTCTCTCTCTCTATTGTGAGACAAAATCGATGGCTTAGCAGTTTAAATATATAAATTAAAAAACAATGTTAAGATATCAAGATTACTAGAGGAATATATAAAATTGCAAAAACTAGAACTGGGTGCTGTTGGGAATGATTTGAAGGTCAGGAATGTGATATAGTTTGGAGTTTAGAGGCTGTAAATATAAGAGTTTTGTCTCAAGAGGCAAAGCTGAGTGAACGCGGCCTGATTTTCGCGCCAAAACAGACAGCGCGTGGCCGACTGATGCTGCTGCCATGACAACGTGCCCTTCTCTCCACACGTTCAGAACCTTAGCCTGTAGCTTTTCTCCTTGCCTTCCCCGCTGAGTTTAGAAGAGACAGACTCTCACTCGTTTTAGACTGGCTTCATTCTCCCCACAGCAAATATATCCAGCGGTCTCCCTCAGTTTACGAAAATATGTCGATACTCATAAGTTAACCTAATGTTACATGGCGGAATATTTCTCAACCTTTCTGCTATGAGTGTTTGAGCGCGGCGTATCTTGTATTTAGGACGTTGTGAGGACTAAATACATGTTGATTAAGGGATACAATGCTGTGGAGCTTTTTTGGGGATGTTTTGCTTGTCCCAGTGAGGAAAGATATGTCTTGTTATGTTAAAATGTTTAGTTTACTTGGGTAAATGTGCTTAGTTGGCTGTAACTTACAATGTTTAAAAATGATATATATAAAAAAACATATTGCTAAGTGCGCAACAGTAAGAGAAGGTCATAAATTATTCAGTATTTATCTACAGAAGTCCACAAATACAGTGCAAACCTTTACAGCGAGCGAGTGTGTGTGAGAGAGAGAGAGAGAGAGAGAGAGAGAGAGAGAGAGAGAGAGAGAGAGAGAGAGAATGCCTGTATATGCGCAGCCTCCCTCTATCTCCTTTGCTCACTTGCTCTCACTCCCTCCTCCTCAACTTTAAGTAACAGTGCCAAAGTCGATGCTAACTGGGGGACGAGAGGGTTTCTAACGCGGGGCAATTGTTTGAGAGAAAACAGCCCGAAGAGAAAAACACAGGAATATCTCAAAGGAGTCGCACGCCTTTTACAATGCTGAACAGCCGCCTAATCTGAGGAGGACAGAGAGGGGAGCTTTAGCGTGGCAGTGGGGAACTCGCAGTGGGGATATATTTTTTCCTCTATACCTGGATTAACCGCTGAACTATAATGGCTTACTGACACTTTCCTCCTCGGCGCTGCTCGTGCTTACGGCGGACGACGCGGAGTGTGTGCGTGTGTGTGTTTGTTAGAGAGAGAGAGAGAGAGAGAGGGAAAGATTGGGAGACAGAGAGAGAAGCGGTGAACTGAAGATGGAAGTGTGCGGCTGCTGGAAGCGCTTTCTGCTGCTGTGTCTCAGGCTGCTGTTTATTGTTCCCGCAGGTTTACCGGTCCGAAGCCAGGGAGACTCTCAGTCCGACAACAAAGTGATGGACAATATCACTGTCCGGCAAGGAGAGACCGTGTTCCTCAGGTACGCGCTTCCTTTGTTTTTAACCCCCCCTCAACCCGGCTGTGCTTGGTCTGTTTACACTGGGGACACTGTCCAGGTGACTGTGGTCTCGATACTAATAACAGCGGCTGCGTCCCAAACCGCATACTCACACTAAACTGTGTGTCAGTAGTAGCCCAACCGTAGGAGCCCAATCAGTGTTACACAATGTTAATTTGGGGTTATTTGAACACAGCCATAGACAACCACAAGTCTAATACTTTTAAAATAAACTCCTACCTCTTTTGTTTTAATTAAATGAACACTTAGTTGATCTGTAAATCACCAGAATATTCCAGTTTAGCCAGGAAACACTCATTTATATGAAAGGCTGCTTGACTTTTAAGGGATTGAAACAAAATGAAGTGATGCAAAGGTTAAGTTTAATAATCTCCAATGACAACATATGTGTTACTCTACTGTCGTAATTGTTATTCTAGTTTAAACCTGTCACTATTGTCATTATTAAGTTAGTGGAGCTGTAATTCAATATCAATATATATTCCAGCATAAAATGTTTATTTTATTTGTTCTATACACCAAAATGAAGAAATATATTGTGATATACATTTTGGCCAGATCGTCCAGCCCTACATTAAATGTAACACATGCTCCTATTTAACTGCCTTTAATGGATATTGAAGCTAAAGTAAGCACCTGTGTCTGATATGTTCTTGGACTCTGAAGGGTTTCTACAAGCACCAGTTGAGCACCTTTCTATATGTTTTGGTTCTGAGCTCTGCCTCTTTTCAGTGTAGAGTCTATAGTAGGACTGAGTGTGAAGTTGTTTTCCATGTGTGTTATTTATGGTATCTAGAGTTTGTAGATAGTTTAGAAGTTTGTCGTGATTCTCAGAACTCACATACTGTTCTGTTACTGGCAAACAGGAAGATACAGACAGTGATTACAGTCATAACGTCTTGTCAATAAGGAGCATTGTACAGTGTTAGGCAACATCTGGATCATAGCATGAGTCACTGGATTAGATCGCTTTAAGTGCAAGTGTGTAGCATGTTGATTGACATAAAGTTCTCATTACCTCCCACTGAACTGTAATGAAGAGGATGGGTATATGGACATCTTTACGCTCTCCTTTATCTCTCTCTCCCTCTCACTTTTTTTTCTGTGAAATTTTCTGCATTTCATTCTTTCATCTTTCTCTCTACTTATTCTCTGCAACATCATTGGTCTGTGTATCTTCATCTCCGGTTTAACTCTGTCCCTCTGACAACACTGCTCTTTATCTTTTCCTCTCATGTCTCTCTCTGTTTCTTTCTTTCTTTCTCTCTCTCTCTCTCTCTCTCTCTCTCTCTCTCTCTCTCTCTCTTTCTCTCTCTCTCTCCTTTCTTTGTTGTTTTATTTAGGTAGCATTTGGCCATATGCTATAAACTGGCTGTGTATATCAATATGGTCATAGACGATTAACTCCCAAACGATTACATTTAAATAGGCCAAATCCCACTTTGAAGCTCCTTCATATGCTGTCTATTAAAAATGCAGTGACATGACATTTCTGTGTATCCAATAATGAACTTGCCAAGCGCATAATCATATGCAATTACTGCAGAAAGGGAAAAGAACTTAGTTTGTGACCTTTTAGTTTAACCGAAAATTGCCCCAGTCTAAATATATACTTTTTTTTCTCAGATTTTTTTTCCCCAGAAGCATCACTCAGTCAAGAAAACTACTATATCCCATTATACATCTCCATGTCAGACCACATCATTCATGGCAGTGGAAAGTGCAGTTTTTGCAGAACCAGACTCTGAGCTTACTACTGATAATATTTTTCACACTGAAGCTTGGTAAATGTCAAGTGCATTCCGTTGTTTGTACAGTAAGACATTCTGAAGTCCTAAGACTCATCATTTTTATAGCAAATCATAATTAAGGGTCGAGGCTGTCAAAGCAACTGCACACAATGATGTACTCTTTCATCTGCACCTTACAGCAAAACACGGCGCCTGTCTCAGTTATGAGATATCTTGCTCCATACCCATAGGCCTACAAGAATTTTTATATGCTTAACGATCTCAACAATTAATGGAGAAGTATAATTAAATTTTCATAGGTATTTCCCTTGCAAAGTGGATTAATTGCAGAACAATTTCAAAGTGCACTGAATCAAATTAAACTTTGAAGTTTGAGGGAGAGCCTTGCTTTGCAGGTCCGTATGAGCTGTATTCAAAGAAAAACACAGGTTGTGCTCTATGTCAGCAAAAAAAAAAAAAAAAAAAAAGATAGCTATTTGTACCAAGCAAGACACTGAATTATTCATTACTTTGTCTCAAAACCTCTCCTCACCTTTGGTGCACTGAGTCATCTCTACGACCAAGCTCTTTGGTAAGCCGACATGCATAAAACGTTTTCCAGCGCCGGTGAGAAGACTTCTATAAAGTCGCCACGCAATGACTTTGCAATTTTGTAAATAGTTGAATAAATATATATGCACGACAGTGTACCAGTTTAATCGCACGCTATCAGTCAGGCAGCCGACTAGATCAAACGTCTCGTGGTTTATCAGCTGTGTGTGAATATGTGTGATTTATTGGCTTGTTGCTTGTGTAAGCTGGTGGAGTCTACTGGGAACCAGGCTGTCGGCCTAGGGCTTTTTGTGTAAGCCCTTAACTGGCAATTTCCTCCCGTGGTCAGCCTTCTGAGGCTCCGCATCAAATGAAAACAGGGGTGAAAACAGCTTAGGATCACTCTGATTGGTCATCAGATACTTAAACTCTATAGGAAAAGCCAGCATGCTCTGTATTTTTCTTGTTTCTACAGAACACTTCTCTTCGTAGTTTGTAACAGGAGAATCCTTAACTTTGCCTTCAGTTTGATCACATCTCCTTCCAGTCACTTGTCCCTCCCATGTTGACACCTAATATATCTGCTGTCCTTATCAGTGAATTCCAAAGCCAGTGGACTAAATCAAATCCCTGCAATTTCCTCCAAGCTCTCAGACTTTACCTTCAGATTGTTGAGACCCCCGCTTGTCAGTTTAATACCGAAAAAGCTGCATTTGGTGTAATATATAAAGCCACGATTCTTGACAAATAGTTGCAAATAAACATACAGCAAGTGTTTTATTTTAAAGAATGTAAAAATATATTCGCTGTCCCAAGAAAAACACATATCCCCATTTTTGTCAAATTTGACTTCATCATTTAAACCCAGCAGCTGTTCGACACATTTTGTCAAAATGGCATGATGAATGGACCAATAGAAATGCTCCTCAATGACTGGGAATGAAATCTTTATACATTGAAATTAATAAAAGATTTTCCTTCTATAAATTTCTATTGTGGAGAAACAGTCCCCCCCACACGCCTTATGTTGTTATTATACTGTGAATATTCAAATGTGTTAATGCTTCATTAGTCCAAAATATGCATATAATTAGGTGAGCATATGGCAACCACTAGTAAACCTGAGAAAAGTGCTTTACATTTTGTACATTTGTCATGCTATTATAATTAGCGCCACCCCTTCATCAATTATGCTATTTCTGTGAGTTATTCTGTAGGCGGTAGAATGATTTAAAACCGCGCTGGTATTTGCTTGTGCTTGCTTGTCGTTTCTATCAATCTGTTCATGAGTGTGATCTGATGATTTGCTGAAGCCATGTGTTATTGAGTGACTGTTTTCAGCGTGGCGGTGAGGCATCCACTTAGTGTGGGGAGCAGAGTGGGGTTCATCAGTCTCCTGTTGAATAATCTGACACTGAAGATCTAGTGGGATGATCATTGTGTTGTTTCACAGTCTGATGATGGTGGAAAGGGAGAGGGAGAGGGAGAGAGAATTTGTTCTCAACAGACTATTCAACCGCTGGAAAAAAGAGAAAGAAAAAAAACTGGATGAAAAAACGCCCAGCTGATAAGATTGAGAGGGCGCTAATTTGATTTCGCAGAAAGCTGTTCAGTTTTATCTGTCTAATTCCTTTCTCTCTCTCTCTCTCTCTCTCTCTCTCTCTCTCTCTCTCTCTCTCTCTCTCTCTCTCTCTCTCTCACACACACACACACACACACCCACACCCACATGTTGTCTCTCTTTCTATGTCTCCTGTATTTTATTATTATTATTATTTTTCTTTTCATTTCTCACTAAAGCCTAGTGACTTTAGCCACCAGTGCAGGGCCAGACTTAGACAAGCACAGTACTGTCACAATGAATGGCCAGCCAGGTGATTCATGCACTCGGGGTTAATCTGAATCCGAGTGTTTCCGAATTAATCTCCATTACTAGAATGGAAACATACTCTGACTTGATTTATTTTTGGCCAGTAGCAGCCGTGAACTCACCGCATTCTCCCGTAAGGAGATGAAAGGGCAGTGGCACATCTGTTCTGGGGGGTATTAGGGACAGCTGCTCGTCAGAGTCCAGTGTCGCAGGCTAATGGCACTGTGGCTCCTTTGGCCTCACACCAAACGTCCAAACGTCACCTCTCTCCGGATGTCAACAGCTGCCTGCTCCAAAACATAACCGTGGAAGAGTCATTAACACAGGAGGTTATTAGCTGCAATAGAAGGGACAACAATAGGAGAGAAAGACAGAAATAGACAGACAGTTCCAGACTAGGCCAGATTAATAAAAGAGATGTTTCCAGTTATTGAGGCGGAAAATCGTTTAGTTGCTGTCCAAAGAAAAACATGCATCTCTATTTTTGTCAACATTATTCCAACACCACACCTGTCCTTCACATTGTGTGGAAATATGATGAACGGACCAATAGGAATGCTCCATAATTGCTTGGAATTGAATCGTTTTGCATTTGCTTCCAGAGAAAGTTAAGGTTTTTTTCCCTATAAAGTTAGTATTTTGGAGATACGCGTTATTCTCTGGACAGCAACAATACGCTAACATCATCCCAATCTGTGGTCAGCCCACAGCTCTTCCAACATTTACTTCTAATTGGTCCTTTTCTTAAGGAATCCGTCCCGGTCTGCTGCCAGTCTTATTGTCATGCTGCACAAATCACATGTTTCTGAAACCCATTACTTCCATTTTGAGAGACTTGCACTATCAAAACAAAAATGCAGCTTGCCAAATCATTTAAAGCCAAAATGACCAATTTTGACAGAGAGGAGCGAGGCAATGCGCTGGCTCTGGTCTGGGCTCCATTGTCCTCAGCATATGCTCTGAAATCAGCTTGGCCTACATTCATAACCAAGGCTTTTTGTTTATGAAAATAATCTTGCGTCTCTTGTGGATTAGAAGAGGAAAGGGGCTTTCACCAAAGCGACTTTCAAAGCGGCGGCTGTGCAAATGTTTCACTGTTCAAGAAATGCGGAATAATTCTGTTATAGTGTGCATAATTGAAAAGTCTGGATGAGCTTGACTGGACGAATACTGATGAATCACTTGTCTGATATGTGCATTTATCAAATGAAGGAAGTCGCAGTAACAGTGATGTATAACATCCTGCTCACCACAGATGAGAGGAAAGCACACATCTTTACCAGAGTCATTTCTACAGTTGTCACAGTACCAGAATTTTGATGTTGATACAAATTCATTTATTTATGAAGAAAAAAAAAAGTGAAGGATGAATCCAAATGATAGTAAAACTACCAGGAGGGATATTAAACTGGACAAATTAAAATATACAGGTGAGCTCATTTATATTTATTGTTCTTTCAAATGACTTTTCAGGTGTTATGACATTCACAGCATTCCTTATACAAATACAAACACTGCTAACCTTTTGCTGAAAGTTTATAGGGCGGCACGGTGGTGCAGTCACACAGCTCCAGGGACCTGGAGGTTGTGGGTTCGAGTCCCACTCCGGGTGACTGTGTGTGAGGAGTTTGGTGTGTTCTCCCTGTGTCTGCATGGGTTTCCTCCAGGTGCTCCAATTTCCTCCCACGGTCCAAAAACACATGTAGGTGGATAGGCGACTCAAAAGTGAGTGTGTGTCACCCTGCGAAGGACTGGTGCCCCCCCAGGGTGTGTTCCAAAAATGAATGAATGACTGAATGAAAGATTTTGATATGCTATTAAAAGCATGGTAGACATATTTAATATTTAATTAACCTGGCTGTAAATGAAATGTCAGCGTAGCGTTAGACTACTTCAAAGAGGTACTGATTTCTTACCGCACTGTAGTACTAAAAACATATTGAACTTTCTGTTCATCATGAAGCACGGGTCCCCAATTTATTTTCCTTGTTAAAAGTATCCCAGTGCCATTTGCAAGCTTCTTTCTGAATGAGTATTTTGTCCCAGGTTGCCATCCTGAGTAAATTGTGAATGGTGTGTGTGCGTGTGCGCACTGTTTTATCACCTGGCCCCAGCACTAAGCAGCAGTCCTCAGCCCCCCCCCCTGAGCTTGCTCTGCTAAGGCTGAGATTGAAGACTCAGTCGCTTCAGCATTTTTCTGCTTTTTCGATTTATTTATTTATTTATTTATTTTATTTATTTATTTTTCAGTCTGGTTGCATCAGTGAGTGAGCAGTAAGCGTTTGTGCTCTGGCTCGTGCAGGTGTTGAGCGCTGCTCAGCGGTGCTGCCCTGCTAAGAGCCTGCTGGATTGTAGCCGAGGCTTTAGAGGAGACGGACAGGATTCACTGGCTAATGTGCTTACAGGTCACAACTCCTCCTCCTAGAACAAGGTTAACCAGAAGCACACACAGACACACTTTGTTTCACACACACGTAGCGCACACCCTCTGTCAAACACATGCAGACTAGACTGGACTATTTATCAAACACTACGTTTCATATCACAGAGCTTACACACTGGGCAGGAGGACATGGGGAGTAAATGGCTGCTTTGATTCTGAAGGATGTGGGAAGTTTTATTACTCCATTAAGCAGCCGGCATATGTTTCATTAGTCAAACTCCCCTATTCAACACCCTGCCGTTCACTCCTTACCCTCCAATATTGCAGGCTAATCAATGTTAGCCATAGATATGGGCCATCAACACTGGCTCCCGGTCATTTGGCTGAATGAGGAGGAGACTCCCCAGGCTCTGCTATTTATAGTGCTGCCTTTGGTCGAAATTGTTTCTGGATGCGAGTCGTGGCTCCTTGTAGTTTTCATTCTCTGGGGAAGCACCCATTGTTAATACATGGAGAGTGCAAGTCATCTCTCTGATGCAAGGTAATCAGACAGCAGTTAAGACATACTATCTATAGCCCAATTCAGATGGAATTAATTTACCTGCAGACATGGGTATCTCAGTAGTTCTCATCCCATCCAAACAGACAATTTCAAGAATTAATTTGAGTGTGTACATGTACATAGGTCAGAGGAGTGAAACCTCGAGCAGCTGTAGGGAGTTTTTTTTTGCACAATAGTAGCCTACAAGTGTGTTACGAATGTGAACCCAACTCATTAAATTATTACCATTCAGTGGTTAAAATGTAAAACGAAAGAACATTCGTTAAAATATGTGTGAGAAATGTATTGCTATCATCTCGCACATTTTCTGTTATGAAGGACTAGAACATAAGGTCATTCAGGGCTGGATATTTTTGACAGTCTAAACACTCCAGTAGCTCTGCTGTGTCTGATCCACTGTGTGACAGTAATGAGTGAATCTAGTAGTCACTCCCACCTGTTATATTCACTAAGATTTCTTATCCAGTGCGAATTTCATGCCCTGTGGTAAAATAACATTACCCCATCTTCCTACATAAAAGTAATCCCCTCTGAATGCTGCTTAAACCTTTGTTCCTCTTAGCATTCCAGAAAAAGAGCTGGATGAGGATATAGCACAGAAGCATACAAATGCAAAGAATTCTTCCATTATTAACCTGCCTTAAAATACTGTTCTGTTCCACCTAGAGGTGAAAAATTAAACCTCACATTTTCACTTTCCTGAGGGATGACAGAGTATCTCATAAACTCAGCACCAATCAGTGAGCTTCACATGCAGTATGTAACAGACAAGAAGAAATGCCAGATACAGGTGTAGGCATTCTCCTGGGCTTACAATTTTCATAAGTTGGACACATTTTTGCACACAAACTTCTATAGAACCTTCAAATCACAGAGTGGTGTTTTTTCCCCCTGCCCACAAAATATCCATGTATTTCCAAATGAGCAGATGGACATTGTGATTCTGTAGAATGTCTGTAATGCTTAGAAACTCAACCATCTGTATCATGCATTTCCTTCTTAGTACTTCGTTCTCGGGCCACCCTCTGGGGATTTGGACCCGTGCCTGCTATAATCTGTTCTCTGCCACCAAGCCTCATATCAAGCGTGATAGATTATTGATTTAGAGCTGATGGGTAGATGTACCACCTCAGCCCTGAAAACAGCATGCCATCTATTTTTGCTGTTTGCTACCAAAATCGTCACTTCATGGCTTGTCAAAGCACATTCGGAGTCCATTCGCAGCTTCCCTCACCCGTCCCAGCTTTTAAGGAGTGTTATGACAGATCTGTGTGACCCCGTTTACCCCAGGCTCTTGCTGCTTTCTCATTTTTTAAAAAGAGAAATGAAACAAAGAACATCTTCAGTTTTTGTCACCACATCCTTTTTCCCCTTCTCTTTTGCTCTTTCTCTTTCTCCATTGCTCTAACATGGAAGCAGCTGTGTCCAAAAAAGCCCCCCCGTCAAGTTTAAATGGACCCCCGTGGCTTTTTTGAACAAATTGGAACCTCACATTTTCAGGTCTCTTGGAAACACGGAGTGGGAGTTCAGACAACTTAGAATCAATCGTGAATTTCCACATCATAGACACCCTTGAGGCTGAAAGAGAAGAGAAGTAGGAGGAGAAAAAGGTGTAGCCAACCAAGAGTAGGAGGGTGAAGCCATGGTGGGCTGCTTTTAATTAGCCAGGGCTCCAGGAGAGAAGCCTCATCTCTCCCTTCATTCACCTGCTGATTACAGCACTTCTCATGCGATCATCAGTAAAGAGGGGACGGTAAACCCACATTCTCAACTTAAATACTTAAGTTCTCTGTTTATTTGTGGAAATGTACTTTTATTTTTATCGTGCCTGAAATGAGACACTGAATCCATAAAGCTATTAGGGCTAAACAGCAGAGTGAAAATCCAACGTTTTGATATACATCTTTGTTTTACTCTGTTACTCAGTACATCAGTTATGAGACCTCTCTCATTTATGTGGATGCCCACACCACACAATAATATTATTGTCAATAATTCTTTAGAGTAATACACTCTGACATGCCAGTGGTGAGAAAGCCTATATTGCAGGGGTCACAAATAGACGGCCTGCAGTCCAGGTCCAGACCCAGATGCTGTCCTGACCTGGACCGGTAACAGATAAGCTATTAAGTGCTGTTTAAATTTTGGGACACTTTCAGGACAACAACAGTGTTCTGTGACATAAAACCAGAAACATTAATAAGAAGGGAACGATTAACGTTTGTAATATTCTTTTGACACTGAACATGGATTCTGTATACAAATAAAGTCCTGCACTTCAGCAATAAGAGCCAATCAGATTGCTGTTAATAGATAAAGTCCTATCCTTCTGCATAAAGAGCCAATCAGATTGCTGTTAACAGGTAAAGTCCTGACCTTCCGGCAATAAGAGCCAATCAGATTGCTGGTTATGGAAATGCAGTAAAGTTATTAGGGACTTTATTTAAAATATGCAAAATATTCCCTATATTCCCAAAATTATTGTTTAATTTGTAAATTTTACTAGAAATGAAAAAGGGCTTTTTATTTAGAATATTTGTTATTTATAATTACTTATAAATCTTTTGCAAATATGTTGAAATGTAATTGAAAGTGTATGTTGTTAACAACATAAAATGTTGCTATAAAACACTACATCAAATATGCAGGGTATGGCACTGATCATTAATGCAAATTATACATTATGTTCCAGACCTTGGCTTGGGAAAAGTTTCTCTAACTGGACCTTAACGAATTCTAATTAATTACCCCTGCTATATTGTGTTAGCACTTAAATTAAATGTGCTATTGTTATATTGTGAAGCATTAAAAGCATCTTCATCGGTTCTGGTCACATACTGTTCTCTCTGATCGTTTTACAGTCTGAAGCTGAGAAAAGAAAAAAAAACTCTTTTTTGTAAATGGCCAAAGTTTTAATCCACTGTTTGAATGACCACAGAAACATATTTATAACTAGATTTGTTTAGTTTTGTAGCACTTTTGGTCTGTGTTTAGTTTCATAGTGTTAGTGGTCTCCAAAATTTAGAGTCATTTCCACCTTACGTTATCTGAAACAGCAAAATTAAATCAGTTTACCCACCTATGGAGCAGGAATAGACCAACAATCCAATATTTTTTAAAATACAGATAACTTTTCTTAACCGTTCACTAGCTCTCCAGCTTGTTCACGAGTGAAATTTTGGCCGTTTGTACGCAACACTGACATTGTAAATGGGAAGCAAATTTTGTGTCGGTGCAAACTGGCTCAGGAGCTTTCTCTTCCTTCGTTGTACATTTATGCTCGGCCTAAATGAGACTCCATGCCTAGGCATGCCATTCCTACTCCATAAGTGGGTAACACTGACATATTTTTGCTGTTGCATTACATATGGAGGAACAGACTACAAATTTGGGAGGCTGCTGTCTGCATGAAAGAGAACTCAGGCCGAAAGTTCTACTAAACTATACAGCTCGAGTTACAAATGAGTTTCTGTGGGAATTCAAACAAGGAAAAAAAAAATACAGGCAAGTTAAACTTTAACCACAAAAAAACTATCGTCAGCTTCTTACACAAACATACCATTCCACCTTAAAAGATGCAGAGCTTTTTAATGAAACTCAAATGGCAGTGGAGTCGTTCTCTAGAATCATCTACATGGCCGTTAATGCTTTGCAATATACTCCAAATGAGGACGATATGTATTTTCTATCGGAATAGTTTTTGTCGAATATTGCAGCTGAGTAGATACAGGTTCAAAATACAGTACAGTGTTCAATAGGACAATTAACATGGCTGTGTAGTTGGTGAATGCTGTCAATGGCTTTTTGCTTAAGCTGTCATCACAGACAAGGATATATCACCCAGCGTCCTCCTTCTAACTGATGGATATTCTCTCTTTCGCCCTTCAGAATTCGTCCTGCGTGTGGTCCTCCTCCATGGTCTTGCCTTCACATGGATTTGTAGCTTATTGATTATTGCCATTCATGAAAGATCATCTGTCATATTATGGTTGGAGTGAGAATCATCAGTGTATAGATGAATATAATTGCTGATCAGAGGCGTGTTTGCAATACCCAGTGTGAGTAAAATCACATTCAACCATGTCTGTCTTCACAGAGTTTAATTAACAGGAAGGGAAGGTGTTGATAGATTTTCCGCCAGTCGTTGTTTGGTTGTGTCTTGAGTAGATTAGTTGAGGTTGTTTTAGGTTGGAGGCTGTGGGAAGTCTGGGTAAAGCTAAAGTTTCTAATTGGTCTGTGATGTGCCCTCAGCGGCCTTTCTTTCAATTTACGCTTGATTAAAGCTGGCCAGAGTGGGGATGCTTTCACTGCCAGTTAATTTGAAGTGCTATTTACAAATTGAATATTAACCATCATTTCAACTCCGTCTTCCTGTAAATCATAATTTTTAGAGCTGTTGCAGAGTAAGAAATATTGAGAGTAAATTAATTAGCCTTAATTCCAACACGTTCAGCACACTGTGTGACAATGATTCTTTAAAATGCCAGTATTAAATGTCATGTACTTCAGAGCTATTTCATTTTCACACCATCAAATCAAACATTCCTGTGTGATCTTTGCTTAGTGTTATCACAGGTTCAGTAGAATACCGCAAAGTGTAACATGGGCCTACACTCATCTGGGTTGTTGAATCAGAGAGCAAGAATGTGTCTTAGTCATGTGAATACTTGTCTTGTGCTATTTCGACAAAAGGATGATTGCAGAAACTATGCTTGCACCGGAGAGCAGCAGGCAGCACATCTCGGGTTTCTCCAGGTTTCAGCATTAACGTACTTGCAGCTGAGTGGTGGCTTGAGCTGTACACACTTCTCAAACAATATGATAAATCTCAATTTAGTTTCAACATGGCTCTGTGGCATAAGACCGCACGCCATTTAATCTGCCATGATGACACTTGTATCACAGTAGATGATGTAAATCGCAGGACACAAAAAGTTCCATCGGCGTTACTGTGCAACAGATTTGTGGCATTGTTATTATAGACCACACACAGATTAAGCCTTGCCTCTGTCAAAATTACACTGCCAGAGGGAATTCTCCATTTTTAATCCTTCAGTCGAAGACTCTGGTTTAATCTGTGTGCAGAAAACTTGATGGTGGAAGAGAGTGCAGACGGAAATGCATCTGCGAGGTTGTGGACTCGCTGAGTCAATATACTGGACAAGAAAGGAACAAGAGAGCAAGCTTTCTGTATTCAGTGAAAGCAGTAAAGTCTATCTGCTATTCTCTCTCACCCTCCATTTCTCGGGAGTCCTTGCACATTTCATGATCTAAATGTGATCTGAGCTTGACCAAAAATGTAGTGCAGTGCACAATTCATTGTACGCTCCCGCTGTACTGCCAGAGACAGGCTACGTTGAACATTTATAAGCCTAAGGCTTTTGAGGAACGTTGTTAGACTTTTGTTTTGATACCTTTCTGTTCTTGTAAAGAGGTCATTAGGAGCACCTTGTAGTTATCTAGAAAGCAGAACATGATATATTGTTATATTTTTAGTCCTTGTCAAGCTGCAGGTGAACAGCAGAGTGGAGATAAAAGCAGGGACTAATTGCATATTAATAAATCCTGTGACTTGAGCATTGATGTATTTTACAATATTTTACACTGACCAGCGTTTTATAAAAGCAATAAGCCACAAGAGTCCGTACGCTACTATGATTTTATCACAAGGAAGGTAACTTCTTTCACTGTGATAAAATTGCTCTAATAATTTTCTCGAGTGGCTTATTGCTTTTATAAAATGTCAGTTTATAAAAATGAAATCATTTAAAATGTCAATGCTCAATTAATAAAAAAAACCTTTCACAATAATGTGTTCTTCAGTCACACAACGTAGTCCATTAACAGTGACACTGTTGCTAGGCAACAAGAGCACAACGTTTTTATGCTTTTTGTTATATTAATGTGTCAAAATTTGTTCATATGCATTCAAGGTTTTTTAAGTTCATTAAAACTGCTTTTAAAACTGATTTTTACTGACGGGACTCAAGGAGAAGTTGGAGGAAGAAGTAATGTCACTGTATCAATGTCACACTCTTAGGGTAGAAGTGACTGAAAACTGACTGAGTTTAAGCATATTAATGTTTTTTTGTGTATTTTATATGCTTCATGCTGTCAATGCCTGAAATGTAATAATAATAATAATCATAATGAATCCTAAATTATAAGTCATTACATTGTGTTTGATCTAAACAATAGTTTCCCATTGCAGCTTCCCTACTTGTGACTTACTGGGTCAGGGTAAACATGTCTAATAATACAGATCTGGCTCTTGGCGCTGCTTAGTGTTAATTGGATTATTATTCTAAAAGTAGGTCATCCTTTCTCTATATGACCCTTTGATCTGCTCTTACTCATTGGAATTATAGAAAAGCAACACCACCTTCTAGATGACCAAGATAGCAGGTACCTGCACCACACATTCCTCAGTAACACATATCACAATTTATTACTCTGATAATTCTGACCAGTTCACTATAAATATTCTTCTCACTTCAGGTTCCAGGGAGTTTTGCATATACACGGTTACTATGAACTTACCAGTTAATAACAGAGCTAATATACACACACACACACACACACACACACACACACACACACACACTCACTGTCTGTAAGTGCTTATTCAGTTCAGGGTTGCGGTGGGTCCAGAGCCTGAACTAACATACATTTACAAGCCATATTGGTATCTCTAAGTGATATTACTGCTTGTAACTCCCATCAGTTGAGCAAAAAAGGGCAATAAAGCTCACTTTTATCCTCCTCACAGGGAGAAGTATTTGAGGCTAGCTAGATAATATTTAGGCTACAGTGACCAGGTTGAACAAGGCATTTGTCATCACAGGTGGTATGCTGATTTCTGCACTTTTGCCACAAGAATCACCTCTTCATACGGAGCACTTGCATATGCATGTGTTTACATGGACATCTGAGGCTGTTTGTTTTTTAATGTAGTCACATTGACCAAAAGGACACAGGACAAAAATAACCCAGAGGCACTTTGGCACTTGTTGTGTGGACAACTATTGATTAGTGGGAACATCTTATTTTGGTTGTTGTTACTCGCTTACATCATTACACCATCACATAATGCCTTAAACGTAGTTATAAATTGGATAGTTGTGGTCCTAAAGACTGATGGGTTGAGCCACGTTTGAAGCTAGTGTTAACGTAACACTGAGAGTGTTAAATTATTACACTAACATTGTTAATTTAGCACTAATAGTGTTGATTTAACACTGGTGAATTTACTGTGCACCTATGACCACCTCACTACATCTGAATTGCACACTTTGTTTTGACCCTATCTATATAGGCTTTTGCTATTCCAATTTTTTGTCTTTTTCAGTGCCTCTTTCAGTTACATCTAAACAGTAAGTATGTGACATAGTCATATTCCATATGTTGTTTTCTTTTCTAAAGACCTTTGGCTACTCAATTGTGTAATCACCTGAGGTTTAAATGCTAACTGATATTTGATATTATCTTAAAACCGGCCATGTTCTGACCAAAAGTTTACCAAGTGCCTGGTGATTTTTTTTTTTTTTTTTTTTACATATTTCTCAATGTACAGCCTTCAAAACATATTCTCACCTCAGATATCTTTGAAAAAATTGTTAATCTGTGGTGTCTGTTAGTTGAAAACATAAGCATTTTTGATGATAATGTATTACATGGAATATTACTGTGACAAAATAAATGAGAAGCATCAGACATACTTATTTTTCTTGATATTCTAAGCTGTAGGATGTATGACACAGTCACAGCAGGCCCAGACCTTCAGGCATTTAGTTCAGGGCCAAAATGGACAATATCCCAACAAATAAAAATCGTTTTGGTACATTGGCAATTTACTTAGCTGCTTATAATAGTAAAAATTATTATTGTTATAATAATCTTTTCAAAATATGATGAAGTAATACTTGTTTATTTGGAATACACACAATGAAGAATTATATAAGCTTTTTAGTTTATATTTGGTGATCTAATGCAATATTATTTAATGTGAAACCTACAAAAACTTTGAAACACTACAAATAAATAATAGGAGTATGTTTTTGCTGAATGACTCGTATTTTTCCGCCCAGATACATCGTGGGTTGATGTCATGTGACTCAAATGAAACTGAACGTAAACACCGTCGTTCATGTCTCTGAGCAGCGAGTTCAGTTATGATTAGAGTACTATCAGTTATGAGAGCTAAATAAAACATAGATTTTTTAGGTGTTTTTTTTCCACACTGGATTACTCCCGGAGCGCTATTTTTAGAAACGGTAGGATCTGCGGTTTCTAATAGTATGTAGGTGCCTTCAGGCATTCATGAGTTATAAAGCAGAGACTTTAAGTTGCCCATTGGCTGGTACACTTATTCGCATACCTAATTAGATTACAGTATACCATTATAATAGTGAAGATATCAAACCTGAAAAAAATCAAACCGTTAGAAATCATATCATATCAAACATGTGTTGGAAAAGTTATTGGATGCTACACCAGTGATTAAAAATCCCACTTCTGACGCTCTAGTGGTGTGTGTGTGGGGGGGGGGGGGGCGGTGGAAAGCTTTTTTAATATTTGATCAAAATATTGGTGCATTTTTATTTGCTATTTTTGGTCATAGGTGTAATGCAGCTCCCCAACATCTACTATGTCCTACTTAACTACCTTATATTTTTCTAAAGAATCTCTTCTAAAGTGCTCATTTGTGGATTTTTTGTATTCACTGAAAACAATGAGCATTGTATATAATAATCCAGTCTGGTTTTCTGGGATAGCAGTACATCATTATTTAGCAGCATGTCACCATCTCTCTGCTGTCATTCAGCAACCTTCCTCTTAATTGTGTGCAGAACACCTGGCTCCTGATGCAGCACTGTAAATGCAGACAAGAAACCCTGTGTGTTCTCCCCGACACAGCTGATAGTGGCTGAGGTAGTGTGGTGTAATTCAGGCCAGTGCTGCTACCCCTCTGCTGTGGTTTGGTACAGTCCCACATGTGGATTGGCTTGTGAGCTGTTGGGCCTGTCATTATAAGACAAATAAGAAGCACTTAAATGGCATTGGCTGCTATTACTGCCTCTTACTCTCTGTGAATAGATGGCTGTGTGCTTCATGTTTCTGTTAGCTATGGTAGCATTCTCTCTCTCTCTCTCTCTCTCTCTCTCTCTCTCTCTCTCTCACACACACACACACACACACACACACATAACATACACAGACAAACATACACATATACACACTCTCTCTCTATGTCTCTTTCTCTATCAACATCAGTGGCAAGCTGCTTGACTTTTGTCCCCGATAAAGTGCCAGTTGAGCTGGAGGCGTGTCTGTGTGTGTGGGCATAAGATCAAACTGAGTTGCCTGAGTTGAACACGGGAAAGGCATAAGATAGTCTATATTTGTAATACATTACTTGTGGTAATCTCTGTGTTTGGGGGTTTGTGTGTGATGCCAAGGAGTAAACAGAACTTAGTATCAACTGCTCAAAATGTTCATTCATTCATCCATTATCTGTAACCGCTTATCCAGTTCAGGGTCACGGTGGGTCCAGAGCCTACCTGGAATCATTGGGCGCAAGGCGGGAATACACCCTGGAGGGGGCGCCTGTCCTTCACAGGGCAACACAGACACACACACACACACATTCACTCACACACTTGCTCAAAATGTCTCCCACTGATTTATTTATTTATTATTATTTTTGTATGTAATCTAATCTTTGAGTGCATATCGCACACAAACTACTAATTTTCAAAAGCCCAATCCTAACGTGTTTCATCTTTCAGAAGTTTTTTCAAGTGCCACCTTTCAGAATTGGTATTTTCACAGGACTCTGATCCAGAATAGCGAGGACCAACTTTCCTGAGAAGTGCATTAGTGTTGCACTCTACATTGTTGCCTTACTGTGATGTTGACCTTAGCAAACAATTAGCAAATGATCACTTATTTTTGTATATGTGCATGTCCTTTGCCTATCTTGGCCTGTTCCATTAGGTGCTCAGAGTAGGCTCTAATCCTGAAATTTGGAATATCCTGAAATATATAAGAAGATGTCATAATAGTCAACATATATGACTAATAATGGAATATAAATGGCACAATGTTAGTAGGTGTTGAACAGGTATTATGATAAACTATTTTAATTGTGCCTGGGCTCTCCTGATAAAGCACAACGTGGAGGAAATGCAGTAGAATCTATTGCTCTGAGATGGTCGGGTTTAAAAACACTTTTTCTGATATCTTACAAATAAAAAAAACGGTTTAGGTTCATTCTGTCTTGAATTTTTTTCTTATTGCGATGCCAAAAACCATATAATAGCTCCATTTCTGCAGGTGAATACCTTTGGTCGTAATAATGGTCTTCAGCCTTGTTGCATTATTGACTAGTGTTCTTTCACAAAGGGGTTATTATAATCACAGCACTGTCTGTCTGTATTGCTACAGTCACAGTCAGCTACAGAATTCACTTTTCAATCCATTATTTACTATTAATAATGCAGCTATTGCATTTGGGACTAGTTTTTCTGTGGTCTGTACTTTTAGCAGCAAAATGTTAATGAATGCTGATATGCTCACAGTGAGGAGAGATAACACAACAACACTGAGCGGGACGTGCAGGAGCCTTTCTCTAATTTAGAAATCAAGCCATGGACACTTATCATCTGCTCTGTGTGCTCCTTATCACTTCCTGCTCTACTGGGTGTATATATACATATACATACACACACACACACACACACACACACCCCAATGGGCTCTGCCTTTTTTAATTTCAAGCTTATTAGTGGAGAGTGAGCCGCAGTGGCGGAAATAAAGAGCAGCATTAGCATTGGCACAGAGGGTCCTGTATGAAATCGGCACGAGAGGCTGTGACTCGCTCTGGCTTTTCTCATGCAGATTGCTTGTTTTGTTTGCTTGTTTATGTGTTTACTGTTTGAGATCCGCTAATCTCACCACCGGGCCTGTGAGCTGCGGGACTCTGGGGACAAACAAACGCTCACGCGACTGCTCTCCTTCACGAGCAGCGGGCGGGCAGGCTCAAAAACGCTTGTCATTTTGTTTCAGGCTTCTGACAGTTGTAAGTGCGGCCTGCACGGTACATGAGCAGCATTATGGAAAGAAGAACGAATCAACATGCCATTCAGTCACTGATGACGCTTCAGGGACAGTTCTTGGAATGGCTTGATTTATTTTCTGATTACGCCTTTGATTTCTGTGTTCTACATATCGGCCTTGCTTTATGATTAGAATGCTGCAGTTCTCAGTTAAGGAATTTTAATTTGTGCACAATACTGCTCTTAAAGTTAAAGAAATTTCCAGAGCTGTTATCATGATGGAAACAGGTTTCTTGATTCTTCTTCCCATTTTGTCGTCTTTGTAGGGGCTCTCAAGGCACGTCGAGCTTGTTTGTATGACAAACTGTTTTGCTGTACACTGATTAAAGTATAAGTATAGCACAAATTGCCTAGTAGATAAAATATAATAATAAAATAAACTGTTTAATCAGTTCTTGAGAAAGTCCATTTGGCAGAGACTGGTAAATAATGTTTTTGGTTCTCAAGGAAAATATGACAAGTATTTTTTTCCTTCTGCAGCAATCATCAGGGCTTAGAGTAAGACAGCAAAATATATTTTAGCATTGTTGTATTAATGAACATTTCTGCTGTATTCATATTAACTTTATATATATATATATACGAGAACACAATTAAAAACAATAATAATAATGGTCTCGTACACACCAAATAAATTAGCTACAAAGCTAATAGGTAAAACTAAAACTCAATGATCTAACTCCCGTCACCCATATATATATATATGTGTGAAGAACTGGCGCCCCCTCCAGGGTGTATTCGTGCCTTGTGTGTGTGTGTGTGTGTGTGAGTGTTATATATATATATATATTAACTCATTAACTCACACACTCACACCTACGGACTGATTTTAGTCGCCAATCCACCTACCAACCTGTGTTTTTGGACCATGGGAGGAAACCGGAGCACCCGGAGGAAACCCACGCGGACACTAGGAGAACACACCAAACTCCTCACAGATCGTAAGGAAATACAGTACTGAAATCTTAAGTGACACTAGATTGCTGGTTAATGCTCCAGGCCACTAGACAGATGTATTCTGACTGAGTGCTCCCTGCCTGAAGCTCCATAACACAGTGTATCAGAACAGTACAGCATGGGACCTGACTTTTAAAGTTGCTTTTCTCATTAGACACGTTTTAGCACAGATGTTTTGGATATCACAGAAGGTAGTTTGATGTGTGTTCCCACCAGCTTTCTGTGGGCATTTAATCACAATGGCCATGTTGTATGCCCTCTTCCTACATTTCCCTGAAGGCAAATTACGGAGATGATAAAGCTGATGGTTTAGTGCCATTCATTTCATCTGTGGGAATATTTCAGTGTAATGGCATAAGCCTGCCTTTAAGTTACTCCGTGCTTTGGCTGAGAATTGATAATGAACTAAGTTTATTAATCTCTACCTTGAATTATTTATATAAAGTGATGTATTAATGATGCCGCTCAGAGCAGCTATTCTCTCGACTAATCACTCAACCCCTACTTGAGGCATGGTGATTTTCAGGGCTGTATTTTACATTGCATTAATTTGTTTGTATTATATTAGTGTGTCTGTAGCCTGTACACAATACAATCACAACTGCATTCAGCTTTCATATGGCTTTAATATGTAAAATGTCAATAGAAACCTGAATAAAACTTTTTTAAAAATGTTGAATATACTAAAGAGAAACAAATCTGTGATGCTATTAGTACAAAATAAATGATGGAACATTTCAAACGTATTGACTGATGTAGGAATGATCCATATCTAATTATCTGAGTATTTACTTATTTATTTTTCTATATGATTTAACACTGTAGAATGAATAAACAAGTCGACTCAGATGAAAGTGTTCGATGGACGTTTTCTGTCTGTACAGAAGTAAGAGCATATTGCAGTGCAGTGTTCAAAATCAGTACAAGATCATTTCTTTTTTACGGTCATGCGCACATGAATGAACACATCTTAATATACCCATATAATAGCAGCATAAACACAAGTGGGACTGTCAGTTATTACCAGAAACTGCAGCTGTCTGTGACACATTCTGTTTAGAAGCTCAGAATACTGCTCTGAAACATGCTGTGATTAAAAGTTCTGTACGTTTTAGAAATAGTGTTACAAATATATATAGTGTGTCCTAAGCTTAAATATAATGCAGGAGATGCAGTACCAACTGCTTTCGTCCTAAAATACATTCTGCAGATATTTATACAAAATACATTTTTGTAATAACAATTATTATTTAATTTAAACTGCACCTGCTTTCTTTGAAAAACCAGTTTACAAGACAAGTATTCAATTGAGCTGGATACGAATGTTTATGGCCATGTTCATTAATCAACAAGATAAACAGACTGTTCAGACTGAGGTCAGAACTGCTCCCAGATCAGCATTTTTTTTGTGGGTTTACTTTTTTCTTTAAATGTACTTTTCAGCTGTGAAAATTTAATGATAAAATAAAAGTTCAATGAACAGACAGATCAAAAGTACTCTGCATTTTTCAGAGAGTGAAAAACTGAATGTTTCAGAGAGTGGTATCACAATCTGTGAAACGACCAACAGAGGGCATAACAATCACTGCATGGCCTTTTGAGATCTGTTCTCTCATCTAAAATTCTTTGTTCAGAGTTGAATCTGAATCGGAAAGCTGTAAATATGGAGTGTACAACATGTTTACCCTGAAAACCACAGAGATGAAGGCCATTGTCATAGAGTCCAGCAACTGTATGCCTCATGAAGGGAATTTTACATGAATATTAAACACATTTGTTACAATCATTGAAACATGGACTCAAGTATGCTTTTTTTGTACTCTCCAATACACACACACACACACACACACATCGTAAATTATTGAGCATAAAGTGAGAAAGGCAGAATGTGGGGATAAAAAAGGGGTTAGTCTCTGGCAGAAATGTTACAGTTGTGTCTCGAGGGATGCTAAAAATGAGTTTCTCCTCATTTTTACTCTGTGACCACACAGACAAACTGAAAAAAACACCCCGGGCACAGAAAACACCCCATGCTCTAGAGAAGCATCACAGATCCGACAGGATATTGACATTCTCTCAGTAAAGACCACAATGCTTTGCTCATCTCAAGGGTCACACACTTTATTGAGTTAGGCAAGGTACAGATAATTCCTGTCTAGTGCACAAAGGTGCCATAAGAGGTGTACTGCATTTAGAGCTATAGTACTCATGTCTTATACTAATGGCCTTTAGGAAAGCCATGTAGGCTCGGGGGATGGGCAAGTATAGGGCAGTCCACCCTGTGTCTCTCCTTCTCAGCAGTGGTAGCTCACAGTGGTTTGTTGTTAGGTCAGAAGTTGAGCAGGAAACTATATCTTGTAGAGATTTGTAAGACTATCACATCCATTTGGGAATTGGAGGCTGATGCCAATACTAATATCTGTAACCTGTATATATACAGTACCAGTCAAATGTTTGGATATGCCCACTCAGGGAGGGTTTCCTTTGTTTTGGGCCATTTTCCACATACCGGGAATGTACAGAAAAAGTCAAAAGTTTGGACATCTTTTCATTCAATTATTCAATGTTTGTTATTATTATTATTATTTTCTACATTGTAAATGAATACGTAAGGCATTACAACTATGAAGGAACACACATGGACCTATGCAGTAAACAAAAAGTGTTAAACAAGCCAGAATATGTTTTATATTTTAGATTCTTCAAACTTGCCACCTTTTGCTTTGATTACAGCTTTGCACACTCCTGCCGTTCTCTCAATCAGCTTCATGAGGTCGTCACCTGGAATGGTTTTCAGGGAACAGCTGGTGCCTCGTCAAGAGTTAATTTGTAGAACCGCCTGCCCTGCCTTCTTAATGCGTTTGAGACCATAACTTGGGTTGTGCAGAGGTAGGGGCTGGTACACAATTCTATACAGCGAATAACCCTATTCCACCAATGACTATGGAGCAGATGTGTCCAAACTTTTGACTGGTACTGTGTGTGTGAACATTAACACTAAATGATCACTGGAATAGAAACTACTTTCTTTGTCTCTTTTATTAGTTCCACTGACCACACAGGAGCACTTTGTAGTTCTACGATTACAGACTGTAGTCCACCTGTTTCTCTATTCCATCCTGCTCTTTAATGGTCAGGAACCCCACAGCGTATGATTTGGGTGGCAAATTTTAAGTGCAGCTGGAGTTTTTAAAGCTCTTTTTGCTACTGCTGGACTGAGAATAGTCCACCAACCAAAAACATTCAGTTAACACAGTTCTGTGTCCACTGATGAAGGACTAGATCATGACCAACACAAACTGTGCAGCAACAGATGAGCTACTGTCTCTGACTTTACATCTACAAGGTGGACCAGCGATACAGGTGTGTCTAACAGAGTGCACAGTGAGTAGACACAGTGTTTAAAAATTCCAGCAGCACTGCTGTGTCTGATCCACTCGTACCAGCACAACACACACCACCACAGAATGGACAGTGGGTGTAGATATGTTCCTAGTGTAGAGTTCCATAATGAGTTCCTAACCAGTGATGGTTCAGTTTAAATTTTTAAACCAGGTCATTAATAAAGAATCGCCATGTACATATTTAACTACTTGAGTATGTATTTTATTGTAAATATACACCACTTTCACTTGGTATGCACTCTCTACATTGTCTATCATGACTGGATGTCACCGGCAGCTCCCCTGTCTGTAATTCCTCATTTCCTTGACGGCCCACAGATGGAACGTGTCCCCTCGGTTCTGCCCGACCCCTTCTCTCACTCAGAGTGTATCTTTCACAGCAGCGTCTTCAACTATGAATGCTCAGTTCTCTGGCAGCAGCACAGGATCCAAGATGCACCAAACATACTGATCGCTGCAGAGTGGGTTTGGAGCCTTGAACAGCCCTGCTCTCCCTCACATGACAGGAGGTGCACCAAGTAGGGGACCATGTCTGCAGAGTGGGCGTCTACTTCAGATGCATGACTGCAAGCCGAAACACTGATAACCTCATACGACAGATGCCTGGTGGGCGGAAAGCAAGTGTTTGTGGCACACAGACATCTGATAATGTAGGCAAGTATTGTAAAGTCTGGTCATGTGGTGGGTAATTGAGTCAACAGCCCCTCCATTGTCCTCGTAATTAATGCATGCGTTGTAATCTCTTTGCGCACATGGATTATGAACGCTGGCCATATCAGCACACAGCACGTGTTTTTACTGTAAGTGAAAGCTTACCTGCCCAAAGGTCCTCTGTTTCCTAATCGATATTCATCAGAAGAGGTGAAAGGCCATAACATGCTCTGACTACTTTACTGGATCGATTCTCGCTTGTCCACTTAAGCTGCATGCAGTGTATTCTGTACTATGTGCTGGAATGCATTATGCCGTCATGGGCTGCAGAGAGAGATACACAGAAATATGTTTATGTGAAGGACTTCTCGTGTTTTCTCAGTGTTGTTGTTATCTTCATCTTCATCAGTATTGCTTGATATCTAGTTATACTCTGCCTTGGCACAGGGCACAGAATAAGGGTCAGTAAGACAGAAATATTGCTATAAAAACAAGCATGGATGGGAAAAGGGACACCGCTTCAGAGAGAATGAGAGCAGATCAATGCTGATAATGGAACAGAAGGAGAATAAGCCTTAGCCATGCATTTGTTCAGCCGTTTGTTTTCTCAGCCCTCCTCGACTATTTCAATCACAAACAGACGGTAATTGGACTGCTGCTGCCAGTACAACGTTACAGCACACAATAATGATTTCACTTTATTGTTCAATTTAATATGTAGACAGGCCATATGGTAAAACTAAGCGTCCAACTACCCTTTAATTAAGATGATGGCGGTTATGACGGCATATGCATGCTCACACATAAAATAAGCTTCCCAGTGAAATTAATTGATTAGACAAATGACACTGTTTCTTCACTGTTAAAACTATTTGTTTTTTCAGCTTCAAGAGTACGTTAACCTTGTGTTAGATTTGGTTTGAAAAAGCCACAGTAATTTCTTTTGATAGATTTCAAGGGCTACAATCATATTCTTTTGTTATAGAACATAAAAAAAAAGATATATCTCATGGCCTTCATTTCATTGTGCTATTTGGTGAAAAAAGGTAAAAGGTATTTTTTCATGAGATAAAGACTTGTTTAGGTCACAAAGCATGTTTGTACAGTCACTGGTAAAGAAGCCCTGTCTGTCCTAGGGCCGATTGAAGCTGATTTTATGAAGAATATTAGGGAACTGACAAGGAATTGTGTCTGACTGCAACTCACCCTTGTGGGACCTATGTGAACATTACTCTGATTATTGAATTTAACCAATGATTCGCGTTTAGCTTTTGAACACAAACTAAAACAGTTTAAAGGTACTTACACACCAGTGATGTTTTTTAATGTTTAAACAACAACTAAACACTAATGGAGGAGAGCGTAAACACAGAGGCTAAACGAGCAACTCGATCAGCTTGTACCAAAGAAAAATGCTGAGGTATCTGTTATTTGGACAAATTTTGACTTAATGAAGACAACACTAAACATGAAGAAGTCAAATGTAAACACCGACTAAAACAGTTTAACAGCACCAGTGTGTTTCTAGCACAATCACATCACCAAATGTGAACAGTGCATGGCTCAGTAATAGAGACTGCTTCCAGTAACATTAGGAAAGAAAAAAAAAACTTTAATATTTGCAGTATAAGATTTGTCAGTGAAGTTGTCTATTAGGACAACATTAATTTTAGAAAAACAAAGGTTGTTAAATTGTTGTGGCTATTGTTATGGCTGTATTGTTATGGTTATTGTTATGGCTGTATTGTTATTAATTAATCATTAATTTATTCATTTTCTGTAACCACATCTAGTTCAGGGTCGCGGTGGGTCCAGAGCCCACCAGGAATCACTGGGCACAAGGCAGGAACACACCCTGGAGGGGGCGCCAGTCCTTAACAGTGCGACACTCACCCACACACATTCACTCACACACAAACACACTATCAAACCTTTGTTTGATAGTTCAGCATTGTGTGAGCAACCTTTGAAAGGTTGTGAAGTTGTGTTTATCAAAGGGTAGTTTTGTTTTATTATTATAGGCTTTCTGCTGAGATTCTTCTATTTATTTGAGAAATGACAGTCATATCTGACACCTGACATTTTAGCAGTCAGCAATATTTATTTAGAACTGCTGCTTTCAGTTTCATGATTGAGGAAATTATATATTGAATTTTATTAGATTTTATATACAGTACCAGTCAAATGTTTGGATACACCCACTCAAGGAGGGTTTTCTTTGGTTTGGGACATTTTCTATATATAGTGAATGTACAGTACAGGACATTTTTTCATTCAATTTTTTTTCTTGATTTTTCTTTTATTTTCTACATTTTAAATGAATACAGAAGGATCACATATGGAATTATGTAGTAAACAAAAAATTGTTAAACAAACCAGAATGTGTTTTATATTTTCGATTCTTTGAAGTAGCCACCTTTTGCTTTGGTGACAGCTTTGCACAATTTCTGTGTTCTCTCAATGAGCTTCATGAGGTCAATATATCTATTGTTTATTGACCCGTGTAGAAAGTATGTATGAGGTCAGGGAAAGTCCATGACCAACTGACCATGGCTGCTGGAAGTGAGATCTTTCAAAATACACACGAGTGAATTACCAACTGCTCCTATCATAAAATAGATAGTAAGTGTTTGCCAACAGTTTAATTTGAAGCCCTTTCAAACCTTTTCACTGTATGAAATATATGAAAGATTCTGCTGTATATAAATCAGTACACATGGGGAATACCCTGCTGCCAGTAATTCATGATTGTACCATATGGAAGATAATGATGTGAATAAAGAGTCTTCATTATATTTTTTGAAGATCTTACGCATCTTTTCCATGTGAGTGATACATGATTATGTCAAATATAATAAAAATGGTCTCACTTTAATTGACTTCACAGTAAAGTGAAGCAGAATTATTGTATTATTGGTGTAAGGCATAAAGGCAATGGGGGGCACTGAACACAGCAGTCTGATAGCAGTTCAGGATAACACTTAGAATCTAGAGTCATCAGTTTAGTTTTGCTATGAGTGTTCCAGTCATCAGCTGAAGAACATTAGACCCTATATCCCACAATCTTTTTTTTTTTTTTGTCTCTATTTGAATTTAAATAAATTTCTATCTCCTCTTTTTCTTATCTACGTGCATAAATGAATCATATTTAGTTACATATTTTAATACAATTTTACTTTTGATTTGAAGAAGTCTCAGTCATGTGTTTCGTATTATCTCAGCCTGGCAGAAATGAATTGATTTCTCATTGCTCACTAGCAGCTCAATATAGAGTTTTAACCATTCACATTGTGAGTCTATTAATTCAGCAATGACAGAAATAACCACTAGGCTTCAGAAATGTTCCAATATGTCTTTTTCTCCTAGAAACACACATTTGTCAGGAACTATTTAGTTTTTTTAGTATGTAATTTGCATGCTAATTACAACTCCATATCTTTGGCTGGCTCACATTATGTCGAATATTAAAGAGATCTACATGCATTGGAACATTATACTGCCGACCTCATCTCCTGGAATCTAAGAAGCTTATGGTGAAATTAAGTGGAAATATTGGCTTGATATCGATCAAATATGAGATTCATTTCACATCCAAGACTAATTATGATGGACGCCTTGCCTTTTCCCTTTTTCCTATGTGTAGTCATTCCTATTAACAGGTAATCTCCCCTTCTGTTTGTGTAGACGTCTAAAGTTGTGTGGGAGAGTGCCGGGTGGAGCTGAAAGCAGAGACACACACTGCAGTGCCACTGCCCATATATTAACACCAACGGCAATTACTTTTGTGAATGAGGCTGTGAGTTTTAGATCCATCGCCTACAAAATTCACTCTTTATAATCCTTGCTAAATTCTGTGCAAGCAATTACTCCATAGCCCACTGGTTTTTCTTAATGCCTCTTTCATCTCCCCGTGCCAACGTTTCCGTCATCTTTGGCTGATTAAAAGATGGAGGGGTGAAACAAATTATGAAGAGGTCACTGAGGCAATGAAACTACAAAACCATGCAGTTTTTTTTTCTTTTTAAAGAAACGAGTAAATGAGGGTGCAGAAATCTGTGTGTTCCTACTCTTTTTGTAGAAACATTCTGCCCAGTTCACTTGACCCCTGTAGGACGTTCTGTTGTACCGTGTTCTGATTATAGGCTGTGTGTGTGTGCGTGCATATGTGTGTGTGTGTGTCACTTGTTATTAGTGATTTGAAGACATCTCTCTCTGAGTTTATTCTCTTGACTGTCATCTGTTCGATTGTTGTTAATACAAGTTCATACAGGCTTACATGATATGCATTAAGGTCCTCCACTTTATAGCAAGAATCACACAATATGCTTTATAGCTAGAAGATGGATTATGGTCATTTTATTTGACCCCACATTTTCTAAATGAATGTCTCAGCATGTAGCAACTCATAAATATAGCTTACAATAAATACAGAGTGCGAGGCAGTGCAGGCCATTAATGTTCCAGCGACTTGATCTACCAGTTTTCAATAGTGGCACAATGTAAAAGTTTAGTGCATTTCCACAAATGACAGTGTGTATGTTTCTGAAAAATGACACTCAGTCCTGTTTGTATCTAGTCTAACACTGACTGTGTGGTACATATGTGTAAAATACAGGCCAGACGCTTTGCTGATTAACACAGTGTTTAGTACAAAGGTTTCATCTCAGTGGGTTTAAGCTGGGTTTGGGTTTCTAATGTAGCAGTCTCAGAGGGTCTGGTCAGGTTGTGTCTCAAAGTCACTGGGCAGTAGTTGGGCTGAGGCTTTAATTTCATGCCCATGAAGACCTCTAATATACAATATATCATCTAACACTAGCTGGAAGTAGAAGTCTGCAATAGATGGGAATATTTTAGGATCCTCTGGGAACATAAGCTGAGCGATGGGAGGGGCTGTATGTAGGCAAGTTAAAAATACTTTCTCTTGAAGTAGTTTGACTCTTTCATAAGAGTTCTAGGTGAAATGAAGGGTAGAGAGAAGTGTAGAGTCTATATTTTGGCAACAAATAGTCTTCAGTATTTACATTTCTAAACCAAAAAATCAGCTTATAACTCTACAACTGACTTTTAGAAAACTATTGTTCTGTACTAAATTAACATCATAGCTTCATTTGATTGAGCTACATTGAATTTCCATATGTCATCCCAGACCAAATTATAAACTATACAGGGAAACATCTATTGCTCCATTCATCATGAAAAATAAAATCACTAAAGTGGAGATACATGGTTTTTCTTGGGACCGCAGTGATAAGAAAATGCCTCTTTATTAAATATACTGTGAAGGGTGTTTTTCTTTGAAGCACTCAGCTATTGTCAGTGCATTTAACGGCACTGTAAAAGCATTAACAATATATCAGCTCAAACTTGTTGGAAGTAGAGCACTGTACTTGGAGTCCCATGGCACTTTGCTAGTTTTAGCTTTGTGTCCTGAAACACTGCACCGCAGAACATCTCTTGATTTTAAACATGCGCTGCGTCTTGTCTGTAGCCCTTCTTTCGCATCTGTTGAACACCAGGGGAACTCTCTTCATCACGGAGGGAGCTGACGATCAAACTGACAAGAAGAGAGGGGGAGGGAGTGATTTATTAAAGGAGGGAGAACAACCCAGCAACTCTGGCCACACCATCGGTATTAGCATTCAGCAGCTGGCTATATTTACCCTTCCAAGATTGTTATGTATGTCGCTTTGCTCTTGGATCTTCTGAGTTTACCCCGGTGCACATCATTTTGGAGAAGGAATGTGGGAAAAGGACATGTGGAAGAGAGAAAATAATTTATCTTCCTGCACCTGCTTCCAGAAACGAATGTCAGTGTCAATCCTTAAACACGGGGTGTGGAAGGGGGTGTCTGTTTTCTCTCAACTTTTTTCCTACTTGAGGAGGAACCCCTGGTGTGTGTGATGAGGATTTGAGGTTTATTTTAACCTCTCTTTGGTCACTGAGCTGGAGTAAATCATTCAGTTTTCCAGCTGAACATAATTAAGGACAGCATTAGACAGGAATACATTTAGGAGCCTCTGGGACCATACGCTGAGCGATGGGAGGAGCTGTTCGAATGCCGCTGTGTGTATTTGGGTTAAAAATACTTCCTCTTGAAGTAGCTTGACTCTTCTGTCAGAGCTGTGGTTGATAGGAGGTGTGGGGCGCACATTAATGATGTGAAATAATGAGCCTACATTTCAGTGACGAAAACAGTTTCATTATTTACATTGCTATGTAAAACACTGTCCTCTTTAGTGATGAAAAAAAGGCTGTTGCAATTGAATTAGATGCTGGAAAATTATTAATTGTTTGACAGGGATGCCACAGGGATTTTTATCATGTAAAGCTGGGACTGATGCAGAGAAACACAGAAACAGTCCATTAAACCCTACCATACCTATGCCCTATCAGCAATAAACTTAATCTGAACTTTATATTCGGGTTCAAATTTATTCAGACTCATTTTTATTCAGTGGAGAAAACTTTCACATTCATTGTCAGCTCCTATGCCTTCACAACTCACTGATCTTTTGTGGTGAAATCAGTGATGATATGAGGAGGCTACAAAAGAAGAAAGATTGTTCACATATGTCCCCATGAGGACATGGACAAATACATGTACAGGGTGGGCCATTTATATGGATACACCTTAATAAAATGGGAATGGTTGGGGATATTAACTTCCTGTTTGTGGCACATTAGTATATGGCAGAGGGGGAACTTTTCAAGATGGGTGGTGACCATGGTGGCCATTTTGAAGTCGGCCATTTTGGATCCAACGTTTGATTTTTCAATGGGAAGAGGGTCATGAGACACATCAAACTTATTGGGAATTTCACAAGAAAAACAATGGTGTGCTTGATTTTAATGTAACTTCATTATTTAAAGAGTTATTTACAAGTTTCTAACCACTATAAAGTTTCTAACACCAGAAAGTGTGTTCAAAGTGCTGCCCATTGTGTTGGATTGTCAAAGCAACCCTCTTCTCCCACTCTTCACACACTGATAGCAACACCGCAGGTGAAATGCTAGCACAGGCTTCCAGTATCCGAAATTTCAGGTGCTAAAAAAGTTTTTCAGAACTACAGTGGAGTTTGTTGAAAACATTTTAACAGATTTTAAACTGCCATTGTCTTGAACCTGAGGGAGCAACATGTCACTGATCTTTTTTTTAGTGTTCTGCAAGTAGTGGCTGTGTACTAATCATGATGCTGACAGATGATCACACATTTCTTAGTAAGTTCATAGTTTTTCCTTGATGAGACCAACTCTGAAGATATCATTATATATTTTTGACATATAATTGCTTTTTATTTGGTAAATTAGCTAAGCACAGTTCTTGACGAGCACAAATTGGCAAACTAACTGCCTGCTGAGTGATATCATTGCTCTCAAAAAAAGGAATGAAGGACTAAAGATCCAAAAGGAAGTGGACATTATATGATTCCGTGTAGACTCTGGACCCACCACGACCCTGAAGTGGATAAGAGGTTACAGACAATGAATGAATGAATGAATTAATGATCACTTGTCAGCTTCCTTTTGGACCTTTAGTGTCAGAGTGCAGCACCATGGCATAGCGGTGATAATATGTTATTATGTGAATGCTTGAGGCCTACTGTATAAAAGCTCTGGACCAAGGCTATGAGTAGAACACTCGACATTAAAAGCCCCATTATACGTCCTGTGTAGAGGATGTGAATAGAAAGATTTCCACTGTGCCACATGTACATCTCTCTTTAATCTGGCTGTATTTAATGATGTTGTGCAGTGAATAATAATGAATTAATGTTGGACAATATATACAATTTATGCACTTTTTAAATATGTGAAATACCCTGAGCTTTCCCATAATGATTTAAACACAGACTGCTTGAATAGCACATTTAGAGGCTGCATTGCTCAGGGTTTTTTTTATAATGGCAGCTATTTTTCTTTTTTTGGGGTAAATGCAGGCATGAATAGCTTTTCTTCTTTGTGTTGATTTCAGTGGTGTTTAAAATGGCATGTTGTGCTATTGTAAAGCATCACAGTTGCATAGTGAGAATTTCTTTTAGTTTTGTTTTTGTAAACAGACCCAGTAATAGGCAACATGATGAAGTAAAATGAAGTAAAGTAAAATATTATTTCTAAAATATGTTTTAAAAGGCGAATATATACAGTATGTGAGCTGTTGCTGATTTGTGAATGATTAAGGCATTGGTGAAAGCATTTCCCCTAATACATTATTTATGGAAAGAAAGTGCTTTGAAGTTAAGTCCCAGTCAATAATGAACCTGACAACCTCTTTCAAACGTGAAAACTAATTTAAACAGCAAGGGAATCTTAAACTCGTACTCGTTGAATCGTATAGGTAACTAAGAGCATTTTCCCACCTGTAGTTCATTTGCTCTTGTCCAAATCAATTAAAGCATTTCTAAACTTGGAGAGTTTTTTTTCCCCCTGGTTTGGTTTGTTTTCACACAGGGAAAAATCCAGGTGCACCAAAATGTATCACAGCAAACCATTAAGAATATTCCCTCTGCTGATTGGTCAGACCTGTCTAGGGCTGGAGCAAAAATAAATACAGGAAGAACATCCTGTGTTCTGGACTATACAGCCTCTGTTTGGGACTGTGGCATTTCTGCTCTATTTGTTCAGTTAGCTGCTGACCTTTAACCAGTTCTCTGTTTACACACTCTGCTCTGTCCAATATGAAAAACACAACCTGAACTTAGCTCAAACGTACTGATTATTTGTGATAGTTGCATTAGGTTGAGGTCGGATCACATTCTTACTAAAATCTAACTGCTCATGAAATTGTTTGGGCCCTGACCAAGGCCTCCTCCTCTCAAGGGTCTCAGTGTGGTTCTTTTAGTCTGAGTCTGATTGGTGTTTTCACACCTGCTGAAATTAACCACACCATGGGTGAAAACAATCCTGATTTAATCAAACTAAAAATTGCAGGTGTGAAAATGTCCTAAAATGACTTAAAGACCATGTCCATGAATTTAACAATAATAATAATAATAATAATAATAATAATAATGATAATAATACGGATGATAATAACAATAATAATAATAATAATAATAATAATAATAATAATACGGATGATAATAACAATAATAATAATAATAATAACGAAGCCCAGGTGTCAGTAAATGGTTAAAAAATATATATATATATCACAGCAGAGCAACAGCATCTGGAGGTGTCTAGACAGCTGAAAGACCTCTAAATATTTTAAAGCATGAAAAAAGATGAGGATAATGATATCCTGACTCTAAATTCGGGAGACAGCTAACAGTATGAAAGTAAACACAGACAGAAAACAAACTACTCAAGCTATAAATGAGTTTCTGTCCAACAGTGAATAAAAACTTAGACAAGTTAAATTTCAGCTACTTTCAAATAACTCCTGTTATTTTTTCCCTGAAATACACTAATTCACCTTAACATACACTGAGCTTCTTAACATAAACAAACAAGATAACAGCATTTACATTCTATCCTCTTTACATGGTCCATTTTCTTATGGGACCAAATGAGCACAATCTAATTACAAAATGTATTATTCTTTTGTGATCAACCTCATTCATGACTGGACAGTTTGAAATCATCATAACACTGTTGACTAGATGATCAAACTGATTACAACAGTGACACTGGCACGATACCTACGTGATAGTTTGTGGCACTACCATGATTCAAGCTTTATCAAGCACATCTAGATTGAGAATGTTCCACCACCCATAAAATGTTTGGCCAAGAGCAGTGTGGTTATTAGAAACCTTTAGAAAAGGCTTTTTGAGGAAGTGGCCAGTGATCAATCACCAGTCAACCACACCAGTCAAACCACTGACAGGTGAAGGGAATAACATTATCTCAGCACAATAGAGCTTGTAAAAAGTGGGCTATATAGAGAACCAGGGGTTATGATGAAGGTAAACTGGGCAAGTGTAAGGGTCTGATTGACTAGGACAAATAAGTCAGAGTATCTCTGAAACAGCAGGTCTAGTGGCTGTACCCTGTATGCAGCGATGGGTACCTACCCAAAATGGTCCAAGGAAAGAAAAATGGTGAACTGGCCTCAGGGTCATGGGTGTCTAAGGCACATAGATGCATTTGGGGAGTAAAGGCTAGCTTGTCTGGTCCAGTCTCACAGAAGAGTTACTGTAGCACAGTTTGCTGAAAAAGTTAATCTTGGCCATGACAGAAAAGTGTCATTGCACGCAGTGTATAGCAGCTCACCACCTATGGGGCTGCTAGCAGCAGACTGGACAGAGTGTCCAAGCTGACCTGTCTGCGGCTGAAAGTGCCTACATTGGTCACATGAGCATCAGACCTGGACTATATAGCAGTGGAATAATGTGTGTGTTTTTATTTTTATTTTTTTACATTTATTTTTATTTTATCTTGTGGCTGGCTGGGTTTGTGTACATTATTCACATGCATTGGGAACCAACAGCAAATGATGTGAAGAAGGGTAGCTGGTGAATGCATTCAGATTCTCTGGGTGATGTTCTGCTGAGAGACCTTGGGGTCCTTGCTTTCATGAGGATCTTACTTTGATATGCATCACCTACCAAGTAAATATTACTTCAGGCTCAAAGGTATTCCCTAGTATTCTTTCAGCAGGATAATGCACCATGCCACAAGGCAAGAGTAGTTCAGAAATGGTTATGAGGAACATAAGGAGGTTTAAGGTGTTGACTCTGCCTCAGAATTCCAGAGATCTCCAATTAAGAAATTAGAAATCCTCAATTAACAAATAACACAAGCACCTTCAGAGGACGTTTGTGGAGTCCACGATTAAACGAGTTAGACCTGTTGTGGCAGAATGGGGGAAACTGCACAATAGGCAGGAGTTTTTAAAGTTATGGCTGATCTGTGTATATAAATCAGCACCATGGAGAGCGCCGTGAAGGATTTTTTTTACTAAACATCACCCACTGCAGGTTATTTATCACCATGGAAAATGTGAAACAAGACAGACATTGATGAGGAATATTTTCGAGGTTGAATTGGTGTAACATTCCTTTTGTTTGTGTAACCAGATTGTTTTATTTCTTGTATTTATTTGAGCGGAGTAAAAACATTTGTCTTACTACTTGAAGGATTCTTTTTTTAGGCTGAACTGACAATCCATTTCTGTGGTGTATTTCTGCTGTAGAGGTGTTTGACTAGAGTTGTTTATTTCCCTTCAGACATTTGAAAGAGACAGGTTGCTCATAGATGACATTATTTCACAACTCTGTATCACACTTTCTGTTCTGTCTCCCTTTTCAGCAACAGCAGATATGTAGTATTTGCATGACAGATTACACCTACTTTCCCAATGTGTAAAACAACCCTAGTAATAACCACGATATCAAGCCCTTCTGAGCTTCAGTAAATTGAAGAAGACATGCAAATGAATGTGTTTCCATGATATCCGCCCACTGTTTTAACACCCATTGTTTTATGACTCCCACAGGAAGCCCAAAATTGCATATTAATTTGAGTTCTGAACAGCAAAATCAGTGCACATTATTTATTTATATCGTCATTTATTTATTCCTTGTGCTCACACCATTACACAAATTAAAACACCAGCAAACCATTAGTAAAATCCCTTAATGGCCTTAACCCTTGTGAACATCAGGTGCCAGAGTAATACGACCAGCTCCAAATTTGCAGCATATTGCTTACTTTTTTATTTATTTATTTAATTGGATTTATTTATTTATCTATCTATTTTCTGGTCTGGGTGTATGCATTTATCCCCTTCAGTGATTAATGACTATGACCAGACAATTAATTGTATATTAATCAAAATTCCAATTTTGTTCTCTGCAATTAGTTAATCACAAGTGGCTGCAATTAATGCACTCTTTGTAGTAATATGTCTCCCACATCATCATAATCAAGCCTTTCATTCCTGCTTTAAAACTACTCATCAGAGAAATTAAATCACAATAATGTCTGTGTGCAAATATGGGAACACAAACAGATCTCCTGCACAGCCTCTCTGCTTTATGCTTTCAGTGTGTTGGAATTTGGGGCACAATTTGTCTAAAACTGAAAACAAAAATGTACTAATTCATTCATTCATTATCTGTAAGCGCTTATCCAGTTCAGGGTCGCGGTGGGTCCAGAGCCTACCTGGAATCATTGGGCGCAAGGCAGGAATACACCCTGGAGGGGGTGCCAGTCCTTCAAAGGGCAACACAGACACACACTCACACATTCACTCACACCTACGGACACTTTTTAGTCGCCAATCCACCTATCAACGTGTGTTTTTGGACTGTGGGAGGAAACCGGAGCACCCGGAGGAAACCCACGCGGACACGGGGAGAACACACCAACTCCACAGACAGTCACCCGGAGCGGGAATCGAACTCACAACCTCCAGGTCCCTGGAGCTGTGTGACTGCGACACTACCTGCTGCACCACCGTGCCGCCCAAAATTGACTAAAATAGAGATAAAACTATATGTACCTTAAATAAATAAAGACATAAATAACACAAAAATTCAGATTATACAGTGTACAGAGTAGGAAAGTTCTGTCTGCTTTGGATGTAAAAAAGCCTACTGCTACTGTCTCCTAAATCTGGTAAACAGTTTAGCCCTGATGATTTTTTAATTTTCTAATCATAGATTTTTGTTGTTATTAAAACTTCCATGAATAGTCTATAGATTTAATAGCTGTTATGAAATATGAAATATGTTCTAGACATGTAACACTAAGCCACTTGCGGTTGTGTATTACTTGATATTGAAGTAGGGTCAGATGACTAACATATGACATAGAAAGTAAAGCTGTGTTTATAAATAGCTAGGCAAATGAATACAGAATTCAGATAATGTGTGCAGTACTATGTGTATTTTGCATGTTTTGCCATGGCTTTTAATATAGGTCAAACAATCAGAGTTTAGAACCAGGACTAGTTCAAATCAGCTCAAGTCATTAATTCTCACCACACACTGGTAAAGAATGGAAAGAAACATAGCCACTCCAGGACACTGTGCTATACATTGTACATAGAAAATCAATAGGCAATTGTGTAAACAGACCGAATAGACTATGCAAACATACAAGTATTATTTTACATACAGAAACTTCACTGATCATGAGGGACAAGAGCGTGAAAATAAGGTTATTAAGTTTATCAGATATAGGTCTACAGCAGCAATGACAGTGATGCATTTTTTCAGTATCCTGATATGGATTTTGTTTTGTTTAGCAGCTAAAATTTGATTAAAGTATATATAAAAGCATAATAAGCAAAGTGTAATAAAGTGACTGTGCAGGTGTATGCTAACAGAAGAGGGCTTAAGTTGAGTGCTGAAAATCCATCAGGCAGATGAATTAATGAGTCTGATATATATATATATATATATATATATATATATATATATATATATATATACACAGGGGTTGGACAATGAAAGTGAAACACCTGGTTTTAGACCACAATAATTTATTAGAATGGTGTAGGGCCTCCTTTTGCGGCCAATACAGCGTCAATTCGTCTTGGGAATGACATATTCAAGTCCTGCACAGTGGTCGGTGGGATTTTAAGCCATTCTTTTTGCAGGATAGTGGCCAGGTCACTACGTGATGCTGGTGGAGGAAAACTTTCCTGACTCGATCCTCCAAAATATGATGTTCAACTTCACTTTCATGTTCATCAAACCAATCTTTCACCAGTCTTGCTGTGTGTATTGATGCATTGTCGTCCTGATACACGGCACATGGTCTTACTGGTGCAATGTGCAATTAATGAAGATTGGCCACCAGGCTGGTCCAATTTAGCCATGAAACCTCCCACACTAAAATGACAGGTGTTTCAGTTTTATTGTCTAACCCCTGTATATATATATATATATATTACTTTAGAAAATCAAAAATATTTCTCATATATTGAAAATCACAATTTTCTTGCTGAATATCTTCATTGACTTGAATGAAATGTGCACAAGTGAAAATAATTGAATTCCTATAGAAACTAAACGTTTGAATCAAGTAAATTCATGCTTTCTCCATGTACCATCATATCCCTATTTCCACTGACCCTGTGTTCTATTAGGTCCTTGGGCTATGGATGACACAATGCACAATTGCGACTCAAACCTGATCCCCACCTCTGCACTCTTAAGCAGCGGTTTTACTGTGAGCACCCTCCGGGCACCATTATATAAAGGCCATGTGGGGTCCAACTCTCCAGAAAATTTCTCTCGCTTACTTTGTGTGTGTGTGCGTATGACACGGCCATCCTCTGTGTCCGCTTCTTCTCTCTCTCCCTGATTGGAAAACGATTGCCTGAGACATGGCTGTTATTCAGTTTGCTCCCTCACCCTCTCAACCTTAGCACTATACTCATTTTGCCTTGCAGGTATAAGTGTTATAAGTGTTGTGATTTGAAGAGATTATAAATTCTCCATGCGACCCTGGTGCTGACAACAACCCCCTGGAGCAGGATCAACATGTCAAGGTCCGCTAAATAAAAAATGAATCGTGTAGGCAGACTGCAAGGCTTGCAGTGAGGGTTAAATTGAAGCATTTCAAGGATAATAGTGCAACAGTTGGGTATAACCTTACTCTCCTATAAAATAACTCGCTTCATTTTTTAGATAATTGTTAATGCTTTGCTTGCTTTTCCAAAACTTTAGTCATATGCATTATTTGGACATTATATGGAAGAATGTCCATAATGTTTTTGCTGATATCTGTTAGTAACTAGTGTGTGTAGTTTATTATTCATCATCTGCCAAACATAGTTTATTCTTTAAACAAAGGATGTTTTAATATAAATGTTTTACAAAATGAACGCATGACATTCGGTTCTATAACTTCAAAGTAAACAGTGAAGTTAATTATTTCTTTATTGACGTCCTATTAAAGGAAAACTGTATAATACTTGCACCTTAAAATCCCAGCTTCAAAAACATTGTGAAGCTCTATTGAGCTGCAATAGGGAGAAAAGTCCCCCTGTCATTGCTAATGCAGGCCCAGCACTGCAGAAACTGAACTATGTCATTTTTGGAGGCTGGTAGAAAACCACCATGTCCTTCCTCCCACTCCTTTTGATTTTATGGCAGTGCTGTAAATGTTAATTACACTATGCAACTGTAGGGGGAGCCCATAAGCAAATCCTACCTAGTGTGGCTTTAATAAATATTTGCTTTTGTGTGATGGAGAGGTCCAGTTGTTACAACATCTCTGAGAGGATTTTAATTGTGTCCAGCCACATAGACATTAGAAATATGTAGTAGAAACTAGTACTTGATGATATGTTCTCCATCACAAACACCACTCCAACTCATCCTACCCTCCTACAAAAGTTACACAGTGCAGTTTCTGCAGTGCTGAGCCCGACGACAGCAACAACAGAGGCCCTATTCTCCCTAGTACAGCTCAGTGGAGCATCATAATGATTTTGGAGCTGGAATTTTGGAGTGACAATGATCATTTGGAGTGGAAACCATCGCAATGATTTTGAAAAGTGTTCTGAAAGCTCGCTGGTGCAGACAAAAGGGAGCAGAGCCTCTTGAAATCATGGGGGCTGTGTAGCCAATAGTTTAAACCTCATGTGAGTGCCAATGTAGAGGACACGTGGAAGTATGTGGGCAGCAAAGTATGATATAGACATAATGAGCCTTTAGAGCAACAGTGGGTTTCATTTCAGTCTGTGGGGTTTTGTTAGTTTACAGTTGTGGATTTATTAGTTTTTATTTTCTCCAAGCCCAGTCCAGTTTAGTCTAGTAATGTGATATTGCTGGCATCAGTGTGTTGCGCTCGTAAATGACTCAAAGTGCGACATATTTATGGCATTTCAGTAGCTAGAGCCATCAAAGGAACTACCCACTTAAAAGCCTGATCTGAATGAGAGCTACACTGCAGAGTCATATCAAGAGTGCCCAAGAACTACAGGTGCTGGTTAGAAAATTAGAATATCATGAAAAAGTTGATTTATTCAGTAATTCCATTTAAAAAGTGAAACTTGTGTATTATACTCATTCATTACACACAGACTGATATATTTCAAGTGTTTATTTATTTTAATTTGATGATTATAACTGACAACTAATGAAAACCCCAAATTCAGTGTCTTAGAACATTACTTAAGACCAATAAAAAAAATAGATTTTTAGAAATGCTGGCCAACTGAAGAGTATGAACATGTACAACACTCAATACTTAGTTGGGGCTTCTTTTTGCCTGATTTACTGCAGCAATGCGGTGTGGCATGGAGTCCATCAGTCTGGTTCAGGTGTTATATGAGAGCCCAGGTTGCTCTGATAGTGGCCTTCAGCTCTTCTGCATTGTTGGGTCTAGTGTATTGCATCTTCCTCTTTACAATACAAAATATTTTCTACCTTTTCCTTCTCTTCGTCTTTCTATTAATGTGCTTGGACACAGCTCTGTGAACAGCCTCTTTAGCAATGACCTTGTGTCTTGCCCTGCTTGTGTAAGTTGTCAATGGTCGTCTTTTGGACAACTATCAAGTCAGCAGTCTTCCCCATGATTGTGGAGCCTACAGAACTACACTGAGAGACCATTTCAAGGCCTCTGCAGGTGTTTTGAGTTAATTCACTGATTAGAGTGTGGCACCAGGTGTCTTCAATATTGAACATTTTCACAATATTCTAATTTTCTGAGACACTGAATTTGGGGTTTTCATTAGTTGTCAGTTATAATCATCAAATTAAAAGAAATAAACATTTAAAATATATAGCTTGTACATTCTGTATGTCTGGTAATGATGTGCACTTATTATATATGATATAAGTGTAGAAAAATCAGATTTTTCAACATGTGCCATCATTTTCAGTTCAGCTCCAGCTGCTGAGATGGTTAACCTTGCCCACCGTGAACTTGGCTGTTCGCCTCCATGAGCATGGACCTCTCACTGCAACCAATTAAAGCGTGTCATTTCTGAGATGTGCTGGAAAGGGGGTTTGATAGATCATTCATTTTACACACTAGTGCAGTCAAGCGTGCCACCGGGCCGGGCCGGGCCAGAGCCTGGCATTTCTCGCCCATACAAACACACGCTCGCTCACACACACACTCTCAGGCTGTGATCGATGAGATTTCTATGGCTGTTATATATAGTATCACTCAGCTATTAGGTCCAACCTGCAGCTTAGCCTTTAGCCTTTTAGCCTTGGTGCTCTGTGCCAAATTGGGGCTGCAGAGGTTTACACTCTGCATCACTCTTTCTTTTTTTTTTTCTGCTTCTCTGTGTTAGACACCTTGGATTTCTCCCTCAGAAGAGTGCTTTTGCTGTCCTTGTTGTTTGGTGAAGTACCTTTTTTTTTAATGGAGCTTTCATGGAGCTATAAGTTGCAGGCTGTAGAAGGGCAGGGTGTGTTGGTGACTTGAATTTTGATAGGGTGTCTGGATTTGATCTAGATAAACTTACTCAGTATCATGTCAGGCTGCAACATCTACTGACTTTTTTGTGGTTAATTGATCAATCTAATATTTATGTTTCCATTTCTGTGAGAAATCAATTTTACAGTATATTTATCTGAAGAAAACAAAAAATCAATTGTCTTGGTTGGTTATGAACATTTTTGCTAACAGTTAATATAATCACATTTAAAGACTTCATACTCCTTCCTTCTTTTCATTTAGAAATATATATATATATTTCCAGATTCTAATTATTTATCTATTTCCCATTGACCTCAGAGTGGGACTGTTGGCATTGGTGTGTCTGCATTGGTGACAGCTCATACATCATTGGATAGTAAACCTTTCTGTGGTCAGAATTACTATGTTTAGGTGTGACATGATCAACTGGTATAGGTATGATTTTACGAGTATATATTTCACAAATTTTAAATCATCCCAGAAGCATCCTAAAGCAGATTTAACATCATCAGATTCACTGTGTTTATCCTCCAGAGTGTCCATAGTGTAAGTCAGGGACCTGCCATTTGTTTTAATTGATCTATTTTTTCATTAAAAATAACACTGGGCATTCTGTTTAATTACCTGTAACTCTTGTCATCTATACTGAGCTGACAGTACACACTTCTTAATTTCTTAATTTCTTTCCTGTTTAAATGGGGTAATATAACAATTACCTAAGTATCAGAACAAGCCATTTCAGTCATTTTACCAGAGTGCACACTCGGAAACAACCAGTAGAAAACAACCAGTAGGAATAACTCCTGGTTAAATGAATCATGTGCAAACTGACACATTCAGTGTTTCAGTTGTTGAACAATGCACAATGCTCAAATCTACAAAACGACCTAAAGTCCACTCAGAGGCAGTGGTGTACAAAGTACACAAATCATGTACTTGAGTTAAAGTACAGATACCCAAGGTAAAATACTCCTCCAGTAAAAGTAAAAGTCCTCCTTTAGATTTTCACTTGAGTAAAAGTACAAAAGTATTCACCTTCAAATGTCCTTAAGTATCAAAATAAATGTATCATGATTTGATCATGAATCTGCTCATTTTAGGTCAAAATACTTCAGAGTCACTCTTGGTTCACCAATATTTCAGTACAGTTTCTTTAATTATGTCTATTTAAAGTATCATAAGCATGAAACATTGAAGCAAACTGTGTCCATTAGGTAGAACCGAACTGCTGTGAAATTACCTGTTGCGAACAAACTGTTTTGGTTTATGATTTATTGCCATCTTAGTTGAAAGTTTAAACTTAATGGAAAAATAAATAAATTAATAAATAAATAAATAAAAAACGGGGTGCCAGGGGTGCTGCGGGAGGTTCGGATTTTCATCCGTCCTTTTGGCACATGCACTCCCACTGGCACTCGATGCTGCTGCTCTTACTCTGACCTGGAGAGCTCTGTCTAGGCCGACCCACTTTAACAAAGAAGGCGCTGTAACCTGATTGGTGTGATTATACACTTATTGCTTTTTGAAATTCTTTTTTATTTTTTTATGCACATATGAGACAAAAGTAGCGACAGATTTCTCATAATGCAGTGGAGTAAAAAGTAAGATATTTGACTTTGAAGTGTAGTGAAGTTAAAGTAAAAAGTCGCACAAAATAAAAATACTTATGTAAACTACAGATACACAACAACTATTTAAGTTCAGTAACGAGTTACATTTACTTTGATACTGTTCACATTCATTCATAGTGAAACTAATGACAGCTGTTTTGTGCAAAATATCAGCCTACATGTGTGTTATGACCACGTATCACACTCATTACTTTACCATTAAATGGTTTAGAATAGTAGTTATAATACTTGTGTGAAGGATTATGACGTTTTTTGCCATCACCTCACCTATTATCTGGCATGATGGACTAGATGATTTGTTGAGGGCTGGTGTGCTGATCTGTGAAATGCTGTATCCCCTTTAGCATATTTTACAGTGTTCTGCCTAACAGCTCCTTCTCATGACGCATGTCATGAGACATGCGTCCAGGTCTCATCGCTTCTCATGTAGAAATTAGTTGAAATTATATAATCTATTCATTCATTCATTATCTGTAACCGCTTATCTAGTCCAGAGCCTACCTGGAATCATTGGGTGCAACGCGGGAATACACCCTGGAGGGGGCACACTCATACATTCACTCACACACACACACACACCTACCACTTTTGTGGGCTGTGTGACTGCGACACTACCTGCTGCGCCACCGTGCCGCCCATTTGTAAACTATGTCAACGGTTATTTATGATCATCTTTGCCTACACTGTTAATTAACAGTTGTAGCACTACTTTCACATAGTGCATGCTTTCAGTTTACATTTTAATGGATTTACGCTAAAGATTTATATGTGTGTGTCTGTGTTGCCATGTGAAGGACTGGCGCCCCCTCCGGGGTATGTTCCTGCCTTGCACCCAATGATTCCGGGTAGACTCTGGACCCACCGCGAACCTGAATTGGATAAGGGTTACAGATAATGAATGAATGGATTTATACTTTGAATTGATGGATTTGGTGGAATTTGAATTCATAATATATGTATTTCCTCTGGCAGGAAATTATTCCATTTTTACTCTTTACCTTTATCTCAATGTTTATTCACAAACACATTCTGTATGATTCATCTCATAGATTTTCTGACATCTGGAGGATCTGCATTTCGTTTGTGACGCAGTCTGTTACATAAAAAGGAGATAAGATTCTAACAAACTTGAAGTTTATTATAAAATTCACTGTAGTTCTATTAGTTACTCAGTGTTTAAATTGTTTTTGATCATGTGTTTTGTACACAAACTTTTCTGAAACTTATTTTTCAAAGAAATCACAACATTTGGCTGTGGGTTTGGGGTGTGCTGCCAGTATTTACTGTTCTTGTAGATAGTTTTTCAGTATTCATTATTGTCCAGTACAGAAAATAGATGCCCTGCTTCAGAGTAGCAGTGTAGAATGTGTGAGATCCAAGCCCACCTCACCCAAGGGGGCCTTAATGACTTTGAATTCTAATAGGTATTTGCAAAGGGCACCTTCATTTGTGCGACACCACTCTGAAAGACAAGGTGCTTTTCAGCTAAGCTCTAATCCTCTCACGCCACACTGCGCCACGTGACCAGGCTGACCCCAGATTAGAGGTACTACGCTGCCAATGAATATGGTCACACTTCATTTTTGGCAGGGTGAGTCCAAATGATTACCTAATTGTTCATTAATTACATGATAGTATTTGCGTCAGTATCTAATTTTTGCTCTCTCCTCCCGTTAAGACCATGGCAAGGTGACTGTCATGCTTCCCGTAGATACAATTACAACACAATTACAAGTTTGTCAAGCCAAAACACGGGTTCTGTCATGTCATGGCACAGCGTGGAATGGAAGAGATTTGTTCCTGGGTAATAGGATGATGTGCTCATGCAGTTTGACCATAGGTTTATTTCTCAAAATTGATTTGATTAATATTTGCTGTAGTCTGTAATTCAGTTTTAATTAACTGTGCAGGAAAAATATGTGGCCTTAAAAAAGGAAATACCACATGTTAAAAAGAAGAGTGTATTCACTGTATTTCCCAGAGAAAGATTTGATAATAACATTGTGATATGTATATTATTAGTAGTTATGCATACATATTAGCACAGTCTGGAGATATCCAGGACCCTGCAATCGATCGGTGTATCTTTTCAGTGTGAGTTGCCTGAGGCTGCTGCAGTGTAATGATTACTGCTTGGTAACTCTCAAGCTCTGTTTGGGCATCTGCAGAGACATATATTAACTTCAGGTTTAGTCACATACCTCAGTTAACTACTGGGAATAGAAACTCTATTTTAACTCTTAGAAATTCACAGTTCCATTATGCGCTACACTTGACCTATATTATGTAATAGTTCCTGTTTTTCTAATAAGTGAACAGACATTCATGTATTTAGGTAATGGTTTAATGTGAAGGTATTCCAACAGTTGAAGTACTATTTTATTGTTAGATATGGTTTATCACTGGAAGATTGTAAGAAGATTTGTAGGAAGATTTATAAAGACTACAATCCAAAACCATAATCTGTGTTTTTATTTTGTGTTAACTGGACTGTAAATGGAATTAACTGAGAAAGTCCATCAACTCAAAATATCCAGGCAACAGCCTCCTGTGTCCACTGATGAAGGACTAGAGGATGACCAACACAAACTTTGCAGCAACAGATGAGCTACTGTCTCTAAAATGTTGACCAACGAGGTGCGTGTGTCTAATTAAGTGGACAATGAGTGGATACTGTTTAAAAACTCCAGCAGCACTGCTGTGGCTGATCCATTTGTAACGGTGCAACACACACTAACACAACACAACCACACCAATGTCACTGCAGCACTGAGAATGATCTACCACCCAAATAATATCTGCTTTGTAATAAAATGTAATAAAATGCTCCTGTATGGTCAGTGGAGCTGTAAAAAGGTGTTCCTAATCCAGTGATCATTCAGTGTAGGAATAATATATAGAGACTACATTTATATTGCTAAATCTAGCCTTGTAAGTTTTCTGTTTATTTAAAAGCGTCATCAGCACCCCATGGTTTATAGGTTAGCGCTAATGTTGTTTCAGTAGCTCATTATAAGGAGGTTGTCCTTTTGCTCTTTTATCTTTAACTCTGCATAATTGTCTTTACTGGGTGAATAGCTTCCTCCCTTAACTTGTCTAAAATAAATTCTGTGTGTGGAGCGAGAGGTGATATACTGCTGCGATTAGCTCCATGAGAAGAAACCCCGCGATGTGAATCAGCAGTAAAATTACTGATAGGGGCACAGCTGCTTGTTGATGGCGATGCAAGTAAATGTGAAACGTCTCTTTACCACATGAACATTTCAAACCTGTGTCTCCTTATGACAATGTGTTCTGTGCAGAAGTGTCCAAACACTGGCACATTTTCACCACTGTGTTTACTTAGTCTGCACTATCTTCTCCTCTATTACTGTGTCTGTTTGTGCACGTGTGTGTGTGTGTGTTTGTGCGGGTATAAATCATTTATAGAGGCAGTGCAGGGGTGAGGACTCTGGTGGTTTGGCCTTGTGTTGGAGAGGCTAGCTAAGAGATAATGTGGTTCATTCGGACGGGCTCAGCCTCGGCTGCCATTCTGCCCAATACCATTAACTAAGCCCCACGTACACATCCCTGCACACATAAAAACTCTCTTAGTCTGAGTAATTTTGAAAATCATACCAGAAACTCGAGGCTTTCATCTCTGTTTCATCAGTATGTGAGTGTGTGGAAAGAGAAAGTAAGCTCGAGTGAGAATGTGTGTGTGTGTCTCTGTGGGTGTGTGTGCGCGTGTTGTTGAGAGCATGTGTGTGTTTTGGACACAGCAGGAAAAGACAGCGGTGACTCCTGACAATGTCAATTGTTTTTATCCACTGGAGATAGCTGTAAAGAAGACTCCAATTCCCCTAACAAGTGTTCCATCCTCTGTCTCGGAGCCAAGGGAAAGAGAACAAACACACGACTTCGCTCGTCCTCTGAGACCTAGACAAGCCGCCAGGCTCCGGCAGCTAAAACTAGGATAACCAGTGTAAATAGGCTACCACCACCATAGCCTGGAAGTACATTTTTATGTGCATATATATATTTTTTGAAGCTTAACTTATTATGCCTAATGGGCAACACTGAGATTAAATGGGCTCATTTGGTAGAAACTCCCCATGCATTATTTTAAATAGTCTGTAATATGTAAACAGCATTAAAGAGACCGTATCGTGAACTACATAGTTGATATGATCCACATATGAACATTAAATCAGGGTTTTTCTTTTTTTTTTTCCCCAAGCGACCCATATTTTGTCAATTGATTTATGTCATGACCCATGAGACACAAACATTTACCACATTATAAATGAAACATAACGTTGGTCGGTTTGTTTCTCAACATCACTATTAATAACATTCAGAATTAGGGTGAATCCCATTCTCTGTTTCGAATAATAAAGTTTTTTCTTCTTTAAAACTGTGATAACAAGTGTATTATGTGATTTTAATGTAGTTTCAATGTATTATGACCCTTTTCTTCATAACAAGTATAAAACATTACTGGTGGTATGCAGATGTCTCGGTAGGTAGCAAGTTCAGTTCCAGTTCCACATTAAATAGTGAAGCGATTACATTCTAGTATCTGATGTTACTGCAGCCGTATTTAAGGTGAAATGGGAAGCTTCATATCAGTTTCATATCACAGAAGACTTAGTAGTGGGTAATAATATATTATTGTTGAACACTTCTGAATACGTATGATGCTTTAAACTTACCTGAAGGCCAGCAGTGCTCTGATATCGGTGCAGACCAGTGCACAGCTGCCTTAAGAGAGCCGCTAGTGGAAATGTTCTTTTTTATCCATGTTCTGATCACGTATTGGGCTCCTGAACGGTTGTCTCGTTTCATAGGGGAAGCATTTAAACCCTGTGTAACTCCATTCTAATGATGACACTCAAAACAACAGATGAGGTAAAGATAAGAAAAGCTGCAACCAGGCTGTCTTATTAGCCCAGGTGATGCTATTCTAACGTTGAGGGTGGCAGTATAACATAAAGCTTACACAAGAGGGCATTCGTGTACCTATTCATTTTGTGTTCATGTGCCTGTTAAAATTCAGTTATTTAATTATTATTATTTTCCTCTGTGTCCCAGTTTTTTGACTCATGACACATCGAAGGGTCACGACCCAGGGTTTGAAAAACCCCTCACTAAATGACTATCTCATGAGGACTCCTACTAGTATACTTTTTATAAATATTTTATAGCACAGTACAGAGTTCAAAGAAATTCATCTTTCTCCAACAGTTACATAATGCTGTTTCTAGAGTGCTGAGCCCACAGTAGCAATGACAGAGGATATATTCACCCTATTACATGTCCATGGAGCATCAGAATGATGTTGATGGTGATATGTAAAGGTGAAAATATTATATAATGTTTCTTTAACAAGAGGAAATAAGAAAAACCTGGATAAAGCCTGTTGAAACTAGAATAACTGACATAAATATTTTACCGGGGCGGCACGGTGGTGCTGCAGGTAGTGTCGCAGTCACACAGCTCCAGGGATCTGGAGGTTATGGGTTCAAGTACCGCTCCGGGTGACTGTCTGTGAGGAGTTGATGTGTTCTCCCCGTGTCTGTGCGGGTTTCCTCCGGGTGCCCCGGGTTCCTCCCACAGTCCAAAAACACACATTGGTAGGTGGATTAGTGACTCAAAAGTGTCCGTAGGTGTGAATGTTTGACTGTGTGTGTTGCCCTGTGAAGGACTGGTGCCCCCTCCAGGGTGTATTCCCGCCTTGTGCCCAATGATTCCAGGTAGGCTCTGGACCCACCATGACCCTGAACTGGATAAGCAGTTTCGGATGGATGGATGGAGGGAATATTTTACCATGGTCATATCCTGAAAGTATATGCATACATCTTTGAAGGTCAGCTTCATATGTTTAAAGGCTTAGAATAGAACATTAGCAAGGGTTCAATATCAGATCAAATAAAAAAGACGACATAATGCAGTGTAACCCCACCCTCTCTCTCTCTCTAAGAGATATAGAACATACAGATTTCAGCCTCATAAGATACAGTAAGTCTATTTACTGAAAAGACTGCAGGCATGTTTCTGTGTAATACAGTCAGCACATGCTTACCCCCATCCATTACTTTCTATTTTCTTTATAGCCTCTGTGACTCACATAAACATTTGTGACCCAAATTTTCAATTGAAAAAGGCTTTTCAAGGTTGTTCGTCATAGCGCCGGAGCAACCCTAAGATGACTAATATCTGCTTGTGAAATTTTAATGGCCATACTTTGTCATTTTCAGTGTCTGAACTGTTCACTGGGCTTCTTACAGAAAGCATTTGTCCAGGGGGCAGTGTAGTGTTTCTTCAGTTCGCCAGCCCTGCACAGGATCAGAGATCTCCATAGTAACTCCTAGTCCCAGAGGCTGTGTGTCACCCTGTAGTGTAGGGTGTTAGAGTGGAGAACCCTACATGGAGGCCAACTCCACGTAGAGCTTTCACTCATTCGTCTATTAGGTCTGTCCAGCTATTGTTCTTATTCACCTTAAAATGGACAGCTTTTTGGATAATAATGGAGAGCACTCCCTGTTATATTTCGTTTTTCTTTTTTTTTTTTTTTGTATAATTTTATATCATTTTTCAGTGTTAGTGTGTGTTTAACGGCAGGGTGGCATTGCTAAAATTTCCTAATGATGTAATGGACCAGTCACCCCCTGTGCCATAGAAATGTTTTCAATTAGTGGAAAATAACTAGATCACCCACACTGTGCTGTTAAAGGGGCAAAAAGGTGTTTAAACGGTATTATTAAAATGGCCCCGAGTGGCTAAGTCAGTAAAAGCTCTGCTGCCTCCACCAAGGTGAGGCCTACTACTGTGAATCAGTATCAGCACTAAAATCAAAAGCACAAAAAAGGCTTCTGTCTAACACAAATGTGCATAGTCAAATTCAAAGCAAAATATTATTTTAGATTTAACAATGGTTAAAATATTCTGTATGCTTATTAAAAGTATAGAAGCACTTTCACTGAGTTTCTGCTGCAGTTTTACATACACAGCTGGCCACAGGGCTTGTCTCAGTAATTTGGATGGAATCTATGTGATGGAGCACGTGGCTTTATTCTCCAACCTATACCAGATAGCAAAGTACACTTGGCCATCCGTATGTGGCACATCCGTAACTGTATTATGATCTACATTTGGCCTGGAATGACTGCACTGACTCAGGGTGAGTCAGGCTATGTCAAATCAGCCATGGGTCCACCATATATGGGCCAGATGTCGACATTTGGCCTCCCAAAGCCCTTGTCGTAACCGATGCCAAGCCCAGCTCATGACATTTGGCCCTTATCCGGCCCACACAAAACTTGCCAGTGCCATAACTGAGCCGTAAGTGCCAAAAGTGCGACAGTTTTGGCCCATGTCTGCTGTCTGGCATGGCTTTTTGGCCTTAATATCACAACCCTAAGTATGGTCATGTGTTATATATACTGTATTGGTAGAGGGTTTTTTTTCTTAATAAGGTTTTGTAATAGTATATGAAACCAGGTTGTGGAATTATTCATTCATTCATTATCTGTAACCGCTTATCCAATTCAGGGCCGCGGTGGGTCCAGAGCCTACCTGGAATCATTGGGCACAAGGTGGGAACACACCCTGGAGGGGGCGCCAGTCCTTCACAGGGCAACACAGACACACACACATTCACTCACACCTACGGACATTTTTGAGTCGCCAATCCACCTACGAACGTGTGTTTTTGGACTGTGGGAGGAAACCGAAGCACCCGGAGGAAACCCACGCGGACACACCAACTCCTCACAAACAGTCACCCGGAGCGGGAATCGAACCCACAACCTCCAGGCCCCTGGAGCTGTGTGACTGCGACACCTACCTGCTGTGCCACTGTGCCGCCTGTTGCGGAATGAACTTAATTTTAAATTCGTATACTGACACATGGCTGGATCTTAGAGTCTTGCTGTTTGGAGGTTATGCTGGGCTATGTATTACATCTATTTATTCCTCTGTGGTTCTTTGATGCCAAATCAATCCCCACATCCATAAAAGATTAATAATGAATGACATATCTTGTTCATGTCACAGCCAAAGCAAGGATTGGGTGAGTGTAAAGAGTTTATTAATTTATTTATTTATACATGACTGCATATAATACTTTTATTTTCCATGGGAATTACTGAATATTTTAGGTGTCCTGGCTCATTGGGATATTTTTACACACACACACACACATACATATATATATATATATATATATATATATATATATTACACAGAGAGAGAGAGAGAGAGAGAGAGAGAGAGAGAGAGAGAGAGAGAGAGAGAGAGATAGAGAACCATTGTTCCCCAACCTTTTAATAAAATATCCACCATTCCCCAGATAGAGCAAAAATGTTATATGTTTATTTTATTGTGGAAGCATTTAAAAATAGTATTAGTTTTCAAATAGTAGGCATTCCGTTAAAGAGACCCCCTTCTTTATCTTCAATACACATGCAGAATTAATCTTAATCCGTAACAGAAACCCCCCCACACCCACACCCCCCACTCTCCCCAAAAAAATAAATTGTTAAACCGTCTTTGAACCAGCCACTGATGACACTGCATTAAAAATTAACTCCCCTAGCCCATGCCGAGATGAGAGCGCTAGCATATTCTGTAACCATGATGAGAAACACTGTAATATATTTTTCATAATGCATGCACATTACAGTGTCATGGTGGAAAATGGGAGAGGGTTGAGGCTGTTATATTTTTATTTATTTATTTTTTATTATTATTATTTTTTTTCAGGCTGCTTAGTTTTCCCCATCCTGCCTTTAGATGCTTCTCATTGTGCTGAAAGGGGAGACACTTTATTTGGACTAAATTGGTTTGCTGTCTGGTCTGCTCTGATAAGCAAGTATAAAGAGGAATTATTTAATAATTTATGTATTTATTACGTTGTGCTGATTCTGTGGTGCTGGCCAAATGTACAGCACTGGAGTGCTTTCCACAGTCAGTGATGTAACTGTAAAGGTTCACATCAAGTTGTCCCTACTGTAACAAAATGACTAGACTGCAGTTTTCATAGCACACAAGCTTCACACTCTGTGTGCAGCTCACACGTGCATTCATTCCGTTCATGTATTATGACAGAGCTGTACGGACTAGTCCATGTGTATTCAAATCATACCCATGAGAGTCTAAGGACAGGTGTCAATAAATTAATAACCAAAGCTTTGTCCATCATACTGCCTCTGCCTCTCTGCGTGATACATGCTGCATGATGGCCCTGAAAGTGTACCACGATAACGCTGAAATTCTGTCAGTTACCATAGTTTCATTTAACCCAATGTTTCCTGAACCACTTTCTGCAGTGCCCTCTACCCTATTGTAGATAGAAATATTATCTTCCTCCCTCCCACCCCACCAAAAAAAACCACACCTGTTAAAGTGAGAACTGATAACTGTATAGAAATAGATAAGATAAGATAATAATGGGTCTGCTACCATTGTTCTACATGTCTGTTGCTGTTTGCAGGATCTTGGTCTGTTTATTTTATAATGCATACATTTGTTCTAGAGCTGTTCTCAGGATCGCAGTGTAAGTTATCATTTCAGCTGTAACAGATCATCTTATTACCCCAGATATCTAGTCTGTGCTACAGAGCGTTTGGAAAAATTCACTCTCCAAATTATATGTGCATTATTGCCCTTTTGTAAAGGCTAGTTGTTGGCAATGGGCATAAATCTCTCGCTGCACACACACTGCAGAGCATACCTACATTAGCAGTGTTTTGTAGTAGGGAAAGAAAGCACAAACAGCAGCACAGTGGCAGATCTATTATTTACATATTATCAGTGTCCACATGAAAAATGAGCTCCGGAGTTGCCCTTTGATTCTCACAAGAGCATTTCATCCAGAGCTTTGTTCAATTACTGAGGCAACAGTTGTTCTCTGTTTTGCATTTTTCATTATTTTAGTCAACTTGCAATGCCCTTGAGTGCACTTTATTATCCCCCTCCCATCCCCCATGCAACCTTGCACATTTCTCACAGGGCAATGCTTCTTCTTTCTTTATTATGGGCAGCAAATCCTCGCACTGACCGCCTCTTACCGTTACATCCACTGTGGGACACATTTGTTATATTGGTTGAGGAGACATGACGAATACTTGATTCGCCAATGCATTTGTAAGCAGGAGTGAAAATAGTGTGATACCCAAACATCAGAGCGAGGGAGAGGGGGGAGAGAGAGAGAGAGAGAGAGAGAGAGAGAGGGAGGAGAGAGAGTTTAATATTTCCGAGGACGACGGCCTGCAGTGTATTATGGAAGAGTCCGGTGGGAAAACACCTGATCTTTCAACTGATCTCGACTGCTCTTTTTTGTCCATTACGTGAGTGGTGGGGGCCCTCATTGCAATCTCCACTCCCATGATAACAAACGCCCTTGACTATAACTCCACGCTGCTGGCTACCAAGCAGAGACACACTTCCCTCATCTGTCCCCCGTGTGCGGAAGGTTGCCCTGCAGAAACTAAAGTAGTTCAGCGCAGTACTTATCACCCAGCCACCATGAAACACGATGATGTATGGTTTATCACCGCGATAATAGACCTTAATGAGAATAAAGCGCACATTGTAGCAATTTGGACTGCATTGCCAAAAATACTACGCTTCTGATCCTTTCAGAGATTAGAAGAAACACACACACACACTCACACTCACGCATGCACCCAGACAAAGATTACTTGAAAGTGGTCCCTGCCTTTTATTGAATGGCTAATCAGGCAAGTAATCAATTAAATGCATGATTGCTTTTGATTTTAATAGCTCTATCATTTAGAAGGAGGATCTGCTTTGGGCTATGCTGTTAACTGTTAGGAATAGCTGTAATTAGACACAGCCTATTCTCATTTAGCATGAGTCTGTAAGTAATTAGCATCTCATTCGCACAAATATCACCTAACCGCTGTATCCATAATACGCAGAGAGTGCATTGTCTGTAATAAAACACTAGTGCAGGAGTATGTAGACACTGCCAAACATTGCTCTCAACACTTTTTCTGAGGTCAGTGTATTTAATAAGCAGGTCTATAGCAGAGCTGGGGTTCGATCAGTGCTTAGCTGGCTGTCGCTACGTTGTTAAATACTTTGGATAAATAGCTACAATGACTCTAGCAGTATTAGCCTATGTAGTTAGTATTGATTCTGGTTCCTACTCTATAAAAACAACGTCTGTGTCCCAGAATACAGTGCAGAAAGACTTTGAACCAACTCTTATTAAATGCCTAATGTAATCTTTATTGACGTCAGTGCTTCTGCTGTAAATAAAGTAGCTCTGATAGATCTAATGGATGCCTGGGAATTGTGTTAATCTAGATTTGATAGATTAATATTTTAACTGGTTTTCTTTAGTGAACTTAGGGAGTACTGAGTGAACTTAAAGTGACAATTTTGTTTACTTCCGAATCTGTCTACATTGTGCATTGAGTGTGTCGTCCACAGCAAAGTCCCCTTGAACTCGACTAGGCACTTTGTTTTGGCTGGTGACAGTAAATCCCTAAATAAACTCTAACTAAATCTATCTAGTCCTAGACATTGCACAGCTGTCTCACACTGCATTGAGTTTCTAACCCGTTCATCGCAGCATTCTCACATCAGTCACAGACTAAATGCTCCTTCTCATTCATTGAATTTGGAAAAGATAATAATCATTTCATCACAAATCATCAATAATCATCAATCACAAAGGAACTCTGCAATATTTTTATCTTAAAACAACTGCTGTAAAATTACTGTGACATTCCACAGACAGGGCCAGGACAGGTCTTTATTATATAATTATTAAGGTTTTCTACGATGAGTCTGACCTGGATTCTGCTGAGCTGCTGCTGTTCGGTTCTGCGCAAAGGTTTTATAGGTTTAACAGTCTCTGAAAAAGGACAACATTAAAGCAACTGTAGTATTTTACTTAATACGTAACGGCAATATGTAACTTTTAGAGGAGAGGATTAAGGTACAGAGCTGTACAAATGAATTGCATCAACAAAAACCCGAATCTTAGCTAGTGTTCCTTTAAATCAAGCATTATTTTGTCTGGAGATATATTTTCAGCACATATTCAAGACCTGTCTATCTGTCTATTCACTGTGACTGCAGCCATTGTTAAATGTCTCCCAACAACATACTTTTGATAGATTACCATCTAGTATTAAGAGAGGGAGAAAAAAGTACAGTTTACAATTATCTCCTCCCCGTTTATGCATCACATTTCCTATTAGAGGAAGAAAAGTGTTTTTTTTTTTCGTATACATACTACACTCTGAGCTGCATTACTCTGATAGGCTTCATGTCATTGCTTTTCATTGGTTAATCTGAATACTTGTGTCTAATTATTAAGTTCATTTTGTGGCATTATTTATTACTTGTTATTGTGTATTTATAAGTCATTCATTAACATCTCACCAAAGATCCATTGTGAAAGTCTGGTAAGGCTCACTTTAACTCATTTAAATCTGTCAGCAGAGATGTCCTGCTAATATCCGTGCAAATATCTGTGAGTGAAATATATCAGCATGTGGAACTGGAGCATTCTTTGTATTGCCCTGTTTTGGGTGACTGTACGCAAAGCAATAAAGCCTTGTGTTATTATTTTATTATCCGCTTCCTCTATCTTTTTAGAAGTTTTTCTTGTGATAGCTATGCATGTCTTGGTCACTAGGGGCTTGGAACTTTTTACTGAAAAGCTGCACAGTGGTCACTGAAATGCTGCTTTATGACAATCATAGTTGTAAAAATCAAAGGGAATCACAGGGAAAAAGGGAATGAATTTAAATGCAGGCTTATAATACATCACTTTGCTCTACCCCATCATTCATTGGATAGGATCACATTATATTTGAGCCCATATTCAGCTGAGGTTACATCGGAGTACTTCCAGCATATTAAAAAGCTGAAAACTGATTTCAGGAGTGATGAGAGAATAAATCTTGCCAGTGCTAACCTTTCCTTATGTGGCATGTAGATTCTTTCCTTTTGTGGCATGTACATAAGCTTCTAATAGTCCAAATAATATTTGTCCTTAAACTGTGCTTGGGTTGGATGTACAGGGTTCTTTTTATTTTTGTATATTTTTATATTTACAAAAAATGTCTCTGTGGAGTCATCAGTTAAAGGCTTTTGAAAGAAAATAGTTCTATTTAGTGTATGTGTTCTCCACTTTTAAACTCATGCCATAATACTTCTTTGTACCATTTATTAAATTTCAAGCTGAATAATTTTGTCACAACTTGGCATCAGTGTCACAGTCCTGAAATTAAACATGCTGTGTTTTTGTCTTTTTCTGAAGTTGAAAAAAGTAATAAAGTCAGAGGTGCAGACTCAGATCTGTTCAGGTTTGGCAGATTCTTACTTCAAACACGTTTGAGAATCAGTTCATTATTCTGATACTGGTTGATCTGTATTACAGATTTAAGAGTCAGTTGCACTGTATTTGTTGCTATGCATATAACAAAATATTATGTTGATACATCATGACATACTGCACTATTAGCAACTGTTTTTTTTTTATTTAACCCTCAGGTGCATTTATTTAAATATGAATTTAATATGCCAAATAATGTTGTCTTATTATGTTATACAACAGAGAGTACTAGAAATGTGGATCATTAAAAACAAAGACGAAAACAGTCATATATATATATATATATTTACTGAGTGGACCTTCTTTATGAATTATGAATTATAATGATGGTGTTCTCTCTCTCTCTCTCTCTCATCCCTTCAGCTGTTCTCAGGGTGATGTTGTGACGCACACAGCTTGGCTGAACAGGTCCAGTATACTGTATGCCGGCGAGGATAAGTGGTCTGTGGACCCAAGAGTGAGCCTGGTCATACTGAACCGAGATGAGTTCACCATTAAGATTGAGGACGTGGACATAAGTGACGAGGGGCTGTATGTGTGCGCCGTTCAGACTAGCAGCAAACCCAGAACCACGTCCGTCCACATCATCGTACAAGGTCAGCTGGGGTTTTGTCGGCTGTGTCTTTGTCAACATATGCACTGAACACTTCTGTGCTGTTGAGTTCCTCTTCAGTCATGTGTACGTGTGTTTGTTTTGTATGTTTGTGTGTGTGGGCTCATCTGTGTGTGTGAGTGTGTGTGTGTGCATGTAGCGTCTACAGTAACCTTTTGAAAAATGGTTTGTTAGCAGCTTTCTTCATTATCTGTTGCAAACACCTTGAACCCTAGTATGATATTGCATCTTTTAATGAAGTGGATAATTATGCAATTAATGATGATGGCGTGGAACCTTGGAGATTCCATTTTTTCACTGATCAGTGGCTCCTGTGTTAATTTGATTGATGGCAGTGTCATTTTAGAACGCTGGCGCACTGAGTCGTGACAGGATTCAGGTACAGTGGCTGGAAACTCAGAAAGCCCAGACTAGCGCAAAGCACTTCACCATATGGTACCACTATTCTATACTGTGATTATTCACTTTGGATACATTTATTATGTGTTCAAGAATTTTTTAACAGATACCACTTTCATTTAATTCATTTTTTACACTTGTAGTCCTTTAAAAAAGACACTTCAATATAATGGAAATGCAGTTGGATTTAGCACCATTTCTACATTTATGCATCAATGTTGGCCATGATATACATTTAATATACAGGATATCCACATCAGCTCAGCATTTCCCATGTGTACTCATAATAGCTTCAAATATACATTGTACTTTAATAAAACTGTAACTTTACAAATACAACATCCTCAATGCTTCAAACTACTTTTGAATGTGGAGGTCTTTCAAATGGTTGATGCTGGAGGATTCCATCACACTCTCTCTCTTTATTTATTTATTTATTTATTTTATAAACTTGTAAAAGTTTAAGAGTGTTTCTAAAACAGTTTGAAGTGTTTTCACAAATGAGAGAAAAGACCAAATTCAGAAAGATTTATGTTTTCTTACATTGTATACATTTGGTCCAATAAGTTTTGCTTTCACATTGCAACTTAGCAAGCGGCTAAAGGACTTTGCTACATCCTGTCATCATTACGTACGTGGTCTGCCTCACCCCATACTTGCAATTGATTAGTCTCTAGAGGGCAGCTCATCTGAATGAACAGACTAATTTCTACTATTTACTATTTATTACTAACACTCATTTGTGATTTAGATCAAGATAAATCATATGTATATCATAAGACACAAACACATGCATTGCTTACATTTGCAATACTTATCCTACTTATTTAGCTCTACCTTAAATTCCGGGCCAACAAGACATGTGAATGCATCCCATGTAACGGTACTGAATGTGAATTAGTCATGTCTGAGTGATATAAGCAGTTTAAAAAGGTTAATATTGGTGCTGATAGTAGTTTAGTATTGTTATAATTACTCTCTGTGGCCAGATGATATTGTTGGGCTTTGATCCGTACTGAGGTGCCCAACACCTCATTAATTAGATCACATTCAGAACAGTTGTGTACATGACTGGATGAATGAGCTTTGTGGGAGTCTGTTTTACTTCATAAGCTTTTAAAACCAAAGCAGGAAAAGTTGCTCTTTATGTAGTTGTGTCTACTACCTTCTACTGATAACATTTCTTAATGATGTGTTTATCTGATATGTAAAAATATGGCACTTACAAAGCTGAATCAAAACAACACTTGATTAGGAATATCACACATCAGTCTCGCTCTATTGTTACACTGATTAAGCAAATCAGCAAATCTGAATTCTTTTCTGAACGAGCTCACACACTCTTTTGGAAAATAATCTGGTGCTTACAACAAGAAAAGAAGGCTTATCCATCTTTCATACCGGGATATAAAGTGAATGTATATTCCCAGGAGGCTTCGGGACTTGAATCGTTGTTGTGTTTGTGTGGTTACGGATGTTCGTTTTTTAGCCTCCAATACATTTCACGAATGTTTTCTTGGCTTGAATTACTTTAAAGAGTGTTAAAATCATGAGGTGGAAATGTACTCAGCAGATACGGATTTAGCTTAATTGATTTCCATTATAACAACAGATGTGACTTGCTGAAGCTCAGGAGAAAGAACAAAAGTAATCCACTCTTCCAGAGCACGTGGGGTAAGGACTTATTGTTGTAATTTTTTTAACAAGGCAAAACTTTGTTTTCATTCGTTTAGCACCAAGATTAAATGAATTTGAGGTCTTGGGGTGTAAGTATGTCCATTATCATGTTGTGCATTAGCTCTGACGTTCTTTTCCTATGGTACAATCAGTCCAAGCCCAGGCATTCAGTGGAACCAAAGTGATCTGCCCTGTTACCTTGGCAACGTAGTGCTAGAATAGTGGCTTGATTGAGAGAGCTGGGGGAGGCAGCAGGGAGGTCAGCTGCTGCAGAATGCCTGGACACAAACGCGCCGCAGCCGAGCAGCCACCACGGCGCGCAATGCCCAAAAACTACACAAGCGCCACTGAATGGGATCATTTTAGCGACTGATTGACAGAGAGAGGGCACAATCGCTGCTGGAGGGAGAGTGTGTGTGTGCGTGTGGGAGAGAGAGAGAGAGAGTTTAAGAGATTGAGAGACAGTTAGGTATATGAGATCGACCAAGTAAACACCACATTTCAATAGAAATCCAATTTGCTCTCCATAAGCAAAGAGGCCCAAATGTGTACTTCACATTTATGGTGACAAATGAGTTAGTAATGGCCCGTATGCGCAGGAATTATGCAAACATGGAGCGTATGCCTGTGAATGCCAGCTTACGGTAAAGAGCCAAAGCCAAGTATGCAACTTCAGGAGCCACATTCTCTCTCTCTCTCTCTCTCTCTCTCTCTCTCTCTCTCTCTCTCTCTCTCTCTCTCTCTCCAGGCTCTGGGCTTTGCATTGTTTATGTAGACTGTTTATGTTTCTCTCCTGAGGCAAATATTTACAGTAAGCGCTCGGCCCCACACGGCTGGTGTACCTAACACAGAGGCACTCGGATGGAGCTTAGTTCATTAAAGCTTTAGGCAGCATGAGAGTGAAGCTGTCAGCGCGGTAGTATTCCCTCTTCATCCTCCTCCTCTTCATGGCTCCGGGCTGCTGACTCTGTGACCACTGCTGTGTCTCCACTGAGTGTGGGATTGGAACACTTCAGTGCTTGAGCATTAAACCTCCCCGTCCCTCTCGCCTGCAGGCTGTTAAAGGTGCTGTCTGCAAGATCAGCGCTTCACACACTTTGAGTTATTAAAGTCACACTGACAGACTGCAATGACCAGATTTTATAACCGATCTGAAGTTGCCCATATATTTGTTACGACCCCTGTGAAGGGTCTGCTACTTAACCCTTAGCAAGCTGGAACTATCACTGCCATTGGGTAGTTATGTAATTATTTAAATATAAGAATATCCACCTTAATCCTTCTCTCAGCTCCACTGACCACAGTCCTACAATAACAGGCTGCTGTAGTCCACCTACATCTCTCCATACATTTTCATCCTCACTTAACCCTGATCTAAATGATCAGAAAGCACACAGAGCAGGTATGATTTGGGTGGTGGATCAATCTCAGTGCTGCAGTGACACTGATTTGGTGGCGGTGTGTTAGTATGTGTTGTGCTGGTATGAGTGGATCAGACACATCAGTGCTGCTCGAGTATAAGCCCTAGGTGTCATTGCTGGATTCAGAATAGTCCAGCAGCCAAAAATAACCAGCCAACATAAATAATCGTGGATAAATGAGGTAGGTGTGTCTTAGAGAGTGGGCTTTGTTTAAAAACTCAAGTACCACTGCTGTGTCTGATCCACACGTACCAGCACAACACTCTAACACACCACCACATCCATGTCAGTGTCACAGCAGTGCAAAGAATGATCCATCACCCAAGTCATACCTGCTCTGTGGTGGTCCTCTGACCATTAAAGAGACGAGTGAAATAGGGATGAGGAAGTATGCAGAGAAACAAATGGAGTAGTATGTAATGGTAGCACTACAAAGTGCACTTGTACGGTCAGTGGAGCTGATAAAATTCATGAGTGTAGATACAAGGTATGTGTTCCTAATCCAGTGATTATCTAGTGTATATTATATAAGTAGTCTAAATTCCATTCATATTCAGGTCACATTTTGTATCATTAGTTCATGCACATCCGTTTTAATGCCTAGAAAAGGGGAAAAAAAAACAATATTTGTCCTTTATGCAAAACAAGACCTTACCTAAGATAACTCCCTCAATCTAAAAATACAGTGAAAGATCAGCACTTAAACACTGTGCCATCAAGTGAAACTCCAAACAACAGCTTTCAATCATTCTATATCTGCTTAACTACCAAATTATTTATAATATTTCCCAGGGTTAAAGCACATATTTTTAATAATGTATTTCGGAGGACATTCACGGCATTGGCCTCTGACCTTTTTGGTATCATCTCCAGGCTGTAGAAGGTAAAGGGCAGTGCTTTGTTGCAGGTAGCTCCTGGCCATTAATGTGCTAAGTGATTCTAAAGAATGGAGATTCTGCAGGAAGATAGAATCTGTTGTGCATAATGCTCTGTGTTGGCATATAAATGTTCTACGAGGTTCTGCATGCACTAAAATCTACTGCTTATGATTGTTTATTTTGAAGATGTATTACGTTTTTTTTTGGCGCCACTGTTTTAGTCAAAGCTCAAGGTGACAGAAAGCTTTGCCTTTGCTTTGCTGGTTTATTATAAGCGTATACAAGAGCTGACAAGGAGAGAACACGGGAAGAAATGGAAAAATGTGCAGGAGTTTTTTTCAGGTGATGAACTGCTGCGATTTTAGGATTTACCTGACTTTCGGCTTTGAACTGACAGACATTTTAATCCAAACATATGTCTATGTTTGTTAATGCATGTCTGTCTCACTCTTCTTGTATCTTTTTCTCTCTTGCTCTCACACTCTCTGAAGCCCAGGGATTGTGGGATTGCAAAAGCTTGGAGAAAATAAATAAATAAATACAAATAAATAAAAAAAAAACCTTGGTGAATATGACAGATCTTTACAGAGCAGGTGACATAAATGGAAAATGATGGGGTTTTAGGAGATGTATTCTAATTAAAGCTGAAAATCCAAGTTGGCATGCTGCATCTTTCACATACTCCAGCGGGTTGTGTAAACGTAGGAGTGAACAGGGCTAAGATCATGTCTGCAGAGGCGTGCCATATTTATGCCAAAACTAATTCGCAGCAGTCCAAACAAGCGAGCTCCAAAAGGTCCCGCGCACCCCATGGGTTACACAGCCATATTCTCCAGCAGGCACTTGTTGACGTGGAACAAGGTCAAGGAGAACTGGATCCAATGCATCCTAATCTTCATACAGCTTCTGCCTAGCCGCTGCTGTCATCTGCATTTAGGAGGAAAAACTTGAATTGCCTCGAGGCTGCTGGCTTCTGTGACATCCATATCCTGTCTTCCTGCACTCGCACTGGTTTATATGTGTGGATGAGGTGGATTGCTTTAGTTTGCCGTTCAGTGGTGGGCTACACGAGGCAGTACTTTAAAATAAGGTTTTGCTGAGGCGAATGCCTTTTAATTCATATTCATACCTCATATGTTGTCTTCAGTAAATTCGAAACATTGCACCTTTATTAAATTATGCGCACAGAAGTTGCAATGCTGCAGGTTTATGCTAGGCATAGTAAAATATATCAGCATGTGAAATTAGACTTATCTGTCAGCTAAGTAGCATGCTGCTTTTTCTGTTGTGTGCACAGTGATTTTTATTTATTTTTCCATATACGTTTAGATTTTCATATACAGTACCAGTCAAAAGTTTGGACACGTCTCCATAGTCATTGGTGGAATAGGGCTATTCACTGTATAGAACTGTGTACCAGCCCCTACCTCTGCACAACCCAAGTTATGGTCTCAAACACATTACGGTGGTGAGCAGTTCTGCAAATTAACTCATAACGAGGCCACAGCTGTTCACTGAAAACCATTCCAGGTGATGACCTCATGAAGCTGACTGAGAGAACGGCAGGAGTGTGCAAAGCTGTCATCAAAGCAAAAGGTGGCTACTTTGAAGAATCAAAAGTATAAAACATTCTGATTTAACACTTTTTTGTTTACTACATAATTCCATATGAATTCCTTCATAGTTTTAATGTCTTTCATATCCATTTACAATGTATAAAATAATAATAATAATAAAAAAACAAAGAATACTTTGAATAAGATGATGTCCACACATTTGACTGGTACTGTATTTTTACCGTAAAGAGATGTAAAAAATAATGTTTGGACTGATAAAATATTTATAGAATTTCACTGTTACAGAAACTGTATTCCACCTTTTTAGAGTTTATGGTGATTTACTGTCATGGTTTTACACTTTTTCACCATAAAACTGACAAACATTTTACAGTATTGTTATGGATTAGCACTCAACAGCAACATGCAACAAATCTAATATTTTAAAGTATTGGGGAGTTATTTACTCAGCCAACTGAAAAAAAAAGATGTCACCTACTGTTTTAATTTGAACTTTGTACTAAGTACAGGTGTTCATGTTTTTGAACTGGCATTATGCCCACAAACTATACAATTTTGAAGAATGATTTGTAAAAATATTTGAAATCTTAATGCATGGACTATCAGAAAAAATGTAGTATTTAGTTCTAGTAAAAACAACAATTTGTGTCAACTAAAAGCTGTTAAGTAAAGTAAAGTTGTTTCAAACAAAGTGTTTTCAGTACAGTGAGTGATTTTGACAGACATAGTAAAATGCATTTTTATCTAACATGAACTTAATGTCACCATCAACAGATATTCAACAGTATGAGTACTTTTATTCCGTACTGTGATCACATTTCACATCTTTCACATACTTGAAACAGTAAAAAATATGTATTATGCATACTGTATAAATGTCACAGTTATAAAGCTCCATTTCAGTCAGTAGAGTGTGAGAGAATTTAAACAATGATGCAAGAATGTGAGAACATTCATTAAAACAGTGATAGAAAGTTAACTTCTCTCTCCTCCATTTCCCTCTCCCTCTGTTTAATTTTTTGCACCTTAAGCTCTCAAAGCGAGTAAATAATTAAATTACAAAAGCACCTGAGGGTCATCAAAGTGTTCTTAGCATTTATAACACTGTCTCTTATAGAGTTAAGGAAAGCTAGTTGGCTAATTCTGCCTATATCCACCAAACACAGACCATCAACACAACAGAAACACAGGCAAACCTAAACACACCAATAAAATAAACCACCTATTTAGGTCATGAAAATGGTTATAACCCTCACCCTGGTAGCTTTTTTTGTGCCTTATTCACAATAAGGTGTGCTTCTAGCAAACTGAAGCAGCCTTCTCCGGTAAAATTTATCTTGTCCGTGTGGGCAGGAGAAAACAAATAAATGAGAAAACGGTGTTGTCCAATACTAATAACTGAGTTGCCAGAAAATGATTTTTACTTTTTAGTATTTAATGGAATATATTAAGTTATGGTTAGTCAGGAAACTGTGTTGAAACAACACCTATATTATTTATCTTACCAAAACTCAATAAAACACCACATGAATATAAAAACTCTACCAAAATAATTCAATTACATTTTTTATCTTAAAGCAGTGCATATATTTAAGTATTGGCTAAAGCAGAATTACTTTTTAGAGTGTATTAAACTTACATAGCAGAGTAGAGTGCTGTCACAGTTGCAGTGAGGATTAGGAGGCACATGTACATGCAAGAAAGGAATTTATTAACTAACAAAAGTAAACAACACAAACGATTAAAGTAAACACAAGCTAGACTGAAGAGAACAATTCCATGAACTGATGTAGACATGCACAAATATAAGAATAACACAGAAGCAGACATCTATACACAACACTAGACAAAGGAGCACTGAAACCGATGGGTATATAAGCTGAAACACAGGCATGGAACACCTGGGAAGGATAACAAGAGGGCAGGAGCACAAAGGAAGCACAGGCAGGAACACTCATTATAAGGCAGGGCTAAGGTGGAGACAGGAACCAAAAAAAACACAGAGCCATGTGCTAAGGAGCACATGGTAGACAAGGGAACTCAAAACACAGAAATGGAGCAGGAAGTGTGACAAGTGCTAGTCCTAGATTGACAGTCATGACCTTCAAAATGTGCAGTGCATTATAAAATGCACAATATTTCAGATTAAGAGTTCTACATTTAAAACTGATAAAACTGCCAGTCCCCAAATGATTGTTAAATGCAGTTATCATTAATTTCTGTTATACTGGCATTGCACATACCGATCAAGTATTTTTGGAATTGAGGTTTGCAGATGCAAGATAAGACGATGTAAGCCGGTGGCAAATCATGGCCTTACGAAACCTCTGGAGCCCCCTCTGCAGCTCCAGATACACACTCAAAAAAGGGAGCCAGATACATTTATTTTTGTTTTATGGGGATGTTTTGTGCCAACACTACAGACACCAAGATGTATATTAACTTGATACAGCCTGAAGCTATAAACCAAGTTTGCTGCTTCTAGTTTGTAGGAAAGAATTCCAGAAGGTCAGCTGTAATCACATTTTAGCTTTATTCCCTCTCTGACCTTTTCTATTTTGTTGTCATATTAAAACCCATTATAGTGCGGCTTTACACAGTCACAGCAGATGAGACTGGAGACTTAGAATGCCGTTTTCCTGAATTCCTTTCGAGAAGGTGGGAAGGTGTCAGCATTAAAAGTAACATGTCTCTGGCTCAGAAAGAGAAATTCTCATCTGGTATATGGTTTAGAAAAGAAACAATTTCTGGATGGCTGACATGTGTGCGCAAAAACAAAAAAACTTCCCAAGCAAAAACTAAATCAATTGTGACAAATGATTGTTTCAGCAAATAGGTAACAACATGTATGTGTTTGTTTATTTATTTATTTATTTTTAATTTGTATTAATTAGTTCATCAGAAAATCCTCCTGGTAACAAAGTAAACCTATTTTAATTTGTATTAAAATAAATGCACATTAACTTTATGCACATTAACTTTGTAATCCTTAATAACACCAGCCCACTAATACATTTTAGCAACAAAATAAAATGGTAGATTCATCCTGTGCTGTAATTGTGTCATTTTTCTGAACAACTGCTAATTAACTACCGGAACTGATGACACAGAAGTTCTCAGAAGATCACATTTTAAATTAGTGATCATATTTCATCTGGAAAAATAGTTGTTAGCTTATTATCTGTGCACTTACAGGTCATGTATTTAGTGGGATTTTACAGATCATTTGACTATAAATGATGGAAATGATTAGTGAAAACAAAAATGACAGACACTTGTTCACTAATACACTTACTGATAAGTTTCCTGAGTAATTTAGGGAATTCATTGAACTGTTTCCTATTTAATCCAACAAAGTTACTTCAACAAAGTAATCCATATTAATCTAAGGTTTCGCCTGTATAAATCCAAAGGATCCTAAAGGGTTAACACAAATCTAATCAGAAATCTTAAAGGAGGACAGGCTACATTGCTAACATTTTTCTCTTTCTGTCTGTGAAATTCACACTCGAGTAGAGTAATGGACTCTGTGTAAATAACTACCATATGCTCGGTTTGTTTTTAAATATCATTTCCTAAAAGCATCGGATCAGTTATTCAGAACCATTTCCTAAGGGCTTGTTATGGAGCCCATCTGTTTTTGTCTTTAACTTGTGAATGTAAGTCACCTAGAGGGCAGGATTAGAGTCCGAACCGTAGCAAGATGAGCCTTTATCCTCCCTCACTCGGAATCATGGGACATCTGCCACAACACCTCCACCCCCACCCCCGCGCAATTCTCCGAGCTGTGCAGTTGTTGCAGGATGTTTTCGGTGATGTCTTTTTCCTCTCGTTTTCTTTTGGAGGAAAGGCACTGAAAGGATTGAATGTTTTGTGACAGAATGCAGATGAAGTAAATACTCATGGCCTGATTAAAGCCTGTGTATGGTAATCAACTTGTGAAAGAGGTCATCATTTGCATGTCAAATCATCTGACATTTCCACTGGATGAAAACAATATTGCTGCAGCTGCATCAAATATTACCGACTTGTGTGTTTGCAATGTGGATGTTTAATTGGGTTACGCCACACAGCAGCACAGAAATTGGAAACGTGTTAATGCCGGGCAATGAATAGCATAAAAATGTGACTTAATGTCTCCTACTAAGCCACTTCTGTATCATTTCCTGTTTTTTTTTTTTTTTTTTACGGAGCCAGTTATTTCTAGTTTAATGAGCACCAGAATTATGAAAACAAATCAATTATCAGTTAATGTTTAAGCCTGAAGAGTCTGGCTAAGCTGTTTTCCTCCCAGACATCAATCATGTTAACAGTGTGCTTTTCTCTCGTTCTGTAATTTCCAGGTGATACATTTGAGACGATATGTTTCACAAACCCATCTCTTAAATGAGCACACACTTATCACACTGGGATGTTAAGGACACTGTTTTACTTAAGAATTATCCCTTAAGGGAAAAAAAATGGTCATTTTGCCCACATGATACTGAGTGTTACAGCAGGATTGGATTGGAAAGCACAGAGCAGGTGGGACATATATTTACACAATTTTCCAGTCCATATTAGGGTTGGGGTTGTTAAAATTAAATTTATTCATTCATTATCTGTAACTGCTTATCCAATTCAGGGTCGCGGTGGGTCCAGAGCCTAGCTGGAATCATTGGGCCCAAGGTGGGGAATACACCCTGGAGGGGGCGCCAGTCCTTCACAGGGCAACACAGACACACACACACATTCACGGAGACTTTTGAGTCGCCAATCCACCTACCAACGTGTGTTTTTGGACTGTGGGAGGAAACCGGAGCACCCAGAGGAAACCCACGCGGACACAGGGAGACCACACCAACTCCTCACAGACAGTCACCTGGAGCGGGAATCAAACCCACAACCTCCAGGTCCCTAGAACTGTGTGACTGTGACACTACCTGCTGCGCCACCGTGCCGCCCTAAAATTAAATGAAATTTAAATAATTAATTAATTCATTCATTCATCTTACTTATTTCAGAAAGCTCCCAAAACTCCATATTGGCTTCAGCTTACTTTACACATTAGACAAAATTCACTAAACAAAGTATCACTTAAAACAATCATATAATCAAATGTCTTGCAAAATTAACTTATGCATTGACACACACTGCTGTAAGTTTGAGACATATGGGGAAATGCTCAAATCTGCCAAACAAACCACATCACAGTTAAAGGGAAATTTGCAAAAGAAATAGAAAATCCACTATAGCCTTGGGACTGCCAAATAGTCAAAAAAGTAAGGGATATGTATGTGTATGTTTATCATCTGAATAAGTGACAAATAAAATTACTGTATTATTTTCCAATCAAGTTTCTCATTTCGGAGGCGGGGGGGGGGGGGTCGTCTGCCCTGGTATGAAGTGCTGTACAGCTAACAGCAGAACTAGCACCATTATATATATTTTATTAGGACACAATTTAATAATTAAGTCATCATTTTCAGATACTGTTTTACGCATGCAACCCTTGTGCATATTATCTCTTGGCACTCTTGTGGTTATAATGATATTAAGGTTTAGGTCCAGTGAGTGTTAAGTGGACTGTTATCCAATGGACCTGCTGAATTCTGTTTAAGAGCATTGTTGCCAGTAAAAAAAAAAAAATGATATGATCACAGGACTTTGTATTATGTGAAAGGGAACTTGGGCAGAACTTATCTGTTTGACCTCTTTTTTTTTTACACTAGCCAGCAAGATTTGATTTGTGCATTGCAGTTGGACAGGTTGGTGTTGGGGAATATATGGTATATTGCCACTTTAATGACAGGAGATGTTTGAGTGACAGCTGTACTCTTTGATGTCACAGCTGTCACATCCATGCAGAGATGCTATTCACTGGAAGCTAAAACTTGTTTTTAGAGCAGTTTTCCCTTCTGAGGGTAGTCTGGTTCCACACTGCTGGGGTCCAGGAGATACCGTCACCTACAAGTGGAGACTAATGGCCTACTGAGAAGATTGGCTTGGTCCATGTAGCCTAATTGGAAAAAGGTGCAGTTGTGTGGAACAAGGTTATTAGTTACCGTCCCTGTTTGCTAACGTGTGTGGTAATTGTGGTTCAAAGAACCGCAAATAAATCTGTTCAATACATCAGCAACTTAACCACTCACACACTAACAAGAATCTAAGGCAAGGACGAAATCCTGGAGGGTCACAGAAGTGCATAGTGTGTGGTTTTCTTGCTCTGATACACCTGATTCAAAAGATGAGAGTTTGATAATTAGCTGGGGAATGCAATCAGGTGTGTAAACACAAGGAGAACACTAAACCATGCAGTGGACACTGTAAACTGGACTCATGTACACTAACACTGGACAGAAAGATCTGAAACTAGCACACAGATGCCAAATAAAAAAAAAAAAAAAGCCTAAAGATGTACAGAAAATGTTAAACTGGACTTTTTGTGATATATTAGAGCTATTTTGGAATTAAGTTGGTGAATCCATGAAAACAGAGATAAAAATAGCATATTTCTACATAATTATTTAGATTATCTACCTTAAAAGCATCTCATATGTAGCTGCAGATGTTCAGGATTGTCACAATAATGTACAACAATATATTGCTATTGCAAACAGCAATACACCATTAATGACTTATATACAATATATAATGCAGCCCTAGTTCTGATGGGTTTGCAGTATATTGCTTTTTATCATGTGACCAAAGTGAACATATTTTAAGATGTGCACCATTATAATATCAGGGAGCACAGGTTTACAATGAATGTTACTTAATGCTGCCTACAAATAGGCTAGCTGACATCCAGCAAAATCTAAAGCATGCTAACATTTAAAATCTACAAATTATAATAGGTAAATTTATTTTTAATATACTTTTTTTCTTCATACAGTGTATCTTGTCTGTTAAGCAGCCTGATAACTCAGCATAGTGCAAGTAAGTTCATTGACTGTAGTGTCACCCGTTAACAAATATCTCTTCTTCTTTAACTCCCATTTTTATATCTGCTCTTCGAGGCAATTCATCTAATTATTGTAAAAAGGGAGAGTGCATATCAGCTTAACATTAAAATTACAGCAAAAAAAGTGTGAAGTCAATTTTCTCAGCAAATTATCAGCCTAATTAAGATTTGGCATGCCGGCATTTGAGATAATAAATAAATAAATGAATAAATACAAAATTGGCCTCAAGCCTGCCATAGCCGTTGACCTCTACACTAGAATGTTGAGCTACACTGTAAAAGTATCTTGAAGATGTTCCTTATTATTAATTAGCAGAATGTAGTATGTTTTTTTTTTTCTCACAGAACATTTGTAATTAGGGCGGCACAGTGGCGCAGCAGGTAGTGTCACCGTCACACAGCTCCAGGGACCTGGAATTTATGGGTTCAAGGCCCACTCCAGGTGACTCTCTGTGAGGAGTTGGTGTGTTCTCCCTATGACCACGTGGGTTTCCTCCGGGTGCTCCGGTTTCCTCCCACAGTCCAAAAACATACATTGGTAGGTGGATTGGCGACTCAAAAGTGTCCGTAGTTGTAAGTGTGTGAGTGAATGTATGTCGCCCTGTGAAGGACTGGCGCCCCCTCCAGGGTGTGTTCCTGCCTTGCGCCCAGTGATTCCGGGTAGGCTCCGGACCCACCGTGACCCTGAATTGGAAAAGCGGTTACAGATGATGAATGAATGAATGAATGAACATTTGTCATTTTTGCAGTTAAGAGAAATAAAGGTCAATATCTATCTCTGAATTATTCTCAAGCTAAAAACATTACTTATTAAATAGTAAGTTATCATATGTAAGCACTTACAAATACAATTTAGAGAATGTATATATAAGATTCTTTAAACAGGTAAATAACTGTTTATTTACCAATATCCTAAATAATTTAGCTTTGTAATACTTAAGTGTCATGTAGACCACAACTGTTTTTATGTGACCATAGAATATAATCAGGTTAAAAATACTTGAATTCAGACTGATCTAATATGGTAGTTGTTGCTAGTAAATTATTTAATTTACTATACTTGTGCATGGTGTGATTACTATATATTTGGGTGTCCTTTTTATCAGAAGTCAACTAGCAATAAATTTACAAAGTTTAGTTATACTCCTTGATATCTACAATAATAGTGAATATGCCTTGCAGTTTACAAATGTAGTCAAATGTTTACTCTGAATCCCTGTTCAGTTATTATTCAACATATTATATAAATACATATATAACACATTTGTAAGCTCTCTTTCAAATATTATGTTAATTTTAAATAATTAACAATTATCTGTTGGTTAATCATTAATTAACTGCTTGTTAATAAGCTGTTAAGAGCCAGACCTTTAAATAAAGTGCTACCCCTTGTAGACTGCAAATATGTATGGGTTTGCGTAACATATATTTTATAATATTAATGAAAATATTAATAATTCAGTTTTAAAATATCAGTGCTTTGTCACCAAAGATCTCATGATACTATGTTGTAATGAGCCCCCCCCCCCCCCCCTCCCCGCCCCGCCACAGCTCTTATTCTCTGAGAACATGCTGTCATGGCAGATGTTTTCTTCTTGGTCCCTGGCCACATGCCGCAACAAAGGCCCAAACTTAATAACAAAGTAAAACCAGGGATCATTCATAAGGCTGTGTTATTTTATTAGGGAAAAGCTGTACTCACAGACCGATGAATTCTTGTTATTTCCCAGCAACAGAAGAGTGAACAGTAACGCTATGAAGAATGATTTCAATTCAGTAGCACTTTCCATTGGCTTATGCTCTCTTTGAAGAAGTAAAATCCGTCATCAGAAGTGAAGGGATGGTACTACCCTGTTAAATCCCAATTTAACATAGTTTACCCAGGTAAACACCACACGCACACACAAACACACACACACACAGACACACACACAAACCACATCTCTCTATTGACTGCATGACAGACTGTGCAATAAAAGGCAGAGTCACTCACAATAAGCACTTTATTGGCTTTGGAAATGGTTTTGGCTTGTATTTCTGCTAGCCGTATCTGAAAAATGCTTCACGAAGATACAAGGAGATTGCTTTGCCACAAAACTCATAAAGGTGGTGGTTGAATTTCTTGCTGTAACTCATTTTTTTGTAGAGGCTAAAGCACAATTCACCTGTGTTCACCTATCATTACCTGTCATATTTTGTACAAATCTCAATTTCAAATGATTTGGTGCTCTATATCACAATAATAAAACAGAAAGCTGTTTTACTTAAATCTAGTTTGACAAGCAGTGAACTGAAAACAGTCAAAGGTTTTATCCTAATGAAAGGTATTTAACTTTTTTTTTTTTTGTCAAGATACACTCATTACACGTTTGATGCCTAAAACTCCACAAGTTGGGACATTGAGACTATTGACCACTGAGCTCTACCACCTTTTATTATTTGTTTGAGGAGTGAATTCACCAATGTATCCAGTTTTTAAAGTGGAAATATTTGTCATTTTGTATATGCACAAATCTCCATCTACGTCATAATCCACTAAATATTTTCAAGGAGAAACTTGTCTGGACTTCAAGCAGCAGAATGTATAAACCTTTCAGTTTAATGGAGCTTCACAGATGGGCAAGTTGTCCACGCCATGGGCACAAAAATATCCACATAACATGTTAGACCGTGGCTTTTAAACTTTACACTGAATGGTCTTTTTCTATTTGGCCTCAAAAAAATAGTAATTTAATATAAATTCAGACATCAGCACATTTTTAAATACTTTATCTTAAACCTAAATATTTTAGCAGTATTTCTCATAATTGTGTGTAGATTTTTTCCTCCATTTCTAACAGTAAATATGCAGAGTTTGTTGTTGTTTTTCATCTCTCACTGTGAAAATGCAGGTGCAGTGTTGAATGGTGTTTATTGGCAGGTTGGTCAAAATATTTCCAAGCCTATGTGGTGATATCCAGCACAAAACCATACTGCTGTGCTGTCTGAGGAACTGAAGGTCACAAGTATATAGTTATGGTTTTTGGCCTTTTCACACATTCCGTGATTATACTATGATATGTAGAGTAGAATGTGAAATACCAAAAATACTTGCAATAATTCATAAACATTGCTCTTTATCTGTTGGATTATTCACTGATGCATTTTTGGTTGGCGAGCCTCATTCAATTCCTGCTCATAGAAGACTGGGTTTTTAATGAAATATGACTGCATTACATTTAAATTTTTCCTCGTTTTAAGCGGCCTCTGACTAAACTATTTTGGAATGTGATGCATGTATGTGTTTTAGAATATATTTTGACTTATTATCTGTTAAAAATCATCTTTTTTGTACTGTACTTTCCTGTCTTATAATCGAGTTTGAAAAATATTTCATCATTATTGATATGTCCATTTAAAAAACTTAACTGCACACAATATTTGACCAAAGCTCTGTTACATGTATCTATCAGTGTAGTGCAGTAGAACAGGCAGGCCTTGGTATACACTACAAGTCAAAATGACCTTGGAAGTTTACTCTTTCAAATACTTTATTCAGGCCTCAAACATTTCTTTCTTCAGATACTTTTGAACTCAAATAAATATCAAATGCAGCTGGGAAATCCTCAGACAGATTACTGCTTTGAGATTTTGAAGGTGTTATTTACTTTCATGGACTTAAAAACCCATTTTAGACTGCGTTGTCACAAAACACACTGAATATATATTTTCAATTTAGGATTATAAGTTGAAAAAGGAAAAAAAAAGTTTAGATTTAGTTCAGATTTAATGGCTGTCCTAGCACTGAATGAGTAAAAGCATTGACTACAGCTGCACACAAAAGAGAAGCAAAATGCTGCTTTAATGGTCTCTCACCTCAAACCGCTCACTCTTTCACTTGGGGAAGTGGAATTAAGCTGACATTAGATGAATTATTTATGGTCGTGTGTCTCTGGAGGAGGCTGAAACAGGATAAAACAGTAGTAGTACACTACACAGATACCCTCTCAGACTGTGATGGCAACCTTTGTTAAGATTTGAGCTTTGAAATGCAAATCAAACCATTTGACACCACGCATATGTCACAATAACATCTCAATTCAATGGCAGCAAATAGTGTGATTGTGACATCATTTATTATTCTATATTTTTGTCACTCCTGAACAAGGTCTTCTCCCTCTCACATTAACTGACAGATTTGCTTTGATAATTACTTTAATGGGGAAAAAACTACTTGTCCTTTTTCAAGCATCTTGCTATTCAAAGAATAAATCAGTTTTAACTGTTTAACCCCAGAAGTAAGCATGCCTATAATAAATATTCACAGCCTAAAGTGTTCCAAGAATTAATATTCAACAAAAGTGAGTCCATATCAACTCACACACTTCACATTTTCATTTCTAATATGGGAATTGGTTAATGGCCTCCAAAGGATCTTCATCTCTCTGTCCAGTATACTTGCCAGCCATCAATGGTGTATGAAAGCAGAGCTATCTCAGAAGACAGCGGACTAAAGTGAATTGCCCTTTAACACTCATTGAATGGCTGCATAATATTTGCCAGAATTTCACAGAGAAGAGAAGATATCAGGTGATAAACCAGTAACCTACCACCAAGAAAAACACAATCTTTTATCTGCTAAATCAACAGGACATTTTAGTGTTACCTTACATAAATAAACACATTTATCTATTAATAATTTTAGAGAAAGAAATGTACAGACTTAAAAAGTGCAAAACTTAATCTACGCATAACCTATTTAGACTAAAAATGCTACACAAAACCTAGCTATAGGAATATATACAAATAGAAATCTGCAAAAATATGTATGAAGGGACATATAGGCACTGCAATGATACTTTTGATATGTGAAAAAATATTCACATATATTCCTCCATAGAATATCACACTAGTCATAAATGATACAAAGCTCGGAGTGTTTTATAAACTTTACAAAATGTTTATACAAACGTATAACCAACGAAACCCATTCAAATCTAAAACAATCAAACTGTCGATCTTTATTGTTAAAGGCATAGTTCACAATCGAAATCAAAAAACTCCTCACCAATTGCTAGCTCTCAAATCTGTGTGTGTACTCGAAACTGGTATAATGTGTTTACAAATTGTCTGTAAATGAATGAAAAAAAATCTAACTGTCTCAGTTCGGTATGCTAGTCTCTCTCTGTTCATGGCAGAGGCATCTGGAGTTGTTATAGACAACAGACAGAACTCCAAGCATTAAAAGGCATTATGAGGATTACACTATTCTTGTTCCATGGGTGGGTAATATTGACTTATTTTTTGCTGTTTTGGATAATTTGGGGTGGAAATGGTTCCAAACTCGGGTGACGGCTCAAATGAGCTTCTGTGGCACCGTTTCACCTTAAAAAGACGCAGAGCTTAAAGCTGTGTTTCCCCACAATTGTAGATGTTTTTGAATAGATTTTCAACTTTCAAAACTGTGATCAATGCACTGATCAAATTTACTTTGTTCGTGATATGGTTGTGAATAGTGGCTGCTGAATTTCACAGAGGAGGGAGTTCCAAAGTTTCTGGCTCTTGAATCTCAAGCCTGTGTATCAGTTCTCACATTTAACACACTGTGAAATGACAGGTGTTGTTAATGTATGACTAAGCCATAACTGCCTCCTGGAAGGTCTTAAACACACTTAAAACAATCACATCACACTGTTCTAAGAGCATGATACATGAACTAGGTCAACATTTCCAGAGCTGTACAAAAAAAAAAAAAAAAACATAAAAAATGGGAATGGACACACGCTTTGTATTATTATTCCCCAGCGGGGGTCTAAATAAAGTATGTGAAGCATCTGTATTTTCGCTGAGCAGTCCAGTTCATAGTGCTCTGTAAGACCCTTCACAAATGCCTGCATTGTACCTTACACAGCAGTCTCTTTCAAAGTATGTTCAAAGTGCAAAGGCAATCAATAAATCAGGCAGCTGAAATGTGTCTCGTTTGCATTTCCCTGATGCTGAATAAAAACCTATTATACACAGTTTTTTTTTTTTTTTTTTTTAGTTTTTTTTTAGAGTGGGAATATTCTGTATCTGAGATTTTGTTTTGGGCTTTTGAAAAGCAAAGGTCCTTGAAAGCTCACCTCACAGTTGCTGTGTAAACCACCTCAAAAGCCTTCAGTCTCCCTTGGTTCTGAAAGGGCCTCGCTGTCACTGCTACAGCCATGAAAAGAGCGGAGTGATCTCTGGCCTTTCAGTATAGACCAGACCTGTCAGTCATCTCTGTGGCTAGCAGCTTACCACGAGTGACCGTGTGTTTGTGTATGAGGGAGCAGGAGCACCCGCAAGCTGCTAAATTTCCATTTCAGTATTTAGCTAATTTTTATGGACGTGGAGAAAAAAATGCCAAGGGCCTGGCTTTTCATGGCATTACAGGAAGTGTACCTTATACCTTTAGGGTACAGACTATGGGGGAGAAAGAAATAGGGAAAATTAACATTAAAAAGAGGGAGAGAGAGAGAAATAAAATGTGTATTCATACTTAAATTTGTAATTGGCAGCTTGAGGCAGGAGAGAGTGGCTGGCTGAAGCAGTCTTGCATCATCTCAGAGCATTGCTTGCTGTCCTCACTTCATTTTTCTTTTTTTCTTTTTATTTGTGCCTCATTTTTAGGTCAAGGACTTAAATTGCTGTATTAGGGAGCACTTGCTTGCTGCCATGTCTCCAGATTCTGTTTTGGTTTGTCCGGGTTGTTCACCCAAGCATTTCTGAAGCAAGCTCTGGGCAGGCCGAGCAGGAACAGAGGTGAAGGAAAGAGCCCTGCTTTCAGCCGAGGTCTGGAATAGTGTGCGAGTGTGTGGCTTTGAGTTGCTAACATGCTGATGGGTATTTCATGTTTTAGACATTTGATTTCCACTTGGGTGCTCTGCAGGAATTCAAGTTCTGTCGGAATTGTTAGATGAATGATTTTGTTGATGTGAAAAAAAAAAAAAAAAATATATATATATATATATATATATATATATATATATATATATATATATATATATATATATATATATATATATATATTGTCAGACTCCAGGCTCTGTGGAATGAACCACTGAAAGTCCTCACTGTTCTAACAGCAGCTATGTATACTGGAGTGAAGTGAGACATCACTGTTGTTTGTGTTCTTCTTTTGGAGACTTCTATAAGTGTTCCACCGTAATGATGTCTCTGTTGGTTTGGTCCATTCTTGTGTGTTTCTCACTGACAATATACTCTAAAATAGCTCTTTCTATGCTTTCTCTTGCAGTCCCTCCAAAAATAATCAACTTCTCGAATAATCTGGTGGTGAATGAAGGTGCCAATGTCACGCTGATGTGTCAGGCCAGCGGCAAACCAGAACCTGCTATCAGCTGGAAAATGCTCTCCCCTTCTGGTAAGAGCTAGTCTGCTTCATTTTTATATCTCATATGACATTCTCAGATATTTTAATGAAAATTACAGTTTTCCGTTCCACCTGGGGCCCGGCTAATACAATGGGTCATACCTGTGTATGAAATGTGAATATTGAAATTGTGTTGTATGAGAAAATGTGTTAAAAAAAGAAAAAATGACCTATGACATCTTCAAAATGACATCATATAATACTCCAGTTTAACTGTGGATCAAGTACAAGTTATACATTTTCATTTCATGTCTCAATGAATAACTATGGGTATTATAGCATATGAAGAGATTAATGAATATCCCAGATTACACGTCATACTCAAATAAGGAAACAAATTGCATCGCCTTGTTCTGTGAGATGAGTTTGTCTGTGTGCATGTGTCGACAAACTGGGTGGTGTGTTTGGCTTATCAGCCTACGCCATAGAGAAATCAGCTCTATTTGAGTTTGTCTGTTCCTCCATTGCCCCCCTGTGCTGCTTCACTTTATCTGGGGGGAAAATGCATTTTAATGTGCAGCGATTCATGTGCTTCTATTGTGCAATAGCCTCCATCTCTCTCCCTTTGTGCCAGTACAAGAATCTGGTAATTGAAATGTTAATATGACATGGATGTGACTGTGCCATTTTTAGGAAAAATGTGAAAAAAGGAGCTTTGATGGGTTCTATTAAAATACAGTAAAGATGTCTAGCTGGGCTTTTTACAGCTTCCATTAATAAAGATCAACTGTCATAGTTGAACTGGAGCGGAAAACATCATGTTCATACTGTAGACAGTTACGGATGAATAGTTTGCAAATGGCACCGTAAATTTCCCTGGCATACTGAAATAGCTTTATATGCAATAAGATACTGTACATTTAGAATCAACTGATATATCTTTAGGCTGAGTGTTAGCCATTATTAATGTTCCACAGATTTTTACTGTCAAACTGTCTTGTTAGATTAAACAATAAACACAAATTTAAATTTTAATCAAAACGTGTTGACTTTAAAGTCAAAATTTAAATATGGCTTCTTTACTTTTATGTTGATAGGTCTGTCACCCAATTAGCCTTTAGGAATACATGTTAGAACATATAAGTCCCCCAAGTGAAACGTGGAACTACATTATCGACTACATAATGTCCTGATTTATGGCATTCTGCCTTATTAAGGAGGCTGGAGTGGAGGGGTATGTTGTCTTGTATAGTATAGTAATTGGATAGTAATAGGTCTATTAAGTTTTGCTAAAGAAAAAGGTTCATGCAAAATGGCTTTCAGTTTTTTTGACAACATTTTGTTCAATTTATAGTTGGCTATTGAACTTTATATTGAACTTTATATTGACTTCAACTGATGTCAGTGTAAAACGGCATATATTTTATTTTCAGTGAACTATATCTTCGCCTCCAAACATTTATTTATTTATATTATTATTTTTTTTAAACCCATATAAACCAAAGATGCTAGTAATTATGCCTTTGGCAGTATCCACAATATGAACAGTTTCCAATTGTACCGCAGCTATGCACTTTGCACTTATGCTGTGAATGTTTGTTCAAAATTTGCAACACTTTGACTGCACTGACAGCAGGAGAGCAGATGTAGCATATATTAGCATAATGCAGTTCCACTGGTTGATCAGTTTTGCACTTCAGTGGCTTACAGATATGATTTACTCTCGCATACATGTTCTTCAAACGTGGGGGATCTTGATCGGAAAGGAGTCAGGCAAATGCAGACAAAATGAAACGTTCCACACTCTGCTCTGAGCGGATGCTGCGGGATCGCTGTGGTATTTCATTGTAAGCTGCTTGCGCGCTCTTTGAAAACTTTGCAGAATGTCGGTTTCAAGCAAATCGCTAACATCTACTGTTTGTCGTCGTCAGTGCTTTTGAGTGCATGCTGTATTTTGTCTTGAAGCGATATGAAGTATGATGAAGTTTTTGCAGTTGTTGTGTTGAAATTGTTTTTTTTGTTTGTTTGTTTTTTTTTTTTTTCCTGCAGTGTACCTGTCAGTCATACCTGGCTGTGTAGGCTCTGCAGCTTAAAGATGTGAATCATAATGCTTACACAACAGCATGTCTCCGCTGACGGATACTTTCCTCAGTAATCCCAGATGTCTAGTTTTGAACTCCCACGCTGCATCTGCAGCCTGCTGTGGCACAGGCTTGAGATTTCCGATCGCAATCTCAGCCAGTGCTGAGCCCTTATCTAAATCTGAATCTAGGGAGCGTGGCGAGGCTATTTGCCGTTACATTCTCATTGCCCAAAGACGCTGATGAGATTTTGTTTCTGAGTAGCCGTGATCGAATGGCCTACAACTACTGGATATCACCTTTACATCAAGATAATTCCCAACTGTGATACCAGTTATAATTGGGGCAGTGAGGAGTCTCGGCCTGCTGCAGGCACTGAGCTTCATGTGGAGAGTTTTAGGCTGAGCTCTGCCAGGCCACAGTCTACATGGGAAGTTAATTGCAACAACTAATACTTTAACTTGGAAGGAACTCTCAACTGCAATAGTTAGATGTAACAACAGTCCTTTTTGCTGAAAGCTAAGACTTGTAATATTGCACTGCGTCTTGTGTTTCTTTGCTTGGTGAATGGGAGAATAAGGACTGAAGCCATTTGCAGGATCCTTCTGTGCCTTCTAAGGGCAATGATTTATGTAGCAACTCACAAGATACAAAAGATAATATTCTCTCCTGTTCTACAAACTGCTTCCTCGAAGACTCGTATATTGCAGTCCAATAACTGGTCCGAAAGGGGAGATAAGACTTTGCAGAATAAGCAATATTGGTCTTATTGCCTTCTGGGCAAGGGTATCCTCTTATCTGATGATCCAGTTTACTTACAGTCTATTACATTACTGAAGAGTTACATGAGCTGCCTGCAGTAGTCAGAAGTGTAGTTAAAAGCACAGACAACAGATTTCCTTGGTAATAAATAATGAGCGAAGGTGTATGTCAAAATGACAGCCGCAGGTTACGAGATTTTAAGCTTAGAAAAGGACTTTATAGAATTATTCCTCTAGTAGGACTGTAAGCACATGTCATAGAATGTTAACTCTGTGTTCAATAGCAGCCCTTGAAACTAAGGTGTTGTAGTTTTTTCTGTCTTCTTGTGCTTCACATGATCAAAATGCACTCTTTGGCAGGTAAACATGATTGTTTACCCTCTTAACAATCTCCAGCTGGGAGTTTCTTGTTTAAATTCGCAGAGCTGATTCTGTTTATTTCTCCAATAAAAACCAACAAACGGCAAGATGTTGAGCTGAACGCATGAGGGCATTTTTGATGTGTGCAGGGAAAGGGGGATTAAATGGCTTATTCTGTAGTTTTATAGCATTGCTTAGCTGCTAGGTATAGAACAAGGTCAATACGAATAAAACTAATTGACGAACTGTTACTAATTTATCATCGCCTGTGTTTAATTGACTTGCATAAACATTGTTTTTAATGATGCCACGTCTGCGAGGCTTGGTTGCTAAAGCACTATTACATTAGTTAGTATTAGAGTTTAGGTTCATTTAGACAGAGGCAGAGCACTGCAGGGTTTTATGGAGCCCTGATTGTGTTAATCTAGTCTATAGCAGTTTGAGCATAATGAGACTTCAGCGCAGTTGCCGTGTTTTTGAGTTTAGCAGCTCATTTCAGGGGCCAAATGATCCCTGTAGCAGGAATGCTATAATCTACCCATACTGTTCTACTCTATTGAGCTCTCGCCCTCTCGTTTCTTCTCTCTCCCTCTATCTTTCTGTTCTGCTCTTGGCTCTCTGTGCTGACTTCCATTATTTATCTTTTTTTTTTTGGGACTTGATGACAAAAATAATAAAGTGTGAAATAAATATATATCCACAGGGTGGAGGGGATTGATGATATCGTGGCCTTGTCTGGGTGCCGGACAGTCGTGACCCAGTATGACTCATTGCTGCAACACAGTTGGTCTTGATAGATACACAGCTTCAGGCCGTTTAACTTGATCTGATGAAGATACTTCTACTTGTGCCGATGTGTATGCAAGCATTTGTCTGTTACAGTGGTACAACAAGCACAGTGACTAAAGGTGAATATCAGCGCTGTATGTTTAGTCATTGGTATTATTAAGAACTTGTATAATTGCTTTCCAAATGAATTAGATAATTGGTCCATTTGTGAGTTGTTGCATCATTAGTTAATGTGCAGCAGAGCTAACAAAATCTAGAGCTGCTTATAAATTTGATATTTTCTTCAAGACTATGTTCTTTTCCATCAGGATCAGGCACAAAGTTTGTCAGTGGCAGTGAAGCATGTTATTTTGAGGCTGAAAAATCTGTATATATATATAAAAAAAAGTCAAAATATTAGGCTACTGGACAAATCAAGGAAATTATCCAGGATGTGTCAAAGAAAATGATCTGCCGAAGAACAAAGCATGTCATGCTCGGATATATGTGGCTACTAAGAAATATGGAGCCCAATGACAAAGTCTAAAGGTGTCTAAAGGTTGCCCTCAGGCATTTATTTGAAAGCGTCCATGTTGAATTAAAAGAGCCATATCATTCATTGTCTTTTATTTATTATTGGAACTTATTTCATCCTATTTTCTTTTACTCATAGCTTTTGGTCATTCCATGTTGACTGAGAATATTAATGCTGTTACAGTGGAAGAATTGTGCATCGTTAGAAGTCTCGTATAAGGACTGTCATTTAGAGCGGTGCTCCTGCCAAAACCAACTATGGTTGATGTATTTGTTTGGATTACAGAAATGTTCCAGCCTTTCAAACCCACTTTTGATCTGAATTGAAAAATACATCATATAATTGTACTTAAAAAACACTTTTTTCTTTCTGATATGGCTCCTATAGGACACACATTAATTTCTTCATCTGACAAAGACCCAATGTGAAGGTCGATATTTTACAATTAATCTTATCATTCTTTGTTTAATTTTGTATTTGGTACGCTGCAGAGCAGAGCTTCAACAGCAAAAATATAATCACTGTCCAATTATTTACAAACTTAATATTATTACATTTAGCAGGTGCCAGGATGCCTTTAAGGTATTATGACTGAGCTGATCCTGACAAGTCCTACAAATGCCAGTAAACAGACGCACACACACAGATACACAAATACACAAAATACTCATGATAGCACCTCAGACGTCTGCGATTTCAGCATTAGTAACAGCTGTGGTTTTCACTTCTCATTTTAAGTTCAAACAAAAGACTTGCATATTTGATGGTTCAAATCAAAGTGAATCTGTCAAAGGGAATTATCTTTGCTGACAAATGTCTCAGCAGAACAATTCCAGCATGGTTTTCAAAGTAATAGATATCTACAGGGCATATGTTTGCCTCATCCTGTCTATGTTTCTTGTTCTGTGGATGAATAATACATCAAAGCTTGCTTTGCACTATTTAAAGACTCAATTTTTGTGTCAGGTCGTCACATCATTAATATTCTGACAGCAGTTTAATGTATAATAATAAATGGTTTGAAATATATACAGGGTGATAAAATGACAGCACAGCTTCAGGTACATTAAAGGCTGTACTTTGATTTAGTGATCCCCTGAGTGGCTTTTTCTCTTCAGTTTCGCTAAATGTAGAAATATAATTAGCATTGATACTGGGATGATACATTAACGATGCTGTGATAAATTACACCATGCTGAAATTTGAGTTCAGCTTCAATATAAGAACTTTTGGAACATACTGAGCAGCTCCTCATTAAGCAGCAGCAAATGCATAATATACCAGAGTTAGTCCTGACCTTGCAATATGATTGGCTGAGAGACATTCTAATGGTGTGGGCATCTCCAGATAGAGTAATAATGGAGTAAACATGAGAATTAAGTAGACATAATATGTACATGTTATGAGACACTAATTATATAAGCTGTCTCAAAAGTAAGAAAACACTCTATACATATACAAATGGTTTCCTGATTTTAGATATAAGCTTTGGCAAGATAGAAACCATGGTCTCACAAGTTCCCCCGTTCCACACAGCTTGTGTCTAAAATGGGATCACCATCGTTTAAACAGGTGTTACCTTATTTTTCAGTTTCTTTAGTTTTGGGACATGCTGAACATTCAGTCCTCTATTTACTGAAAGACCCCCTTCCACCCTTTAAGAGAGGAGAGGACTGTGACTGCCTGTCTTCTGTCACTCTCTCTGCCAGATTAGAGTGAAGCATCCCCCCCGTAACGTGACACTCCTCAAACGCAGCTGCACTTATTCAGCATCCTCTTCACTCCTTGTCTGCTCTATGGAGCCTCTCCGCAGGTGTCAGTGTGTGTGTGTTTCTATGCTGGTATCTTCTCTACACCCCTGCCTCTATAAATACTCTCCACTTCTACTGTTACAACAGAACATCAATGTTTTAGCCTGTTTTGCTTAATCATCACAAAATTTCTAGGTGTACTGAATTGATTCTTTCTTTCTCCAAGCTGACACATGGTTAGAAGGCATGGAAAGAAGCAACTTAAAATCCTTCACAAATAAGAAAAAAAATGGAGACAGATGTTTTCTTTCTCACAGTAGTCCTTTACTGCCCTCAGCTTGACTTCGATTCTGTGGTAACAGCTATACTATTAAATAATACATTTGATTTATTTGCGTGAAGACTACATTTATCATACAGAACTGCTCATTAAAAAATATTTAAAATATTGGAATAAATTCATAAATAAAATTCATTACAGTTAGTTATATATCAGTAAGTATGGGTAATTTGCCAGATATTTCTGGCAAATTACTACTTTTCTCACACACTGAATACACACTGACAGCTGCAGCAGAGAATAAAGCTCTTCTGTCAGAATACAGACATCTGAGACAAACATTTCTCTTGTTCTATATGTTTGTAACTCATAGAGCATTCCATTCTTATTATTCTCCAGAACAGGCCTAAAACTTATAGCAGCATCTGTACTGTAGAGGTTTGAAAGTTCTTCTAAAAAGAATATTAAATATTCACTCTCAGATATAGTCCTCCTCCATGTGGAGGAGTTGGTAACATGGTCCTGGAGTGTAAGGTCTTCTCTTCACATACACTTGGCTTCACTGACCTGAGCTATGCTCGAGAAGCAGAGTTCTCGGTCAAAATGGCTTAGTGAACGAAGGTTTGGCTTGTGTAGCTTGGCCCTGTTCTGAGTTCAGTGCTTAAAGGTTTTAAATCATTCTACATCATAACCTACACCGAGTGCTTCTTTCTCACTTTGGAAGGTTTTACATGGAATAGCTCCAATGGAAGCTCAGCCTTGAAACTGGATTTAGAGGTCACTCTAGTCATTTCAGCAGTATGATAAAGGTACTTCAGATGGTTTGGTTGTGGGTTTTTAGGCAACCCATCACCACTTTGCTGACTGCCCCTTTAAACTGGCTCAGAAGTATTCAGTAACTTGAATTCTTTTTTTTCCCTTTTAAATTAATAGATGTTTAAAATATCCACACACATTTGCACCAAACTCTGTCTAAAGAATTGTTCACAAGCAGCTTTTTCAGCTCTAAAAGGCTCTGTATTTTTTTATTAGGAATGTCAAGCTGTTTTTCCAGTGGATTTTCCCTTATTTTTCATGCCTTTTAGCAGTGCACTATAGTGTCGTTCATGACACCTGAGCCAACGTTCCCAAAACATCACAGTAGTCTGAAAGCACAAAACAAATAACAGCAGGGAATATGAATCATTGTAATAAAGCTGCATTGCAGAACTTGGCAAAAGCAAATTTTGAAACGTCACACTTGTAAATCCTGCTTTTTGATACGATCCTCTATGGCAGCCATGAAGAGCTTGGACCATGATGGAAATAAACACTCTGATTCTGACAATCACTCCGGTGTGATTGAAGAGGCTCTCCGATGCACCTGCTGCCATTGCTCCATATTTACCTTGTGTTTGACAGCATAGCGGATATCCATGATCCACTCGCCATGACACATTCCTTTAACCCTTTAGATATGTCAGTGCATTTCTTCAATAATGGAGCTAAAGCCTAGCTATCATAAACTTTGCTTAATTAATACACAAACAGTAAGTTATTTTATATAACAGTAAATTGATTATCCTAAGACACATTAAACTGAACATCCTGGCTAAATAATAAAAATGTGAGCCTCAAAATGGCTGTGGTATATTTATTAGTAGAACATAGTTTGTTGAGATTACCTTTTTCTCAAAATCGGTTCAAGCACAGAACAAATGTATAAATATAGCACAGTTAAAACTGTCATGTACATTATGCAGATAAACATGTACAGATGGGTTTCTGTGTGATGCACACACAAACAAGGGGCACACTTTTCAACTAGACAACAATAATGACTCAACTAAACTGCACCAACCGCAGGGAACATGCCTGAAGAAAGTTTAATATCCCAAGGGGATCCTATTCTGTTGCTGAAATTGGAGTGAATTACGGATCCAGGCCTAAAAGGGCAGATTGGTGTCCCGAAGGTCCCAAAGGGAGCAAAAGTCTGTACAGTGTTCAGTATGGTTCTGTGTATTAACATTTGTTATTTACGTAATAAGTAAATTCATACAGTGTGTTTATACATATCACTGATAACCAAACCAATATTAGTGTTGTACAGTTCCTTTACCTTAAAGTCTGTATCAGAGATTTGTTTATATCAGGTCATGTGATTGCTGGCCACATGGGCGTATCTGAAATCCATTCGGGAGTAGCTTAGGGTTCTGTTCATTTCTCACATTTACTGAGAACTAATTTATTGAGGTAACGCTATCGGCACAGTCCCAGCTACTGAGGGGTCCAATGTAGTCTATGCCAGCAATTTACCCAGTATCCCAGACCCAGCTTTATCTCATATGTAGTGTGTTTACGAGAGTTCCTTCCTGTGAAGTTCCTTTGTACACGTTAATACTGTCAGGAGCGAGGGGCGGATTGAGGGAGGCGGACGCACTCGCTAAAACACAGCTTTTTAATAAAGAAGAATAACAAAACAGAGACCTTAACAAAACGAAAACAAACAGGGAGCTAACCAGGCTAAACTAAACAAGGGAAACTAAACAGGGTAAACCGGACTGACAGACTAAAGAGTAAACGAAGGAACGAGAGAGGAAAAGAAACTACGACATGAAACAACGACTAGGGAAACAAACACGGAGAAACTGTGGAGACAGACGGACAGACTCGAAAACACGACCGACTAGACATGAGAACTGAAATGAGAAATGTACGACAAACAGGACGTGACACAAGAGGGCTTAAATACAGACACAAACGAGACACACCTGGACAGATAACGAGGACGGGTTAACACATGACAGACGAGGAGGCGGGACAAAGGCGGAGACTAGAATATAAACAAAACATAGCCATGTGCGAATAAAGCACATGGCGGGGACAACAGACTGACAGGACGAAGGCGTGACAGATGCCCCCCCCAAGAACGCGCAACTCCCGGGCGCGTACTCCTAAACCCCCCAGGAGCTGGCACTGGAGAGGGCACGGAAAACAAGACAGGACAACAAACCAACGGGTGACAGGACTCAGGACAGGACGGGAACAGACACAGGAGCTGGGGACACGACAGGACCGAATATACGAGACGGGACATGGGACATGACAGGAGACTGACAAAGGGGGGCAGCAAGAGACGAGAACGGACTGGACAGGACAGGAGTGGACACATGGGAATTGACGGGAGACTGGACTGGAGACAAGACAGGGGACGGATACGGAGACTTGACATGACTAACAGGGGACTGAACATGAGACCGGACAAAGGGTTGAAACGGGGACTGGACATGACTCACAGGAGACTGGACTTGGGCAGGTGACAGGACAGGGGACTGGAACGGAGACAGGACAGAGGGTTGAAACGGTGACTGGACAGGTGACGAGACTTGAGACTGGACAGGTGACGAGACTTGAGACTGGACAGGGGTTTGAAACATAGACTGGACAGGGCTGACAGGGGACTGGACAGGGCTCACAGGGGACTGGACAGGGCTCACAGGGGACTGGACAGGGCTCACAGGGGACTGGACTGGACTAGGTAGGGGAACAGGGACCAAGACATTCAGGGGGACAGACACGAACACAGTGACAGGGACCGGGACAGACACAAAGGCAGACACGGGTACAGGGACAAGAACAGAGATGGGAACCAGGACAGGGACAGACAAGGGAACCAAAATAACAGGGGGGTGCCCAGGACTGGCTAATGTCTGTGGGGCAGTCTGAGAAGCCAGCCTGGGCACAACTCTAGGGATCGGCCCTGAAGTTCTTCGGGCCGACCTACGGACATGACCTGGAGCGGCCGGGGCCACAGTCACGGGGGCAGGAACGGCCGAGGCCACAGTCACGGGGGCCGGAACGGCCGAGGCCACAGTCACGGGGGCCGGAACGGCCGAGGCCACAGTCACGGGGACAGGAGCGGCCGAGGCCACAGTCACGGGGACAGGAGCGGCCGAGGCCACAGTCACGGGGACAGGAGCGGCCTTAGCCACAGTCACGGGGACAGGAGCGGCCTTAGCCACAGTCACGGGGACAGGAGCGGCCTTAGCCACAGTCACGGGGACAGGAGCGGCCGTAGCCACAGTCACGGGGACAGGAGCGGCCGTAGCCACAGTCACGGGGACAGGAGCGGCCGTAGCCACAGTCACGGGGACAGGAGCGGCCGGTGCCGCCATAGTCACGGGGACAGGAGCGGCGGGTGCCGCCATCACGGAGACTGGAGCGGCGGGTGCCGCCATCACGGGGACTGGAGCGGCGGGTGCCGCCATCACGGAGACTGGAGCGGCGGGTGCCGCCATCACGGAGACTGGAGCGGCGGGTGCCGCCATCACGGAGACTGGAGCGGCGGGTGCCGCCATCACGGAGACTGGAGCGGCGGGTGCCGCCATCACGGAGACTGGAGCGGCGGGTGCCGCCATCACGGAGACTGGAGCGGCGGGTGCCGCCATCACGGAGACTGGAGCGGCGGGTGCCGCCATCACGGAGACTGGAGCGGCGGGTGCCGCCATCACGGAGACTGGAGCGGCGGGTGCCGCCATCACGGGGACTGGAGCGGCGGGTGCCGCCATCACGGGGACTGGAGCGGCGGGTGCCGCCATCACGGGGACTGGAGCGGCGGGTGCCGCCATCACGGGGACTGGAGCGGCGGGTGCCGCCATCACGGGGACAGGAAGCCCTGCGACGTCGTCCACGGAGGCAGGGGAACCTGCGACGTCGTCCACGGAGGCAGGGGGGCCTGCGACGACGTCCACGGAGGCAGGGGGGCCTGCGACGACGTCCAAGGAGGCAGGGGGGCCTGCGACGACGTCCACGGAGGCAGGGGGGCCTGCGACGACGTCCACGGAGGCAGGGGGGCCTGCGACGACGTCCACGGAGACTGGAGAGGCGCGCGTCGCGCTCACGAAGATAGGAGAGGCGCGCGCCGCGCTCTCGAGGACAGGCGCGGCAGGAGGTGCCGCGTTAACGAAGACAGGCGCGGCAGGAGGCGCCGCGTTAACGAAGACAGAAGCGGCTGGAGGCGCCGCTTTTACAAGGACAGGGGTCTGTGCTGCTCGCCGGGCTCGCGCTGGAGCTGTAAAGGGTTTAGGGGGTTTCACAGGCGCACCCTTTAGATCCCCTCGAGGTGCGCCCCTGTTAGCCTCCGACCTCAGAGCTACGGAGGTGAGGCTAACAGCCCCTACCCTTAACGCCCCCCCAAAAATTTCCCCGGACCTGAGGGGGTAATCCTCCAGCGAGGGGGGAACTCCAGCACGGTTCTTTCGCCGACTCCTACGACTCGCGCTGGAGCAATCACTCGACTCATGAATCGACTCATGAATCGACTCCTCCCGAAGGCGCTGAGCCACTGTGGCATGTATCTGTCGGAGCCGGCTACTCCATTCCACAGCCCTATTAAACGTATTTTCTGTGCTAGCTGCGTCCTGGTGGTCGTACATTCTGTCAGGAGCGAGGGGCGGATTGAGGGAGGCGGACGCACTCGCTAAAACACAGCTTTGTAATAAAGAAGAATAACAAAACAGAGACCTTAACAAAACGAAAACAAACAGGGAGCTAACCAGGCTAAACTAAACAAGGGAAACTAAACAGGGTAAACCGGACTGACAGACTAAAGAGTAAACGAAGGAACAAGAGAGGAAAAGAAACTACGACATGAAACAACGACTAGGGAAACAAACACGGAGAAACTGTGGAGACAGACGGACAGACTCGAAAACACGACCGACTAGACATGAGAACTGAAATGAGAAATGAGAAATGTACGACAAACAGGACGTGACACAAGAGGGCTTAAATACAGACACAAACGAGACACACCTGGACAGATAACGTGGACGGGTTAACACATGACAGACGAGGAGGCGGGACAAAGGCGGAGACTAGAATATAAACAAAACATAGCCATGTGCGAATAAAGCACATGGCGGGGACAACAGACTGACAGGACGAAGGCGTGACAAATACTTTGATAGCTTAGTGAGACAGACTTGATAAAACCAGGTAAACTAGGTAAAATACATCGGACAAATCAGCAAGCTATAATGTTATAACTTAATAAATAGTTAGTGAATAGTAAACTTAGCATTTATAGATACCTGATGACTAGACGATACTGGTAGGGAACTAATATTTTCATTACGTAAGAAAAAATCCTGAACTCTGAAATTGTACTTTATTAATGAGTTCACAAGAATTTGCAAAATCTATGTTGATTAAGGCAGTTGACTAATCTTACTATCTTGAGATCGACTCTTAGCATCACACTTTTGTCCCCTGGCTGAATTAGTCCTATGCAATGTCATAATTACACATTTAATTGAAAACAAAAATACATAAAGAAATATGTGCATGCTATACATGTAAATGTTAACAATACACGTCCTCCTCTACTTACAATTACCACTGTAGTTAAAAGTTAAGAACCTGCACTTTTGACCAGGTCCATGTGTCACTGAGCTACAAGTGAGAAATAATTAAACAACACATAACAAGAGGCACTTCAAGGTCTTTACACTATGGGGTATTAAAATGATTACAGCAAGACTGGCTGTGTTCATGGGGTTTAGCCCAGTCACCCAGGAAAATGCTGTACTGTGCAGTATGCAAAAACATGGCCTTCACAAAAGGTCCCTCTCAATTTATCACAGTAGAATAAGGAGTTTTAAAATGTAAACCCCAGTGTTTGTCCTTTGCTGGCTGTGGGGTGAGTAGCATTTGAGATGTAGCATGCGGCTCCTCGAGGGTGCTCTGCTGACACTCCTCATCAGGTGTGCGGAGGTGCTTCTCGTTAGCAGAGCCCCTCTCCGGTGTGAGACGCTGTCTTTCACATCCCACCACTGAAAATATACTGCACTGCATTACTGTCATACACACCGCGCCAGGGAATTTGTAGCGTTTTTGTTTTTTGTTTTTTTGTTGAAGTCAAGCATGTGCTGCTTCTTGGCGTTGAGGATTGCTTCACAAGGATTCCCAAGACTAACATCTACCTCAATGTCTCAACTTTGGCAAACATGAAAATCTGGTGCTTTGCTTTCTGTTTAGACTGCAAATATGTCTTGTCTGTGAGATGCACAATGTGCTGAAAGCAGCTGAACAGTCACAAACATTCGAATCCAAATATGAACCTCTTATCTCAACTCGTGTTTTATTCTTTACTCACAATAAGTCATACATATTCTATAAATACACCTGAACGCTGTGTTCCTCAGTCGTCAACAAGACACATCACCTACTGTTAGCTTTAGTAAGTGCAGTCTTGACTTTGAAAAGTGACAGCATGCCTATGTAAGTCTACTCTGCGAATGAAATGCAGTCCCATGCTGTTTTATTTCAGACTCAGGTATGCTAATGAGTATGCTAAATAAAGGCCTCCGCTTTCTAAACCACACATCACTTGAGAAATCAGGGTGATGGTTACAGTCTACTGAAAATACATAATTAAACTTTGTTGACACAGACTATTGTACACATTGACTTCACAGTTATCCATTTATCCTCCATCTCTTCAGGTGATGGTCTCGGTTCAGATTATGAGGTTTTGGAGATCCCCTCCATCAGCAGACAGAGGGCAGGAGACTACGAGTGCACGGCGGTGAATGACATCGCTACAGAGATTGAGACAGTGCACCTGGTGGTCAACTGTGAGTCCTCACCTTTTATATTTTAAGTTTATTTTATTCTGTGATGTTTTCATTTATGGCAAACGGTCAAATTTTCAAGACATCTGTTCACAACATACACCAAATAAGATGTGTATCTTTATAGTTTCATGATAATTGGTCAGAGATAATTCTTGCAAATGACTGTTGAAAGGTTATTAGGATAGCGTGTGTGTCATCAGGGTTAGATATGTTCCAAATTGGAGCTTTGTTGAATATACAGATGCTGAGAAATAGCTACCTAGCAGCTACAGCATCCACCATTGACAGAGATGTGTCAAAAATGACAACTCAGAATCCTCTGCAGCATATTCCTATTAATTCACCTTATAATTTGATAAAGTGTTCTTGGGCTTGTTCCAACTGAATCTTCAGGAAAAATCTTGTGGTGCGGGGATGCCTAATAACATCTCTTCTTTATGTGAACATGAACATGAACATGAAAAGTGATCATCTTTCTTTAAACATGTCAGAACTAAATATACATACATGCAAAATATATCAGGGCAGACATACTCTATGACTCATTGAATCGTTGAGTCATTGGCTAACAGTTAATTTGAGCGAATCCCAGACGCTCAAAGAATCTATTTGTCACTATGCCAAGCAGCCACTCTCGTTGTCCTGGCAACAGCAAACAGCCCAAGTTTTTATTTCCTCGTTTTCAAATCATAGATTACGGGTCATTTATCAGTTTTGCAAAGATTAATTTAGGTTTTATTCATTGAAGAAAAGGAAGGTTTCATCTTCAGATGTCATTTTTATTTAGTTCTCATCTAGTTTTCATTGTAAAAATTAGGTTGTCAATGAGTGTTTTTCATCATACACTGCACCAGAGGAGGCACAGATGGGCTCAAATGACTGGAAATTCTATTTAATTTTTATTTATTTGTTTTATTTTAGCAAATTTGTTGATTCATTTGTTGCGCACAAATACCTTGAGTGTTAAATGCTGTTTTTCTTTTGTGTGTGTAGATCCTCCCACTGTGTTTGAGGGCAGAGATGTGGGGGTCACCCTGGGTCAGAGAGGGGTCCTGCAGTGTGGGGCTAATGCTGTACCTAAAGCAGAATTTGAGTGGTACAGAGATGACAGAAGGTAAATCAGCCAAGTACTTGCATTTTTACCCTCTCTGCGACTTGGAAAAATGGAAAAAATGGGTAGAAGTACCAACAAATTCTAAAGCCTTGTAAGGAAGCCAACACTCGGCATCAGTCTCTTTGATGTTAGTTTTTAAGATAAAGGGATAATTGTGTAAGTCTGATTTTCATGAAAAACATTGTGGTGAAAATTGCTAAACTACAATGTTTTTTGTTGCTTTCTTTCTTTCAAGGAAAATACATGGTTCCTTTGTCTTAATTTGATGTGTTTAGAACTATGTGAACAGTTCAGGAGAATCAGTTCTTTCCTGTTCTGTGGAATTTATAACTGCAGGGGTTTAGGTGACAATTTGGGTTTAAAACTTTGGTCTCTGGAGGGGTGAGAGAGACCATGGGGGCAGTGTAGGGTCAAGTGCAGGGTCAAAAGTATTGAACTCCAAAGTATGGAATTTATAGTTACCTCACATGAATGACGGATGAACAATCTAATGGAGAAAACAGACCTCACGAACGACAGGGGAAACTAAAATGAAAGTGTAATTGAAAAAGTGAGAGTGAGTCGAAATGCATTTGGCGCTCTCCTGCTGGTGATAAAATCTGCACAATTAAGTTCCACTCTCACTCCCAAGGCAATTGTTTTTTGTGATTTGTTCATGGTTTGAAGTTTCACCTTCATTACAGAATGATATACAGCTTTTAATTCTGGACGCATCTAATATTTTTGCTTTTTTACAGCCTCCTCAAAATAATTTGAGATTGAGAAGTTGGCGTGAATACTGCTTATGACACTGCTTATAACGTTGATTTAAAAAATGTAGGTTGTGATTACAAATTTTGGAATCTTTGATTTTTTTTTTTTTTTGGCGGGTGGTGTTATGCAGGTGTGCAATCAGAGATATTATTGAAATCATCGAAGTCAAATAAAATATATTTGACAAACATACAGCTCACATTGCAACACACTCTTGGAGGTACACGTGTTATTGTCATTATGAGTGACAGGGATTAAAAGATTACCAGATGTTTTGTGAAAAATAAATAAATAAACCACAGAAAGCTTCTCCTGGTCATTACTATCTTGGTGCAGGTGGGACAGAAGATTTACTGTAAAGCACAGTCTATTTTTGACAGTTTATTTTATAATCAGCTCTAAAAGTATGACATTTTAATGTAATATGCTGTTTATGAAAGCGTGTTACATTATATCCCTATGCCTTTGAGTGCCGCAGACATCGAAGGTTAAAAGCTCAATATTTTACCAGCTGTATATTCCTGATGCCATTTCCTGGTACATCTGACAGAAAGTGAAATGCTCTGCATTCTAACCAAAGCACTTTTGGCTGGAATGCATCTCAATATGTTCACTCAAACTGCCTTTGATGTCAGTAAAGAGAAAGTTGTCCCAGAGCGGTGTCGTGATTAAATAGCGGGTGTCGCTGATGATAATGCCTCATGGCTCTGGAGCCTTCTTTAATGTGTTCGACCCGGCTGCTGTCCATGCCGAGAAATGTCGATCCCGTCATAAATGTAACCTAAGCTTTCAAAAGAAGCTCTGATGTGGTGTGAAATGTGCCGAGCTGATTCAGGTCTCTCACTTTGCTGATTTGTTTTTTCAGGATCTCTAACGGCTTGGATGGTATCGAGATTGAAGATTCTGGATCATATTCAAGGTTGACTTTCTTCAACGTGTCTGAAACAGACTATGGGAATTACACTTGTGTCGCCATCAACAAGCTTGGAAGTGCAAACACAAGCATTGTTCTATACGGTAAGCATAGTCATACAGTTGGGTTAAAAATAGAAAATATCATTTAGGTTAAACTTTAGCATAAAAAAGATAATAATTTAGTAAAATAATTTAGCGGATCATTTAACTTATTGGGTTAAACTTAAACCAATGTGTACTCTAACTTCTGACCAGGAATTTTATTTATGCATTTCAGCAATTAAACTGTAAAGTATACATGTAGATGTATGTGTTTGTGTGTTTTATATTGATGATATATTCTTATATTCACAAATTATTAGTATTTGATTCCACAGATCAATAAAATATACTGTTGCTGTCCAAAGAAAAAACATGTATCTCAATTTTTATTGAAATCTAGTTTACTACATCATTTCACATTGTGTAACATCCACAAGGAATGGACTAATAGAAATGCTTCAAAATTATTTGCAATAAAATCTTTTTATATTGACATCCATTGAAAGTTTTTTCTTTTTCTTCTGTTATAAAGGTAGAATTTTGGAGATACATGTTTTTCTTTGGACAGCGACAATATGATATAAGCTATTCTACTTTTATCTACCTTAGCAGTTGATCAAATTATTGCCAGATTTATTAGCTTGTATATCGTGCCTGAAGTTTGTCCAGTGAGTTTATGAGACATGCTGCTAATGTGCTTATCTTTGAGACTGATCTACACCTTTTGCCTCTTTTACTATTGTCATTGTCTTTGTTTTGTTTGTTTTTTGTTTTTGCTCATGTAGAAGTAATTGAGCCCACTAGCTCAACACTTTTGCAAGGTTAGTACCGAGCATGAGCATGTGGTTTGTAGCCTTCACCTTCATCAAGCTTGTTCCTGCATGCTTCATAAACAAATAAGCAAATAAATGAATGCTGCCATTTTCATATCAACCACATTGAGACAGAGGGGAAGTCGTTGAGGTGACACACTCCAGTCGGTCAGTGAAATTGCTGCACCAAATTTCCTCAACATGAATGGGCTAATATAATTGTTGTGTGTTGCCTGACAGGATCTGATTGTCAGGTTGTAAATTGGCGACTAGCCACTCCTATTACGGGGTTTATTAACTCCGAAATCCAATTCCTAATGTCAATAATAAATTCAGCACTTTGAGTGACAGACTGAATTGCTGCTAGGGGAATGGCTGTTTGCCATGCCTGAGTTTGTCTCCAGTGGATCACTGTGGGGTGGTGAACGCTTCTCCATTCACTGTTGCTTAAATGTGTTTTCTTTCTCTTTTTCCTGTCTAACCCACATGCACCATGCCACGGCTTCTTTGTGGCTATGCATGCCTGCGCCTGCTGTTTGTAAGTACACGCCTGCATAATCTAAAACCTTTTGTTCTGTCTTTTTTTCCCTGTCACTACTTCCAACGCATCTACAAACGCTTATTGAGCTCTAGTCTAAATGCTGTATGTCCGTAAGAGCTGGCAATGTCATTGCTTGTTAAGCTTCTGCATACAGAGCTCTTGCCCTTGTCAAACTTCAGTAATGATATTGTATTTTTTTTTTTTTTTTTTTTTTTTTAACACATCACAGAATGTCTGACCTAAATTGAAAACAGTGAGAGTGGGAATGATGACTGTGTCCTCTCAAGAGAGCCATTAATTACTTTGAATTTGATTGTGAGAAACTGGTATTATTCTAATTATCCGACTGCAGGATTGAGTATAATCTGCTGTGGCGGTATAATTGGATCTCTCTCCCTAAAGAAAGGCTAGTGAACTCCAGCAAATCCAGGGGAAATTAGAAGGCATTCTGGGAGCGCCATCAAAGCAAAAAGTTTAATAGACACTTCATATAATGCCATATAATGACATTTGTTTAGATGGAAATTGGCCGTGCGTCTGATCCCTGGCTTTTTTGTTTTTTGTTAAGAGGGACTACGAAACGGGGGAATGCAGGTCTTCTATTTTCTTTGTTGTATTTGTTAGTTTTATAGGTCCCCTGCTATTACTGCTATTAAAAATTAACTAAAAATGACTGTGAAAAAATTATCTCCAATAAATTAAGCTCAGCACCACTTACCAGGCCAGTATATTAACAAAAGGCTGAGATAATGGATGATTCTATGCATGGAGTTTGACTCACAGAAATAGGTGATAATTTAATGTGAATTTGTTATATTTATGTATTGATGGATTGATTTTGAAAGTAATGCCGTTAATGTTAGAAAATAAAGCCTCACATTGGCACTTAATAAAGCAATAAGGTTAATTGACATTGTAGATTTGTAGAGTTATGTCTCTCATAAGTGCTGATAAAAAGGCAATTATCTTGCACTTCTTTTCATGGATGCCGGCCTCAGCTTTATTTGCGCATTGGGACATTTCCATCACTGTACAATGAAATGATTGTGGCCAGATAATCACTGCAAATCTAAAAGTGTTCTGTATTTAGTCCTTGTTGTCTAATAAAAATCAATATCTGGAACAGAGTAAAATTGGCCTTCAGTAATGCCGACCACAGATAGAGGGGCTCCTCGTTCACTAACATTGTGGACAGAATTGTCCAACCGTGTTCCTTTTTTAACAGTAACACTATCACTTTGCTATTATTAGTTGTGAATGGTGGCTCAGTGAAGGCTGATTGAAAGGCAAATAAATGAATGACCATCATGATCTCCCCGCTGTTAGCACAATGACACCTAGACACTTTTTTTTTACTCTGGTTCAGAATTCCTGTGATTTTAAAGCCAGAACAGCTCATCTGGTCAAGCCTCCCCCTTGGCCCCATCAGCAATCTCGTTACCGAGCACCTTTCCTGATTAGCTTGTTTATCGCAAACTGCAATTACAGTTGACCCACGCAGTGGACGGGTCAAGGGTGCGCGGTTAGAGCCTGGTAATGATAGCGGGGGCTTGGGGAGAGGAGGGGACAGCTCTGGCATGAGGACACCAGATGCTTTGATGATCCTAATGCGCGCACTAAAGACCCTAGATGGGCATTCATCACCAGAGCCGGGCCGTTTCTGCCCTTGCAGCCGTCTCAGCCTGTTGACCTGGTTCCGCCACAGCGCAGCAACCCTGCCAGAAATACTCTGACATCTAAGTTGGCTTAATAGGTAAATAGAGCGGCAAGAACAACAGCTAATCTAGGCTGAATTGGGTGCTTAATAGCCCCGGCGGGCTCGAGCAGGGGAGCAGTTTGTGTGCTCACTCAATTTGCCCCGCACTGTTTGCTTATGAGCTGCCACTGGATGTTCTTGGGTTTTATAGCCTCTGCTGTCTCTCTTAAGTGTCTTGTTTCATATAATCTCTCTTTTAGTGGAGACTACTTCTCTTTTAGAAGTGACTTCATCTGTTTTAGAGCAAACAGCCACAGAATACAAACAGTTGTGGGAAGGTTTGTAACCAATGGAACTAGCTAATACCCACAACTAACATGTAATCACGATTCAACCCTGACCGATCTACAAAGTACTACCCACTTACTAACCTTTAGAAAATAACAGCACTCACATCCTAGGGAGAATATATATATATATATATATATAACCTAGACAAAGATCTAGACAAAACTGACATAACTGGAAAGCCATGGAAATGTATTTGCTCATGCCTATGATCCAGGCAAGGTTTTCTGAGTAAAAACCTTACCTTCAGATCCAAACACTCTATTACTGGTCACTTTATTTGACACTATTTGAGACCACAGGACCACTTCTCTTAACACAGCAGTGATGTTAAATATAAAATAAAAAACCCAGCAACACTGCTGTGTCTAATAATTTCATACTGAATAATTGAATCTGTTGAAGTGAAATGAATTGTTTCAGCAAGAGTTTTGACTCTGAATTTGCACATGACCTGGCAGCACATAGGCTACCTGTCTCAAAGTTTTGTTTATAGAAATTCAATGAATTGACAGCTCACATTACATGCTTCCACTGACTATGTGCAGAGTACCTCACAAGTGCAGATTTAGAAAGATGTAAAAAGCATATATTATTATTGCCCTGTGAAGGACTGGCGTCCCCTCCAGGGTGTATTCCCGCCTTGCGCCCGATGATTCCAGGTAGGCTCTGGACCCCCCGCGACCCTTAATTGGATAAGCGGTTACAGATAATGGATGGATGGATATATTATTATTGATTCCTGTTATTCAGCTGCTGTTGTGAGTCTGAAAAAATGTAAAACCAATCAGAGTTAAGCCAAAAGAGGGCATTTATTTGTCTCTCACAAACAGATACCTGAACCGAACAAACACAAATGTGCATGTTCTTAGTTTTATATTAATTTCAAACAGTGATTTGCCAGTTACAACCAAGAATAAAAACACATGGAATTAGTGCTATTCCCACTTAAAAAGTATGGTTCTTCAAGGGTTCTTCATTAAAGGAAATGGTTCTATATAGAACCCTGAACACTTAAGGAACCTTTTGCACGGTTAAGGGATTCTTTGCATCATGAAAGTGTTCTCCAGATTGATGAAGAATGTGCTATAGATGGTTCTGTAGAACTAGAGAAAAGGGTTCTATATGGTGCCACAAATGATTCCTCTACTGTAACAAGCTTGACATCGTACAGCTGGTGCCGTATAAAACCCTTTTTCTAAAAGGTGCTGTGTAGAACCATCTATAAAACATTTTTGCATAAATCTGAAGAACAAATAACCCTTTAATCGTGCAAACATCTCTAAGTGTTCATCGTTCTGTATAGATCCATTTCCTTTAATAAAAAATCCTTGTAGAACCATCATTTTTAAGAGTATATACATGTCAATGCAGAGGTGCACATTATTCTGAATAATATTTTTTCATATGTTCAGGATCATCTTTCTAACATCACTATGAATTACCACAGTGGTAACGTCACAGCCGTACTGAGGATGGTCCTCTGCCCAAATAACAATAACAATACTCTTATTGTGGCCTATTTCCAAATGATAACTTGTCAAGCAAACGACAGACAACAGTCAGTAATTGAACACTTACAGAAACTTACTTGTTTCTTATAAAGTGACCAGTCAGTGTAGGCTTATGGTAGATGTATAAATACACCTCTCAGTCTGTGTGTGTGTAATCTGTAAATCTGCATTGTGCAGGACCTGGTGCAGTGCAAGATGGAAACAGTGGCACATCAGGAACGTACACACCCATCTGCCTACTCCTCATCCTCGCCCTTCAGCTGCTGCTCAAGTTTTGATGGTGAAGAGGATTCAGGAAGAAATGGCCTCATCTCTCTCACGACTCATATCAAAACCTGCAGACACCAACAGGAGCACACAGAGTGCATGGGATTCCCCACTATTGTTTTTTTCTTCTTTTTTTTTATTGAGCAATTATGTATTATTATTTTTTTTTTGTATTAAATAAGAATCTCCTATATTGCTACCTTTTAATCCTGCCCCACTGAAACCTCAATATGTATATCTACATAGAACACAAGCCATTTGAGGTGAGGCTTGTCTAATTTAATAGCTATAAATATACATACAATTATTTCTGTAATTGTAGTTTTATTTAACTGATTTAAGTCCTAAAATCTTAATATAATATTTAATAAGATGAAGAAATTTGAGGCTAAAGGCCTGTAAAAAAGAAAAAAAAAAAGAAAAAAAAAGCTGTTGTCTCCCTGGAGTGTCATAGCAGTGAATTACCTCAAGGAGTAAGAAACATTGTACAATGCCTCATATGATCATCGCATCAGAGACTTTTCCAGAAAACAGTGGGATGCAATTCCTCATAATTCCTAATAATTTCACTTGTGATAAGATTTATTTTAGAAATTAATATATATGAGGAGAAATACTGAATTTTTGTTAACTTTTGGTAAATATTAGGTGTAATTTTGTTTTCACATTTAGCATAAAAACAAAGTGGGGATACTGCAGGTCCATTAAAGAAACATACATTTAACACTTAATTTAGTCAACAGGAATCTGTTTTTGGGATGATTTAATGTAACATGAAATAAACCAATTAAGTGTTACCATTTTCTTAATAAGATAAAGCAATGATGCATTCAAAATCCAATCCACAATTCGAAATCCAAAGTCCACAATCCCGTTTTTAATTGACTAGGGCTTGCATCTTAGGGCTTTGGAGTGAGATTCATTCCAAGAGTAACACATTGCCTGCCATTCCACTGATGGAGGAAGCCCAAAGAACTATCAGCTAACACGTGTTGACATTTCAGCTGTTGTATCATACATTTGAGATATTGCAACTTAACCACTAAAAGTGTTGGTTTTATAACCAGAAAACAAACAACTGATTTTTATGTTGGATCTCTTGCATCCATTTTTTTATGTGCTCTTTTATGACTTTTCCATGTCCCTGAATCTCCCAATCCTGACATAACTCATCACGACTACTGAGTCCTCTCCTCTTATCTATATGCATATAATATGTACAAAGGGATAAATATGCACCTGTTTTTACTAAAATTGTGAACCAGTTTAATAAAATACAACAGACTTTTCTATTTTAAGTTGCTCCTCTGGTTGGAGTCATGTAATTTATTTCTGAAATTTGCTTTATGGTTTTTGCATTAAGAAAATAACTTCTAAAATATTGTCATTAAGCAACTCATTGTAAAATCAGTCATCAAGTAGTGTGCTTTGCGCATGTTTTACTGGGCAAGGTTAGGCGTACTTGCTCATCACTGTCTATGCATTGTCACTCTCGATATGTTGTCATTTGACATGACAAGTTGTCATTTCAAGTCAATGTATGGACTACTTCAGCTTGCTTGATTTTTATAATGATTTTGGTTTAAAAACAAAAAAAAGATGCCATTCTTCAGTCAGAGTACCTCAAAAATAACCATTTTTTAAAAAACAAAATTCATGTTGTCATGAGTCGACTGTTGTCAGCTGATGTCAGGATTTATATGTCGAAATTCAAGGCAAACTTCAGCAGCTGAGACCAGAATTGAAATTCGCCCAGAAACAAGACAGGATTGGGCACACAGCTTGAAAGCATAGTCTCAGAAAACATTACCCACCATTCCAGTGGTGGATTTCAAGCACAAGTTGTAATTTAAATAAATGGGTTATGGCGTCTGTGCTGCCTTATGGCAGAGAACTTTGTATGTGATTACGTATGAAGATGTACAGTAAAGCATTACAGTTTTGCTGGATATACTTTTTTTTTTTTTTTTTGGGCATCGGGCTCACAGCCATATAAAGGGTAGGTGCAATAGAGTTCCTGCTCAAGTTCAGAGAAACATGAGACTATACTGCACACAACAATCCACACCCTGTAAAGAACTGACCCCATTAAGGGTCCATAAGCTTGAATTGCACCCACCCTTTAAGGCTGTTTGTGATACGTGTTTGGAACGTGAGTTTTGTAAACTGGGATTATGAATTCTGAAAGATGTTGGTTGGAGGAGAACCTGTTACTGCACTACGTTAACTTTAGCAGAGGAGTGCTCGTCTGTGCATGGCTAGAATCCACACCTTTACATTGGGTGAACTGGTGCAAATACCTGTCAACAATAACGTTCAACCAACTGTCACACTGAAAACAAACAGAAAATAACAAATGCATCACTCCTCTTTTGTATTATTCCCAGGAGAGGACCAAATAAAATTCTCTTTGAAATCCCTGTAATGTAAAGGAAATGTTACTTCATATGTTTTTTTTTTCCTTCTTTTTTTTCTTTATGGAGATTGTGTGTTCATATTTAAGACTTACAGTAATAAAATGTTGTATCTAAATAGAACACTTTTGGCAGTGTAATTGTAATTCTTAAAGGAATGTTAGGTTTTTAAGTGCACATTGCCTTTGGCAATTACAGCATAACAGCAAACAACTAGAGATGGTAAACACATAAAATAACAAATAAAATAGAGGAATCTCTGACACTAAATAAACTCTTAAAAATAAGGCTGGCAAAAATAAAGCTTTGGAGTGATGCCATAAAAGACCAACTTTGGTTTCATGTGAATGCTTTCAACTGACTGTAAACTCTGCTCACAAACAGCATTATTGAAGGCTGTTTAAGATTTATCTCCTTGTTTCTACACTCTCAGTCCATCTTATCCGTGCCACTGACCTTACCGGTGCACTTAGTAGTTGTACAATTTACGAAGTGTAGTCCTTCTGTTGCTCTGTATACATTTGCACTCCCCTTCCACCCTGTTCTCTAATGATTAGGACCAGAGACAAGCTGCAGTGACACTGATGTGGAGCAACAGATGTCCTACTGTCTCTGGCTTAACATCTACAAGGTGGACCAACAAAGCAGGTGTGTTAATAGAGTGAACAGTGAGTGAGGAGTGTTCAACAACTCCAGCATCACTGCTGTGTCTGATCCACTCGTACCGGCACAACACACCAACATAATGTCAGTTCAGCACTGAGAATGATCCACCACCCAAGGCATAGACTACAAGCTCTGTGGGTTTCCTCACCATTGGAGTTATCAAAGAATGCAAAGCCACAGATTGGCCACAGGCTGTAATTATAGAGCTATAAAATAAATCTAAGTTGTAGTCTGTAAATTACAGGTACACCTCTTAGAACTGATTAAAAAAAAATACAAATAAAAAACAAAAGTAATTTCAACTAAAATGTGCAATTAAACAAAAGAGACGCTTGGAACAGTCTCTAATTAGTGTCTATAACACTGAGAACTCGGCTGTTCCAGTGAAGGGACACGCATGAGCAGCACTGACAGACATGGCTTGCGGGAATAAGAAGTGCGTGAGTTAAGTAGTGAGGCTCCAAAGCAAGCTGTGATTTCCTATCGCAAAACAAACCCAGTGCCATCTGCGAGCGAGGAAATGAAGGAGGCAACTGTCCTCCTAATTAAAGACCCCCGGTTCCACTCGGGCGAAAATGGGTTTAAACGCAGCCCTCTGTCTGGCTCGGCTGATTGTTCGACACTGACGAACGTCGAGCACTGCCGCAGTGTTTTAGAGGCAATGTGTGAATTACAATCAGGAGGCATTCTCCCGTTCAGCCAAGAGCCAGACATCAAAACATCTCCAAAAAGTGGAGCTCGGCGAGGGCGGAGAGGATGAAAGGATATGTCGAGAAAGCGTGTCAGTCAGAGATTGATATCACTTTATTTATATATTTAATTCTTATTTTTTAACTTGCAGCTTTGCATACTGGAACATGAAAGCATTCCAGAAGCAGAGCATGGGGTGGGCATTATGGTGATAGTTTAGTGTTATTTTCCTCTGAGTAAATAAAAAAATAACAAGTAAAAAAACAACAACAAAAAAAGTTATTTACAGTAAAAGTTCTGTTTCAAATTATTTAGTAAATACAATATGTGAAACACTGCAGTACTAGTGCATCGTCTTTATGTAGAAGAAGTACTGAGCAAGACTAAACGTTTTGGGGAGAAATATCCAATATCAATTTTCCAGATTATGATGTGATTTTAATTTTCTATATATTTATTTATTGTATCAATTTATTTTATAAAATCCCCTAATTTTATTTTAGAGAAGATCAAAACAGCCTGACCACTGAGCATATAATAAAGCTCAGATGACCTCTCAGCATCTTACTGCCAGTTATTCATGGTTGTGATGTCACAGCACGGGTGCTTGCTTGCTTCTGATTGGTCCTAGCCATCTACAGGCAGTTAACAAGCTTCATGTTTTCAGGTTAAATTTCCCCACTTTAAACATTAAAGGGTGCATGTTAAATAAACAGTAGGTAGTATTTGTACCTTAACATCACCGTGATGATCCACTGTCCTGTAATATGGAGAATATGACCTTCGTCTTTACTAATCTGGGCTTAGCACTACAGAAACGGCACTAAGTAACTTTAGGGGGGGGGGGGGGGGGGGGTAGAAACCACCTTTATTTCAGGACAGTGCTGTATAAGTGAATTACACTCTGTATCTGTATGAGGAGGCCAGGGGGCAAAAATACGAAGTCTTGCATAGTGTTCCTTTAAATCATGGCTGTTGTTGATGTATTATTATGATGTGATGTTTTTGCCATATCACCCACCCCTAGGATGAGCCATACTTTGGCTGCTCTCTGAGGAAAATGACACCTTTAAATGGATCCAGGACAAGTGGCAGGGAAAGAAAGAAGTTGGCAAGACTTGTGAGAGAATTAGCATTTGAAAAGCAGCCATTAATGTCTGTGAATATTCATCTTAATGGGGGCGCGTACATAAACCTCATAAATAATGTGACAGCCATGTATCTTCAGACTCCACCTCGAGCCTTTGTCAGAGACCTATTACTGTTCATCACCAGCACAAAAGAGAGGAGCAAGGGAGCGATTGTCTTTTGTCTTGGAAATTTGCTCTGAAAAAAAAAAAAACATAAACAAGAAAACAACGACAACAACAAACAAACAAACGGAAACAATCGCTTGTGTGTGTGTGTGTGTGTGAGTGTGTACAACCCTGGTGGAGTTCTTTATCTGACTTCCCAGGATCTCCCCTCTGGAACCGGCACTGAGCTGTCACTCCTCCGGTCTGCCGGAAATGGGAATAAATACGCATATTGACAGACCAAATTAACGTGACATGACATTTCTTGGCCGTCGTGGCTTTGGAGTGGCAGCCAGACTGCCAGAGAACAGCAAGAGGAACACGAAACGCTTCAGCTATCATAAAGAATACCATCTCTGTTTGCACCCAATATACGATGTAACGGATCACATCTCCAGCTCGCTCTATTGTCTCCTACAAGCAGTTAAAACTTGGCTGTGGTTTATGTTTGTTGTGTTGGGGAGGACTGGCAATAAAAGGACATAAAGGGAGCGTTCACTGACATGATGCTGTGGCTTCTTATTTAGTTCCGTGGTCTTCATAATATAACCCTCATGATACTCTTTGAGATGTAATAAAAGCAAAAGTAGAAGAAAATATTCTGAACTTTATTACACAGAACAGATACAATATTCCTTGTACTCATTCTCCAATAAAAAAGAAAAGAAAAATAATAATAATAGTAGTAGTAGTAATAATAATCATAATAATAATAATAATATTAATACAACTACATCTGTACATGCACATGGAATTCACCGAAGTTTGGGGAGGCGCTTCCTCGCAATGCTCTAAGATTTAACAGGTTCGAGACAAGCCAGAAAAATAAAAAAGCCAATATACAATACGTTTGAAAAAGGACAGTGAAATACTACTTGGATCAAGTACATTGTACATTTTTTATTATCATTATTATTTAAAACGGTCAGAACCATTTCTTAACAAGTCAATCAAAACAGAGCCAACAACTTGAACTTTCCTTTCATTTATTCAGCATTATTTTTTAATCTGAAGTTATTTACCTCAGATTTTACCTTTTTTTTTTAAATACAACTGCTTCCAAAACTATCTGAATGTGCAAAGGAAAAGAGGTCACCATTCAGATCCACATTGCGGACAGCAGTATTCTTACATTTAAAGGTACAATCAGGACACTTCAGAGCTGAACTGAACCTGAACTAATCATATGCAAAAGTTTGAAGCCCCCTACCCACGACAAAATGGCGTGTTTTCTGAATGGATAATACGATGGACATATTACTGGAAATTATAAATCAGAGTCACCTATTCATACATCACACTGGAAACAAAAGCAAATCATAAAATGTAACATGTAACACTTTAATAAAAAATAGTAGAATATTGTAAATTCATTGTAGAGGATATTAAAGGCATGTGTAAGGTGGTATTCAAACATTTGCATATGACTGGACAGCAGGATGAATGTTTGATGCTCTAAAATCTGTTCAGAACAAAGAAAGATGCTGTTTATTCCACTACTTTCTCCTACAAGCAACATGAGGAAGATGTGGTCTATGAGAGTCACTTTATACACCGGTGAAAAGCCCCTCAAGAATGAGCTGATTTCCAAAGTGTCCAGGGGCTGTAGGTACGATACTCTAATGTACAGTGGGAGTGGCTACAGTATGTGTTATGACGCTGGTGAAGAGTGTTTGAAATCAGTGACATTAATCGCAGCTGATCAGTGACATCACTTGGCGTCAGTTGCATTTCCACTCCATTAAAGACAACACTATCAAAAACAGAACAGAAATAACAATCTAAAAATATAAATAAAATAAAAAAATTATATATATATATATTTTTTATTTACCAAAAGTGTAACACTGTAGTATCCTATAGTACAACCTATATTACCATAAGTCACTTTATTATCTTTACAAATTGTAACAGAACCTGTTCAGTTTTAAAAGAAAAGAGTCTTGGAGTGTTTTCCAAGATTTTTCAACCAGTGAGTTTCCAGAATATGCAAATGAGCTGGAACAACATGATTTGCATATGTCGAACTGTTTGAAATGTGGACAGTCGTTCTGTTCCAAACTGACCATTTACAAACACGTGCACATGTCGAGGAAGGTTTTGCATGGGTCACTTTCAGTGGTTCACTGTTAATTGACACTATTACGAAGGTTTGTTTATTTAGACATGCACAAAAGGCACAATGCCAACAAAAGACATAATCATTAGTCTCTGCACCTCCTACCACTCAGTATCCATCCATCCATCCATTATCCACCGCTTATCCGGGTCCGGGTCGCGGGGGAAGCAGTCGGAGCAAAGAAACCCAGACCTCCCTCTCCCCAGCCACCGACTCTAGCTCCTCCGGGGGTATACCGAGGCGTTCCCAGGCCAGTCGAGACATATAGTCTCTCCAGCGTGTTCTTGGTCTGCCCCGGGGCCTCCTCCCCGTTGGACATGCCCGGAACACCTCTCCAGGAAGGCGTCCAGGAGGCATCCGAACCAGATGCCCGAACCATCTCAGCTGGCTCCTCTCGACGTGGAGGAGCAGCGGCTCCACTCCGAGTCTCTCCCGGATGTCCGAGCTCCTAACCCTGTCTCTAAGGGAGAGTCCAGACATCCTGCGGAGAAAACTCATTTCAGCCGCTTGTACCCGCGATCTCGTTCTTTCGGTCACTACCCAAAGCTCGTGACCATAGGTGAGGGTTGGGACGTAGATTGAACGGTAAATCGAGAGCTTTGCTTTTCTGCTCAGCTCTCTCTTCACCACAACGGACCGGTACAGAGCCCGCATTACTGCTGACGCTGCACCGATTCGCCTGTCAATCTCACGCTCCATCTTTCCCTCACTCGTGAACAAGACCCCGAGGTATTTAAACTCCTCCACTTGAGGCAGGATCTCACTTCCAACCTGGAGAGAGCACTCCACCCTTTTCCGGCTGAGTACCATGGACTCGGACTTGGAGGTGCTGATCCTCATCCCTACCGCTTCACACTCGGCTGCAAACTGGTCCAGCAAGAGCCGGAGGTCCCGGCTCGATGAAGCCAACAAGACCACATCATCTGCAAAAAGCAGACATGGAATCCTGAGACCACCAAACCGGACACCCTCCGCCACTTGGCTACGCCGAGAAATTCTGTCCATAAAAATTATGAACAGAACCGGTGACAACGGGCAGCCCTGACGGAGTCCAACTCTGACTGGAAACCAGTCAGATTTACTGCCAGCCATACGAACCAGACTCCTGCTCTGTTTGTACAGGGACTGGATAGCTCGTAACAAAGAGCCCAGTACCCCATACTCCCTGAGCACCCCCCACAGAATACCCCGAGGGACACGGTCGAATGCCTTCTCCAGATCCACAAAACACATGTAGACTGGTTGAGCAAACTCCCATGCACCCTCCAGGATCCTAGCGAGGGTAAAGAGCTGGTCCTGTGTTCCACTCAGTAATTAAAATTAAACCTAGTGCAGGAGACAGAATCCGATGAGTTCAGATTGCATATCAGTGTGTTTCCTCTTTTGTGCATTATATGAACACCTTATTAAATAAAAATCCTATTATGCTTGAGTTACTATTTTTTCTACTACCATGGTGCCATGTATGAAACTGCTAGGTGCTAAGCCCAAATCATTCATAGTAGTTGGTTAAATATTTTACTATCCATTGTATTTTAACAGCTCAGTTCAGTTGAATCACAATGCACACATGCCTACTGGAAGAAAAGAAAACAAAAAGGTAAAAATAAAAGACGGCCACAAGGAAACATCAGAACAAATGCAGGTCTACAGATCACATTTACGTTACACTGCAGCCACACCAGAGGGGTTGCTTTTCCACTCAATTCACCATCATCTATTAGAATTAATATTGTTCTCATAGCACATGCACAACACGATAAACTTTACCCATCAAACTGAATCTGCAGCTTCATCTGTGGTTTGAGCTGGCAGACCTGCATGCCTCATTTAAAGTCTACACCAAAGCAGATGAGAAACATTAACATGGAAGTTCAGTCAAAAATTAAACACAAGACATTTTTGGTGCCTGAAGTTGTTTCTTTAGTTTTACACAAAAGCTTATGCTAAATATGTTTATAGTCATCATTCAGCGTGAAGACTGTGGTTGATTAGGTCTTCAGGAGCTGGACTAAAGGTCTCATATGTCTTGGGGACAATGGAATCAGCCAATCGTGTAGGATTTCTAGTGAGTGGGACCAATTATGTGAGAATCAAATTTTTCCAGCTGGAAGGCTTGCAGTAAGCAGTAACTTAACCTAAGTGTTTCAGTCAGTCGTAAGAAATGGAAAAAAGTCAGCTTGATAAAAGGGCTTGTTATTAAAGGAATCTAAACCTGCAACGTACCAGGTCAAATACTGTAGGCTAACATGTGCCTAACAAGCTGAAAATAAAACTTCAGATAAGAATTTCTTTAAAATATCTTCAGCCTTGCATGATTAATATACAACAACAATGGCAAAAAAAAGGGTTATTGTGAATTGTTGCTCGCATAGTGCTAACATACTAATACACACAAGCAGATACTTGTATCATTTACAGGTGTGTTTTCTGATTCAAGTTTGTAAATTTTTAGGGTGAAATAATGTCATTACTATATATATATATATCGATTGATAGAAAATTAGGTTCACTCATTTAAGGCTTACAGGGGAATTATATTGTTCAAAATAAAATATCTACATAAATGTACAATGCAAACAAAGTAATTCAGAGACTTGAGGTGTAGCACTAAATGACTCAGATTGCTTCACTGTGATGACAGGAACCAAACTATCGGAAAGGTTTATCACGTTAAAGAGCTCTTTCATGATCAGCTATTACAAGAAACTGTAAAATAAAACGTACTATACCTTGTTCTTCAGTAGCTGATACATTGTTGGCCTCAAATATTTAATGGTTTAAAAAAAAAAAAAAAAAAAAAAAGAACTGTTCCAATTAATCTTGGAGTATCCCTATTGGCCCATTCATCATTACTTTTCATATAATGTGAAGAACAGCTACTGTGTTGAAACGATGTAGTAAAGTAAATATCAGCCAAAATGGAAATACAGTACCTGTTTTCTTTGGAAAGTTACTACATGAATTACCGGAAATGCTGGTCTTCAAAGAAAACCTACTGTTGGTTGGCCATGCTCAGCATCACAAATAAAAAGTCAGTCTCCTATTACCACCACCGTGAAGAAATCAGAGTCAGTGAGTTTCTCTACAGTGAACCACTGAATTATTCTGTTTACATCCCAATGACTAAGTGACGCCGATTGTTTTTCATAAAGTGAGTGGAACTCTCCTTTAAGCAGGAGAGGTTTATGGGAGCTGTTTGTGGAGCTCTGCTGTGATCAGAGGTGTTTGGACTCTGCCGTCACTGATTGGTCCTACTTGGACTAAATGAGGAGACGGTCAAATTCCTCTGAGCACCAAGTCTCATTTCTAAGCTCTAACTAAGCTGTGTGAGTGTGTGTGTGTGTTCTGTTAGCTTGTGTAATGTCATGGGCTGATAACTGTCTCTCTTTGGGAAGCATCCAAATCTCCTCATTAAGGTGTTGACTGTGTTCCAGGTCAGCTTTTAGAGGCAGAGTAACAGGTGTGGAGGTGTGACAGGAAAATGGCGGGCTTATCAAGGTGACATATCAGCACTGGGTAACATCCGCCAAGCATGATTACTGGGGGAAAAGTGCTCAAAGGAAAGAGATGAGCCCTATTCCATATCTCTACTGTACGCATGGCTCTACACGCCTACATTATTTAACATGGTGAATATGCATAAGAGTGTGTATCATCATAAAACTATGTAACTTATACATTTAAAAGCAGTTCTCAGTACACAGCATTCAGCAAACAATAGTCTTGGCTTTGTTTTTAATGTCTTTTAGCTGTAAGCATTGACATTCACAGCCACACACAAATTAAATTCATCTCTTAGAACCTGAGAAAGAACACTGACAGAACACCTCAACAGTGTCAGCAAACAATAAAACTCTTTCCTAAACGAGAGGAGGCAGGAGTGTTCTCTAAAGAAGAGAACTCAATTCAAAGTCCTGTGCAAATTCAGAGGCCACCTTTTCTATGATTTAATTTTCAGTTGAAACAGCCATTAAAAACAAAGTATAATATTGTCATTTCATTCATTCATTCATTTTTTATAACCACCTCCATCCTCACCAGGTGTGGAGTAGGAACTACTTGGAATCATTGGGCACCAAGGACAGGGTGCTACTCAATCACAGGAAATCACACACTGAGTCACACATTCTCTCTCTCTCTCTTGCACTCGCTCGCTCACTTTCTCTCTCACTCACTCACACACACACACACACACACACACGTTGGTTCTGCTATACTTGTGAGGACTTCCACTGAAATAATTGAATTAATTGAAACTACACTATCCACACCTAACCCTAACCTCTGTAACCAATAGAAAATACTGTCGCACTTTCAGATTTTCACATTAAAAATACCAGTATATAAAAAAGAGTAATGAGGACCACCAAAATGTCCAAAATGTCCTCACCATACCATGACATGTGGGTTACCCCTATCCTTACGAGTACATCTGGTCCTCACAAATATATAAAAACACACACCCCACACATAAACACACACACACACACAGGTTCACACACTCAGTCAGTCAATCCACCTAGTAAGATGTGTGTTGGACGTTGAGAGGAAATCGGAGCACCAAACATTATACACACTGAGAGTGGTGTAGCCAGACACTGACCTTTGGAGGGGCTTTGGCAAAACCGGGCAGGTACAATTCTTCCTCCACAAATAAGGCACAACTGCAAACCTTCTGAAGGGGGCCTTATTGCCAAGCCCAGGGGGAGTGTCCGTGTGGGAGTGGGGTTCAGTTTTGCTGCCGTTTTCATTCCGTTTTCCATTTCCGTTTCATTCTTTACATGGCACTAAATTGGTCCCGAAAGCATCAAAGACCAATCAATGAGAAGTGAGCATCTGCACCAATGCTAGCTTTGCTCGGTTCACAAAGCGCAGCAGCAGTGTTTCGTGTGCTTCACGCTCCCGTCATGCTCCTGGAAAGGAGTGTGTGCCTGTGCATGGGAACTTGCAGGCTGGGAATTAGCTATGGCTGACATGATGGGCCTTGGTCCAAAGGCCCACTAGTGGCTACATCCCTGAACACTGAAACATCAACAGCCAAATCTTATTTCGTATTCATTTCAGTATGGACTGAGCCTACTCCTTGGCTAATGATACCTACAATGATTATTTTCAGACCTCAGTTGTAGAAGTTTTTTTTTTTTTTGCTTCTGATGACGTAATCTCAGCATTAAATATAGATTCCTCAGGCCCTTTAACCTTACTCCACAAGGTATTGCATGGTCATTGAGAGTCTCATATCTCTATTGTTTATTCAGTTATTAAACCTCCAGTTACTTTGATGCTCCTCTTCCTTATGAAAATGTATCATGTTTGTTTCTGTTAAGATTGCTTTCAGCTTCTTGTGGGTGCTGAAAAATGAATAACGTACTTTATGGCTGTTTGGACTGACAATTAAACAAATATTCAGGTGTTGTGTGACTTGCACAGTACTCGAAATGTCAGGCAGCTTGATTAAATTAATATGCTTCAGCATTTAGTGCATCCTCCAGCTAAAGCATATAGAGATAGCACTCGTCTCTGCGAGAGTTCCTCTGAATGTGCCTCGTCTGTTTGTTTGCCTTCTTTCTAAACATACAAATGTGTCTATATTTACTGTAAAGAAAGTTTGAGGTGAGTTTGATTAACCTATGATGTACCAGGTGTCATAATGGAGCAATGATCTGAAAGACATTAATGGCAACAACAGCTTTTAATGGGGGAATGGACACTATAAGTACGCACCAGACTGTTTCAGGAAGGGAGCTAATGTTACGCATAGGTTGACCTTACTTATATTTGAATAAACTGTAAGTTATTCCACTGTATACGTCTGTACAGTACAGGAAATCATATTTCACATGATTTTTTTTTTTTTTTTTGATTATTTAAAAAAGGTTCATGTTATTTTACAGGGAACTCTGACATGACACGGAAATTTCTCAATTCACACACTTCAATACTGAGCAAAACCAGTTTGATTTTTTTTTCTCTTTTTTAACGATCATCACATGACTTTTTGCTTTTCTTTTACATACAAAAAGTTGGAGAGACACACACTGTGGTTCTACAATTAGCCTCTAACCGTTAAACCCAAGAACCCAATGCAGTCTCATATTCCCTCAGGGAAACAGACCCCAGCCCCAAAATAACCCCCTTTTTTCCTCTCCCTACACAAAAAAGGAGTGTAAGGCAAAGTAAAAATTACAACCATACCATTAATTAATATATCATTAAAAGGAAAAGAATATTATCATAATAACAGTAACTCAAATACTCTGCTTCTATTGATGGGCCTTGAAGTCAGTGTGTGTGTGTATGTGTGTGTGTGTGTGTGTGTGTGTGTGTGTGAGAGAGAGAGAGAGAGAGAGAGAGAGGGGGGGGGGGGTGTATGTAGTTTGTGTAAGTGTATGTGTGTTATGTGTGAGAGGAAGAAAATGTGTGTGAATATATGTGTGTGTGTGTGTGTGTGTGTGTGTGTGTGTGTGTGTGTGTGTGTGTTACTGTGTGTGTGTGTGTGTGTGTGTGTGTGTGTGTGAGTGTGAGAGAGAAAGAGTGATGCTGAGTGACTCTGATGCAGGGGATGGTCTCTAACATCAAAACTGGCTCAAGTAAAAGAATGAGAGGGAGAGCAGCAGGCCGAGCGAGACGGAAGGTGAGAATGCAGAATTGTTCGCATCGTGCAGCGCTCCTGGACCTAGAGTACGAGAGAGAGAGAGAGAAAGAGGGAGAGAAATAGAGAGAAAGAGAGAGACAGAAGGAATGAGGACACAGAGAAAAAGAGGTATATAGAAAGAGCAGGGAGAAAGATAATGAAAAAGAGAGAAAAAAAACAGAGATAGTTAAGAATAGAATGAAGGAGAGTACTTAGTGCTCGTACTGATCCTATTACCTAAAATGTGTGTTGAAGCTTAATCATTAGCAATATATATATATATATATATATATATATATATATATATATATATATTTATTTTTTTTTTTCTTTAGAGGGTTATTAACCGATATAAAATTTTCATTACCTGGGGTGTGTTATCTATCAGCCCCTTTGCATCCAATAATAATAATACAGCTCATCTTTCAATAGTCTAAGCACTTTTAGACCTTTAAGTAATATATATATCAAAGGACTGAAAATATTTGGAGATATGGACAGTTTTACCCCTGTTCCTTCAGTGACAGCTGAATCTCCTCCAGCATGGCATTACATTGGATGCTCAGGCATTTTTGTGAGCATTAGTGAGGTCCGGTTCTGATGTTGCATGGTTAGGTTTAGATTAATAGTCCATTCTAACACGTCCACACCTGGAAATGCAGTTTTGCTGATTCACAGTCCAGTGCTAGGGGGTGTTTTTGCTTCGTATTGGGTTTGATGACCTTAGGTTCATATGCTCCAGAGCCTCCATTTCATTATTATTTATTTATTTTTTTAGAAGATTATGCTATGCAAGTTCTATATGCACACCTAAGCATCTGTGTCCACACTGGGTGCACCTTAAAGAAGGTGAAATCTGGGATGTGCAAGATTATGGTCATTTTAGCAAAATGGGACATTTCTGAAGTGATAAATAATTTGCTGCATTTGATCATTTAAAAGAGTTTGAGTAATGCTCTGTTTTCAGATTTGTCACTTGTGTAATAGGATATTCTACAGTAATTATATGATTTTGCAGTAAGGGAAGAATAATGTGCAATTTTAAAATAAATGTGTTATAAAGAACACTTTGATTTGACTAATATCACAGAGGAGAGAAAAAACAAACAAACAAACAAACACTGACAGAATCCATGTGTCAGTGGTTTTTATCACATATCATAAAGGTATATTAATCAAGTGTGAAGGGTCTTAAAGAAGCTTTAGGGTCTGGTATTTTCCCCTGCCTCTCCCCTGGTATTTTTTGCAGAAATCTGTTCCCTTTAACATAGGTATACATTGTGAAGTGCATTACACAGCCAGAGATTTAACACCTGCTCATCCAACATTGCTTCTCTAACATTATGGAAGTTATTTGCCCTCTTCTATACTTAGGGGAAGTTGATAGACCTGTTTTCACACATTCCTTAGAGAGGTTTATGGCATCTCAGCAGGACAACATATGTGAGGTGAAGTACTGATGCTGGATAATTAATTCTGCATCACCACCATCATACCCTCTCAGCTTAAAATTATTGGAAGTGCACCATCAATTCATCACTCAAAGAATATGGTTTCCAGCTGTAAACCCAATGCTTAGAGGTTAAGAGCCCTTTATATGGCATTCGGCATTGGGCATGGTGGCCCTCGGATAGCTGAAATCTCTTTTTATAAGTGTCTACATTCTTCATGAGAGCAAGCGAAATATTCTCTGGAATATTCGATTCACACAGAAGGGATGGAATAGGAAGCACTACAGTAAAACCCACATGAGCTGTAGACTCATTTTCAAAGACAAAGCTAAAGGAACTGCTATAGAGGCAGATGTAAACAGAATGACTCAATGACTGCGAGTTCCTCAGGAATTCACACTGATCTAATGCATCTAAAAAGTTATAGCAGTGGTCTGGGGAATGCTCAGCCGCTGTATTTTTGATTCAGATCTACATTCATGAACTTGTCATCGCTTGTTATAATTCTTATGAATTCTTCATGAGTCTGTTTGGAGATAGTGACTTGATTATGCACATTAATAAGATGAGCCGCAGCACAAGCAAACAGCTATCACACCTCAAATGATGGAGAACTATAACGAGTTTTATTTTACATCAACTGGTTTTATATTACTGAATAGGTGTTCTCACCATAGAGGATTATGCTTGCGTTCGAGATCCCCAGCTTGTTCATGGCCACGCACGTGTAGTTCCCATAATCCTCTTCAGACACATTGAAAAATATCAGCGTGGACTGTTTACCTTTGTTTTCTATCTTCACTCCATTGAGCCCATTGAAGAGGCTGTGAAGCAAATAAGGTCGGGTTAGTATTAACATTATAAATACCAATGTCTGCTTCATTGAAGCGAAAAGATTTTCCATACAGCAGGCTAGGGTTCAATTTCCATTTGTTCAGAAACATCATGACCATCATCCACAGCTAGAGGATTACGCTGTACCAGCAAGTCTTGGGCAAGACTCCTAATGTTGCATTTGTCTCCCACTTTTATAATTTCAAATTTAAGAGGCAGTGTCTCAAAAAGGCACTGTAGAATTTCAACATGTTTAAAGAATTAGAAAACATATATACTTACACTATAATATATTATCATTTTACAGTGCTTGCTATTACATTGTGCATATATTGTGATAAACAATGTAATTACACCTTATTAAAAAAACAAAATCAGAAAAAAACCTTCATCTACTGTTGTTATTTAAATTAATGACTCTTTGGAGCAGTAACTCAGTCATTCAGGGCCAACAGTGCAATTTGTTTCTTCACCTCACAAATCACATTTGGTGGCCAAAATAACTTATTGTTCTTTTAAGGCAAATAACCATTATATTAAGCTGACACACACACACAAAAAATGAAACTCACCGACGGTCTTCTTTGTACCAGTGGAAATCAGCAAGAGGAACCGCGGATGCCTCACAGTGCAGTACCCCTCTTTGACCAACAGGTATCCCTGTGCTGCGGGCATTCATAATGACCGGTGGATCTGTGGGGGTGAATGGACTAGACTAATGATGATCATACATTATAGCGTCAGTGCTATCAAACCCATAGACACTGGTTTCAAATCAGTAAAAGTAACTTCCAACTCACAGTTTACTGTGACTTGTACCGTCCTCACGTCTGGCGGCGAGATGTCGTTGGAAGAGATGCACTCGTATGAACCGGACTGTTCTTTGGTGATTGCGGTCATCTCAACATACTCTCCCTCGCTGACGAATCTACGACCTGAAACATATTAAACATACATGCTCATGTTCATGTAAAATGACACCAGAAACAGTATTTTCATACAATACACATCCAGGAACATACAATATTTCCTTAAGAAGCAAATCATTTGCACAACAAAAGACAATAATAATAAAAAAAAAAAACTGAGGAGGTGTGACAGGCAGTGTTTGTCATGTCATATTATTAGGGGTGTCCCACAGGGGTTAATTATGGGACCTTCTTCATTTTTGATTTCCTTCCTAAATACATCATTTCTCTTCCCTCTGTTAACAGTGTCAGAGATTTAGTTTAGCAGCATTGTGCTGCTACTGTGGCATAATGCTGTAACTGTTGGCTGCAAACATCTGTTGTATATTTTCACCCAGTCACAGTCCTCACAGACATATTGAAATGTGAGAATGGCAATTTGTGACCTGTCGTAGCTAATTGAGCAATGGTCACTTTTTTTTTTTTTTTTTGGCAAACACATAAGCCTATCAATCACTCTGAAATAGTGTTACTGTGCAACAACACATTCCTAAAACAGTGTACTCATATCTGAATAATAATCACCAGTCACATTTAGGGCCTACTCTAGCCCCCAATTTATTGTGCCTGAAAAGTCTATGTAATTAGTAATTATAATCATACACAAGAAAAGGTGTAAAATATCCTATGCCAGTTCATTAGAATTTCCCATAGGGCCCACCCCACTCCCAGACAAAACCCTGTCCAAGATAGCTTTACAGTCCTACTTTACCCTTAAGTATTAACAAGCGTAAATCTACACTGGCCTTTACCTAGCCCCACTGGCACCATTAATGCATGCTCAGTGCCACCAGTTCCATAGTTCCATGTGATCTTTATGTGCTACATCACCAACCACCACAATAGCACCTCTACAGTGCATTTCCTAGTCTGTGTTCTCCTAATCCATAAAGACTGAGTAGACCTATCAGCTGTTTCTGATATATATATATATATATATATATATATATATATATATATATATATATATATATATATATATATGTATGTATATATACACACAGGGGTTGGACAATGAAACAGAAACACCTGTCATTTTAGTGTGGGAGGTTTCATGGCTAAATTGGACTAGCCTGGTGGCTGGTGTGCTCAGAGGGTAAGAGCACAGTTTTGCTCTTATGCACACAACATTATGGGTGACATACCAGAGTTCAAAAGAGAACAAATTGTTGATGCATGTCTTGCTGGTGCATCTGTGACCAAGACAGCAAGTCCATCCATCCATCCATTATCTGTAACCGCTTATCCAATGTAGGGTCGCGGGGGGTCCAGAGCCTACCTGGAATCATCTGGCGCAAGGCGGGAACACACCCTGGAGGGGACGCCAGTCCTTCACAGGGCAACACAGACACACACACATTCACCCACACACTCACACCTACGAACACTTTCGAGTCAAGACAGCAAGTCTTTGTGATGTATCAAGAGCCACGGTATCCAGGGTAATTTCAGCATACCACCAAGAAGGACGAAACACATCCAACAGGATTAACTGTGGACGCAAGAGGAAGCTGTCTAAAAGGGATGTTCGGGTGCTGACTCGGATTGTATCCAAAAAACATAAACCCACAGCTGCCCAAATCATGCCAGAATTAAATGTGCACCTCAACTCTCCTGTTTCCACCAGAACTGTCCGTCGGGAGCTCCACAGGGTCAATATACACGGCCGGGCTGCTATAGCCAAACCTTTGGTCACTCATGCCAATGCCAAACGTCGGTTTCAATGGTGCAAGGAGCGCAAATCTTGGGTTGTGGACAATGTAAAACATGTATTGAGTCCACCTTTACTGTTTTCCCCACATCCGGGAGAGTTACGGTGTGGAGAAGCCTCAAAGAGGCGTACCACCCAGACTGTTGCATGCCCAGAGTGAAGCATGGGGGTGGATCAGTGATGGTTTGGGTTGCCATATCATGGCATTCCTTTGGCCCAATATTTGTGCTAGATGGGTGCGTCACTGCCAAGGCCTACCGAACCATTCTGGAGGACCATGTGCATCCAATGGTTCAAACATTGTATCCTGAAGGCGGTGCCGTGTATCAGGACGACAATGCACCAATACACACAGCAAGACTGGTGAAAGACTGGTTTGATGAACATGAAAGTGAAGTTGAACATCTACCATGGCCTGCACAGTCACCAGATCTAAATATTATTGAGCCACTTTGGGGTGTTTTGGAGGAGCGAGTCAGGAAATGTTTTCCTCCACCAGCATCTTGTAGTGACCTAGCCACTATCCTGCAAGAAGAATGACTTAAAATCCCTCTGACCACTGTGCAGGAGTTTTATATGTCATTCCCAAGACGAATTGATTCTGTATTGGCCGCAACAGGAGGCCCTACACCATTCTAATAAATTATTGTGGACTAAAACCAGGTGTTTCAGTTTCATTGTCCAACCCCTGTAAATATATATGTATATTACATTGACTTATATGGATATACTTGGAGATATATGGTTTTCTTTGGACAATGATATTCTGCATTTAAACTGAGTTAATAGACTGGAGGACCATGTACAGAAGACATGTAAAAAGAACAAATAGATGCACATGCTTTTGCAGTGTTTTGTTCATAACAAACGCAGTGACAAATAAATTTTCTCACTTGCCATTTTCAAACTTCTTAATTTTTAGATTATATTTTGTTGAATAAAATGTCAATTGTCTTTTTTAATACTACATAACAGTTACCATAAAAAGACAAAACAGTGGAATAATGTATGAATTTGTATTACAATGATAGGTTACACAATATTATTTACATCTACAAAAACACTTACTCTATTCCAGTTATAAGAATCATAACATTTCTTTAAAGACCTTTCTATCTTTTAAAGATTGTAGCCTATAGTTTATAGAAGAGAATAGAAGCTGTTACAGCAGTAATCGGGACCAAGCTTACTATGAATGTGCCTGGTTTCAGAAGAAAGCATGGAAAGTGACTATATGCCATACAGTGTATATAAGAGGAAATGGGGCATTTTCAACATTCAGTGCATAACATTTCTTAACAGATGAAGATGGTTTCTAAATAACACTAAAATGGATTACGGAAGGTTGGGCTGTTCCTCTGAGGAGCAGAGATACAGTTTAACCTTCAGTAACGGATAACCTATTCCCTGGCAGACCAAATGTCACAACACACAGCAACAATCCAACATTAGAACTCTCATTAACTCACTGTTCCTCTCTCTCTCTCTCTCTCTCTCTCTCTCTCTCTCTCTCTCTCTCTCTCTCTCTCACTTTGTCTAAAGGTTGAGCAGAAGATATAGGTTGTTATTTCTACTCTCTTAATACCATGGCCCTAGGGATGAGGTGGGGAGGGTGGGGGATGTGATATAGCAGGGTAATTATGCTTATCTAACCAAATTACTCATTTCTGCAATTTTGGGCCAGACTAAAATAGAGGCGTGAGGAATATGATTGCACGATTAGCCGGAGATTTAATGAGCCCTGATTTTTATTACTATCATCCAGCATATGTGTAGGAGTGGTACTGATTTTTCCTCAAATGTTTACCTTTAGGGTCAGGTGAATTGAGTCATGTAAATCAACTAAGGTAATCAGGTTATATTCATTACTGCAGCCATAGCCTTCAACCAGTTCTCTACAGAACAGATCAAGTGTTCATTTTGAGCAGCCTGAGTTTCCAACTTGGCTATTGCCCGTTTTAAACACAGCGTATCAAAACACCTTCAGCTTGGCCTCCATTTCTGGCAGCACCTCTAGGTATGGAACACTTCTAACACACATTCTGGGATGGACAGAAAGAACATCTCCTTTTCATTGCAACTTTAGTTCACAGCCAGTATAAAGCAATATCTGTATTTTATCTTCATCTTTCTTCAGCTGTCTCTCTGGATGCCCTTTCTGTGTACACACTTATGAGCCGAATGAGAGGAACCCTTCACAATATTTATACCCCCACACTTTGTAGAACTGTATGAGCTTTAAGGACCACACAGCTTAACAAAGACAGAGGTTGTGTTCTTTGACCACAGAGCCATCTCAGTCTTTATGTGAACTCTGAGATCGTGATGTTCCAAGCTATTTGTGCCTGTTTCAGACACTAATCAGACATTCTGCTCAGGTTTACTGAAGGAAACTGGTGCATGAGCAGTATATATGCCAAAGCCATTTGGAAGAGTGAGAAAACATGTGAAATAAATGGGCAGAGTTACTGGTGCAGCTCTATTTTGGTTTAGTTTATTTCTTTTTTGACATAGTTTGTAAATAAAAGCTTCTCGTTACATTTCAGAAGAACCTCATGATGAACAACTAGAAACAACAGAAATGGTCTCAAGAGTCTTGCTCCATTAACTCTCATTCAATGTTAAAATCATGCTCCAGTCATTTATTAACGCCCTAAAACTCATCTCAGAATGACAGATTTAGAAGTTATTTCCAAGAAGAAAATACCCTTATTTATTAAATGTGGTTTAGATTAAAATCTATATCTTCAACTTCATTAAGTTTGTGAAAATCAAGATTATGGAATTGGTGTAAGAAACTATGTATGTGATGTAAGAAATGGCTGTCTCAATTCCACCATTTTTGTCTGGAACAATGCAGGTTCAAAGCAGAAATGCTCAGTCATGCCACTGTATTTATTTCACTTATGATACGCCTTCTGCTATATAAACAACACCATGGAGACAGGAGAGCATCTCCAAATATTAATATATACATTACTAAAAAGGGAACTTAAATATCCCAAATTATGATTCTTTTTACTATACTCTTCTACAGGTCACAGTTTATGTTCACTGAGCTCCTGTCGACTGGTAGCATTTTTTCACAAAATCCACTCAAACTCTTTTTAATGTATTTGTGGAACGGCTACAGGAATAGTGCTGTCAACTGTTTGTGAGAACATTAGTCAAGTTTCTACCTTTTGGAGCTTTGGAGCTTACTGATAGAGCTATGTTCATGGTTAGAGTTAGATTTATGTTTAAGGGTTTGAATTAGGTTTAGGGATTAATTCTAGGGTTTGGATTAGGTGAAGGGTTAAGGGTTCATTATAAAGGCTTGGGCATTTGTGTATCTTGGCATTTCTAGTGTACGACAGCACTGGAATAATACTGGGATTAGTTGAAGTGGCTTTTGTGATGCAGAGCTAATATTCCGACATCAGTATCTGAACAACCATTGAATGCCATGAACATTTCAGAGGAATGTTTTAATAGCAGTAGAAGTAGTAATAGTAGTAGTGATAATAGTTTCGATTCCACAAAATGTAACAGCACATTTAAAACCTTGTGTCTCACAAGTGTGCTGTTCTAGGTTGGTCCTATGTGCCTATTTTTTAACCTCATTTGTACAATCCCAATTACAATGAATTTGGGACATTGTGTAAAACATAAATAAAAACATAATATAATGATTTGCAAATCATGTTCAACCTATATTCAATTGAATACACTACACAAACAATATATTTAATGTTCAACACAGATGAACTTTATTATTTATTTATTTATTTTTTTTTATTTGAGGCCTGCAACACATTCCAAAAGAGTCGGGACAGGGGCAACAAAAGACTGGGAAAGTTGAGGAATGCTCAAAAAACATCTGTTTGGAATATTACACAGGTGAACAGGTTAATTGGAAACAGGTGAGTGTCATGATTGGGTATCAAGGGAGCAAAAGGGAGGGCTCAGTCAGGCAAGGATGGGGCAAGGTTCACCACTTAGGTAACAAATGTGTGAGCAAATCATTTAACATCTATTGTTTCTCAATGTACAATTGCAAGGAATTTAGGGATTTCATCGTCTACAGTCCATAATATCTTCAAGATTCAGAGAATCTGGAGAAATCTCTGCAAGTAAGCTGAAAGGCTGAAAACCAGCATTGAATGCCTGTGACCTTCGATCCCTCAGGGGGTACTGCATTAAAAACTGACATCATTCTGTAACTGATATAACCACAAGGGCTCAGGAACACTTCAGAATACCATTGTCAGTGAACACAGTTCATCACTTCATCTACAAGTGCAAGTAACCAAGTTAAAAGCCATATATCAACAATACCCAGAAATGCCGCCGGCTTCTCTGGGCCTGAGCTCATCTGAGATGGAGTGACACAAAGTGGAAAAATGTCCTGTGTTCTGAAATTGGAAATGGTCTTTGGAAATTATGGACGTAGTGTCCTCTGGGCCAAAGAGGAAAAGGACTGTGTTGATTGTTATAAGCGCAAAGTTCAAAAGCCAGCATCTCTGATGGTATGGGGGTGTGTTAGTGCCCATGATATGGGCAACTTAAACATCTGTGAAGGCAACATTAATGCTGAAAGGTACATACAGATTTGGAGCAACACATGCTGCCATTCAATCAACGTATTTTTTATGTATCCCCCTGCTTATTTTAGCAAGAAAATGCCAAGCCACATTCTGCATGTGTTACAACAGCGTGGTTTCATAGTAAAGTAGTGCAGGTGCTAGACTGGCCTGACAATGTGTGGCGCATTATGGAGCGCAAAATACAACAATGAAGACCTGGGACTGTTGAGCAACTGAAGTTGTACATCAAGCAAAAATGGGATAGAATTTCACTTACAAAGCTTCAAAAATGTGTGTCCTCAGTTCCCAAATGCTTATTGAGTGTTGTTGTTACAGTGGTAAACATGCCCCCTTTTGGAATGTGTTGCAGGCCTCAGATTCAAAATGAGTGAATGAAACAATATGAGCAAATGAGCAAAAAAATAATAATTAAAAAAAACAATAATGTTTATCCATTTGGACATGTCTTTGTAATGTATTCAATTGAATATAGGTTGAAAATGATTTGCAAATCATTGTATTCTGTTTTTACTTATGTTTTACACAATGTCCCAACATCATTGGAATTGGTGTTGGTGTAACTGGTGTTGTAACTCAGTTTCATTAACCCTGTTTACTCAGAAATGAAGAGCTGAAATGTCTGTTCTTCCAGTATAGATCAACATATTATTTCCAGACTAGGAGCCAATGGGAGGTTGCTTCAGCATCAACAACTGCTACAACAATTAAAGAGTTTCTGTTCTTTCACAAAAGACAAGGAAATATGTCCAAAGTGTTGTCTATGGTAATTTGATCAAAAACACTGGAGTTATAATCTGACATTTTATAATTTAACCAAGAATACACCACAAAACAAGCAAGAAATTCAATATAAATATAGGCCTAACATTTTTGGAAAACTGCTTTTTTTTTGCATATTCCTTATGAGGTAAAGGGTATTGGTAGCGAATCACAGAAACTGCGCTAACATTTTTCAAATGATAGTGCCCCTCCCATTGCTCCTTAGTGTAGCTGAATCCACTAATTAATGATGGTGTCTACAAATTTTTGGGAATATAGCATACTTAAAGATTGCAATCTGACGTTTACTCAAAAAAAAAAAAAAAAGCATATAATACATGTAAATTATCCCAAAGTATCTAATTCCTTCATTAAAAGTGATTCTTTGACACCTCCTTTGTTGAATCCATGCATATGTACGTGGTGCTCGCTCGCCTGTTGATAGCCGCATAAAAGCAGACTTGCTCAGAGTGCTGCGAAATCACAGCAGTAAACATTTAAGTAAAGATTTTCATTTGATGGGTTGACGTCCTCTATTGTGCCTTGGCCACCATGGCTAAACACGAAAGACTTGGTTGCCAGGACAACCTCTGAAGGACTCCCAACAACTGCAATGAGTATTGTGTTATAGACAGGCTTCAGCTGTTTATCCCTCACTTCGGAGCAAATGAAAGACAAAGAGGAAAAGGGGTAAGACACACAAAACCCACCTCGAAATAACTTCCAGCGCCACCTCAGCCAGACCTGAAAGACCTGTTAAGGTAGGATGCTCGCTATATTTCATTTGCGCATTAATGGATGTTTATATTCGCCCATTAAAAAGGAATAATCATTTTGATTTCAATGACAATGGCGATGGGCCTGGTAGCTGGCTTTATACCATAGCCATGTTTTATAATGTTTATTATGGGGGAGACAGAAAGAAAACATAAGGCCCATGGCAATTACGCCCAGCAGAGGCTAATAATGCCACAGCCATTATGAGGCAGGCAGTCAGAGCAGAGGGGCGCGTTATTAGGATGTAAGGGCCGCTTAGAGAGAACAGTGCAAATAAATAACTGGCTAAAATGGAGACGGACGGAGAGAAAGTATGGAGAGAGAGATGGAATCACAGACAGGATAATATCGATAAAGAGAGTCTTATACTGCTATTGCTTTTGCTATGTGTGTGAGATTAGAATCAGCAGGGAATCTCTCCATGTTAAACCCAGAAAATGGAACGCTTCATATCCATCCAGCTGCATTAGAAGGTGAGGAAGCTTGTCTGTAAGGTCTTTATAAGGAACCTTGGCTTCGATCTAAAGGATCAAGATCAAGATGAATATACAGTGGGTCATTATGTGCTATATTAATCCCAATCCTCCCATTATATTTATGCCATTGTGTATTCATGGCAGACCTAATGTAAATAGACACTATTTTTCTCAACATGGAACATGGGAAAAGTACAATATTCAAATCAGTGACACTGATCATATGGATCATTCACCACCCATTCCTGCTCCATCGAAGAACATGATGAAATCAGGCTAACAACATAAGCATAGCAACAGATGGACTTAAGTCTAAATGTAGAGCTACAAAATGCACCTCTATTGTCAAAGATGGCCACTTAAATGTTACTGATGATTGTGTATACCACTATTCCCATAACAGTACTTAAAGTTACTTTACTCTAGTATTTTAAAGAAACTCATGCATACGTTTGTAATATTAAGCATATTATCAAATGGACATTTCAGAAAGAGTGAGAAAACAACTCTTCAATGAGTTCATCTGGTCAAAGCACACTCAAGATGAAGGCATTTCGAAGTAGGAGTCTGAAGTAATTAGAAGGGTAGGGTTTATATAAAACACAAAGACAAAAATCAGACCTGCCTCAGTAATGAAAGCTATAATGACTTGGCTTAGACTGAGAGGTTTTAAAAAAACATTAAATAAATAAATAAAAACAACAACAACAATAAAAGTAGAAGGTGTCATTCCTACTGTCAACATCTCCAAACATCAAAAACATCCATCTTCACTGCACTTTGTCACTCTGCCATCTCATGTTCAAAACAATGAGCATGAGTATAGATCTGTAAACTGTGAAAAATAGCCAGCAATTTTCGCAGACTCTCACAACCTCCCCTCTCACTTCACTTTGCATTTTCAAATGGAATTAAGGAACACGAGGAACATGAGAGAGAGAGAGAGAGAGAGAGAGAGAGAGAGAGAGAGAGAGAGAGAGAGGGAGGCAGCTTCAGATGGCTATGTGAAGACATACATGGTACTGCACAATGGTCCGACAGACTGTTGGAAAGCGGAAAAGCAGCTATTACCATTAATAGCTCCTTTGTCTGAAACAATGCGTTGTGTAAGTGTCCCCAGATCAAAAGCTGCTGCTCTGGAATTCATGCAGCTGGAGCCATTCCTCCTGCCATGACATTGACAGAAGAAATAAAAGATGGAAGTCCACCTCAAACAAACACTCCAGGGATTAGGTTATGGGCAAAACCGGCCATAAAAGGGCTCTAGCGAGTCCACTAACGGGAGAGTTATGAGCGAAAGGAAATGGGATCAAACCATTTCCCTCCGTCGAACGCACCCATGAAATATGTTAAAGTGGGTCAACGCTTCTATGCATTGAAATGGGTCTTTCAGTCTTGCGTTAATGTGAAGCGAAGCTAGGCCAGCCACTGAAAGACACACACTGTCGTTCTGGATTTTCCCCGTGCTATTTAACACATGCGCACGGAACACATTTAAGGCCTTTACTCCTCCCCAGTGGCCTTCAGGACTCTCCGGTAAACTAATAAACACACTTAGAGATGATATTACACATATAATGAGATTGCGCTGTTCTAATGAGTTGATAATCAGTCGCTGACCATTATTAATGTTTGCGAACACATCTAATTGTGGATTCGCAATCATCTTTGCATGGGCTACCCTCATAATAGGTATTAAAATGATGATGGCTTCAGACGGTAAACGACTGACGGAAACAATTACAGCCACTCCTAATGTTTCTAATGATGAGTGTTGGGACGTCACGGTGGAGTGCTTCAAGTGGACCATCAGGACACTGGGTTCGTAAGTGTAGTTAGAAAAAGATGCTGAACACACTCAAATTTTACACTCAGCTTTTTCCTCAGTCCATCTGCAAACTTTTTTTTTCAGCTTAAGCAAGCACTCCGGTGGCAAATATAGACCCAGTTCCAAAACAGCTGGCACAGTAAGCAAAATACAAATAATAAACAGAAAGAATTATTTGGTAAATAATATTCGACCTGTATTCTATACAGATGATGCCTGGTTACTTTATCAGCTTCACTGACTTTTGTAAAATTACTCACATGCTGATATAGTTGCCTGCAACACACTGAAGAAAGCCAGGACAGGTATCATTGGGGAATATTTGTTTGGGGGGCAGGGGTGGCAAAACTCCATTATAAGGAGTTCAGCATGAATGGACCAATAGAAACTCTACAAAAGCACTTTGAATAAACACTGAATTTATATTAACTTCTTTTTCAAAGTTAAAATAATTTCCTCTCATCTGTAATGTTATACTTCTTTATTATATTCCTTTTTGAACAGAGGTGATATATTTAATTAAATGACCATGCCCTTGATACTTACAATGTATACTAAATATAATTCTCCCTTGTTGGACGTATACATAAATTACTGATGCCTACCCAGCCTATGTCTAATCCCACCCCTAAATCTAACCCTATGAACTTAAGCCTAAATCTAAGATCTAAAATGTTCTTTTGTCCTGCTCTTGTGTTTCTCCTACAACACTTTACAGCACTGTCTCTGTAAATATTCTTAGGAGTGGATTTAGTGAAATAGTGCCACTGGTGGATGGGAGCTCACTTAATGATTGTAATCAATAAAAATCTGAATGAATAAATGTTAGGAACATGTGGTGCAGCATTTGGCCATATATTTACATATTCTTTTTTGTGACCTTGTTGAGAATAATCCAACTGTTTAAATGTATGTATATTACTCTCTACGCCACATAATTATCATCATACAGTAAGATTGAGACAGGAGGAGTAAAGATGTGAGACAAAATTATAACAGTGAAGAACCAATGCAATTTTGCGTTTATTAAAGTCTTTTTCCAAACTGGATCAACTGGTGTCCTCAATCCCCAAATTATTATTACGTGTTAATAAAACCAGAGGAAATGGTAGTCGTCATCTTCTTTATCTATATCTGCTTTATCCTGATCAAGGTTGTGGTGAGTGCAGAACATCCCTGGACAGGGCACAAGGATGGACCACATCCTCGACAGGGTACATGCAACCAAACCAACTAGCAATGTGTTTGGTTATTTTTGCTGTTTGTTGACTGTGGGAGGGAACCGAAGCACCTGGAGGAACCCATGCAGGCATGTGAAGAACACAAGGAGGAACATATATTTACAAAATAATCAACATTCATATGGAAACAGTGTGTCGTGTTCTTGTCGTCATGTTCCTGATACTGTCCCAGTTTCAGAATTGGAGTTTGTATATGAATTCTTATGGCTTGGGGGTCCAGCGTGACACAATGAGTAATATTCCTAAATCATGATAGTGGGAGGTGTCCTACAATCCTGGAGAAATTGTTACCACATGGAGAGATACAGATAGTGAAAGTAATAGCAGTGTGGGGGATTTTTTTCCTCCTGATTCTCTTATTCCAGCGCAGCAGGAGAAAGCCTATTTCTACATGTCATACGTGTTGGAGCTAAGGGCAAGAATGTGAAATAGAATGGGTACAATTTGTTAACAATAAGAACTAAACGTGGTCATAAAATCATAAGCATCTTCAAAATTATGTTGTTTATCAGATGTTATGTTATGTTGTTTATCGGATGTGCTGCTAGCACAATGCAAACCCCAAGAACCTCTTTGAGTTTAGCACTTTTATCCTCATTTTTAACTTTGATTTTCAAATTAATTTTATTTTCTAATAAGTGATCATTTCTTGTAAGGGTTTAACACTGACACTTGTATTCTGCAATTATTGGATTCTGGTTATCAGTTTTGGAAAGAAGCTTGTTGAATTTGGATTCAGTTCAGATACAGATCACATGCATTACATGGACAGATTGGCTTTAGTTCAGTTTTACAGCCCACAATTAACCCTTTTCAACTAATGTGGAACTGGCTTGGTTTCCATTTAAAATCCTAATTTGGAACACTCGGCACATTTGCACTGACATTAATTGGTACCAGAACCAGAAAAGTTAGTTCCCAGCTGCAACCAAAGAATAGTCCGTGATGGGGTCCGTGAGTGTGTCACACTAAACAGCTTCAGAAAGAACACAGCATCAAATATCATTATGGCACAGTGGAGCTGGACAGGGTCATTTTCAGCATGTTATATGAATAAATAAAAGGAAGTAAAAACAGGAAAGTGCTCCATTTGTGTGTTTTCTCCGGCTGTGTTCATAGTGACACAAAGTGCGATGGCTACATTTCTCTCCTGTTCTTACTCTGGCATGGATCTCAACAACATGCACATGTGTATCATTTATCACTCTGATCTAAACCCAGTTGATAAACAGTGAAAAAACCATGACTCTGTCCTGAATATCCATTTATCTCCAGCTCTGTTGCTGCCACAGAATTCAGCTCTGATGACATATCCTTGTTTCCCAAAATAACTGGGCTGATTTTCCAGCAAACACCAAGGTTCTATGGATCCTGAATAATCCATAGAAAAGGGCTATTTTCACATACATAAGCAGCATGATACGGATTGGTATAATTTCAAATACACAATCACATACAGTACAATGCAGAAGTATTAGATACCTAAGATAATTATATATATATTTAAACGAATGCCTTCTCAGTAAGTGTGGCTCTTGTATAAAGTTATATATCAGAGTAAATACAAAAATAAATAAAAATAATATAAAACTAAGTTTTTAAAAAATACGTTTTTTTCCCCATAAAGTAGTAGGTGTGAGTGAGTTTGAATGTTTTGTTCAGATTCTCATTGACTGCATGAATTTGTTAAATCAACCGCACACATTATTTAAAATCATTATTTATTAAATAATATATACTAGATATTGGATGATATCTTCAAATATTATGGACTGCCACAAGGAGAGATTTGGAAAAAGTTAATCCAACACATTCACACACAGAATATCACACATATTACTGAATAATCTGGTTATTTGGTTTTATTCTAATGTTGGGCATTATTTGTTGTTTGTTTGTTTGTTGTTTTCTAGCAAATAAACACTTACGGCTCAGATAAATAGCTGGTGCCTAAAACTTTAGAAGAGTATATATGCCTATTAATTTAAACCAAATGTATTTATTTATTTAAACTTATATGACACTTTTATGAGTGCTTTATGTTCTTTGCAAGAGCAAAAATTCACCTCAACTAACAACAATGTGCAGCATTAAACTGGATGATGGGACAGCAGTCAGTCTGCAGCAATACACTCACCACACATCAGCTAGTTGGTAGAGAGGTGACAGTGCAAGGCAGGAAACACACCCTGAACAGGTGCCAGTCAATCACAGGGCAGCACATACTCACCAAGTCACTCACACACTTAGACCCAAGGTCAATTTCCCACAGTCAATCCACTTACCAACATGCCTTTTTAAACTACGCCCACTTTCACAGTCCTGTTATGCAAAGGGAAATGGAAAACCGCAGGCTATCGAACAGGGTTGAGATAGTTCCAAGGTTCAGATCCATGACCAAACAGCTATACCACGGTGCCTCCCACCACTCATAAAAAAACATAAGACCCACTGTTTCACAAGGATCCAAAGGTACAGCAACATACCTTAAAAAGGGTCAACAAAGCCTTGCTAACACTGCCCTGGGAGAGCTGACATTTTTTAAACCATTGTGTTGTGTGTGCTGGTGTTGAAAAGTCACTGGACGTTTAGCGTGCCCTTGGTGCGGTTCTGAGTCCAGGCTTCAGAGAGAAGTGGGGCTAGAAAAGCTGACATTTGAACAAGGCCAGAAGAAAGTAAGAGTGACCCTCAGGTTTGCAGGAGGTGGGAAAGGTCTTCCTTATAATACAGTGTGGGTTAGGGAGTCCCGTGTTTGGGGTCAAATATTGAACAAGAGCCTCCTGTCTCGGAAATGGGTTTGGATTAATGTATGAATAAATTAGGGCGATGAATAATGAATGAATATGAGAAGGAACACGAACAGGCAGTTCTTCATCTTTCCCACCATTGAGTCGACTTTTAAGAGGGAATTATTGAACACTGTTTAGTGAGAATTATGGTGGGGTCTTGCTGTCGTATCTCAAGCTGTGATGCCCCGATCGGCCAACCACGCTCCAGTAAGCAGCGGGTCACCATGGTTACACAGTTCACTGAGATGGATTGTCTTTTGCTTGCTCTGTTGCCTCCTTCTCGCTCTCTCTACTCCATCTCCTTCTCTCACGTCTGAAGACAGACAATCACACTTAAGTAAATAATGTCACACTTTGTGTATTAATCTCTTCATTAAGAGCGTCATATTTCAGACACGTACTAATTAAACACAGAGTTCTGATTTCTGACTGATCCCTTGTTCAATTACAGCCCAGAGATGCCTCCAGCTGCAGAAGCAGGGCTGATTACTGCTTTACTGGAATAGAGATTTACACTGTACCATCTACAACAGAACAGCAGACTTTTGCTCTATGGGTTGAGAGAGACAGAGAGAGAGAGAGAGAGAGAGAGAGAGAGAGAGAGAGAGAGAGAGATTGAAAGAAAGAAACAGAACAGAGAAAGCAAAATCAAGGAAGGCTATGGGGAGAAAGAAAAAGAAGATAAATAGAGAGGGCACAAAAGGAAACAAAGGGAGACAGAGACGGGAGAGAGATAAAAAAAGACAGACATCTAGAGAGAGAGAGAGAGAGAGAGAGAGAGAGAGAGAGAGAGAGAGAGAGAGAGAGATAGTGAGAGAAGGAAAGGAAAGGAAAAAGAGAGACAGGAAAAAGCTGGAAGATAAAAAAATAGAGACTGATAGAAGAGAGAGAGAGAGCGAGAGAGAGAGAGAGAGAGAGAGAGAGAGAGAGAGAGAGAGAGAGAGAAGGAGAGAGTTAGAAGGAGAGAGAGTTAGAAGTGAGAATGGGAGATTGAAACACTAAAAAGAAAAAGAGAACAAGCGACACATGAGGTGAAAGAATAAAATTAATTAAATAAAGAAAGGTCAGACTAATGAGTGAAGGAGAAGAAAAAAAAAACAAAGGGCAAACAGAGAGAAATGAGAAAGAAGGATAGGAAGAAGAAAGGAAGAACGTGTAAAATGAGAGAGAAACACACAGATAAAAAATAGTGTTTTATACTGTACTTGAAATTTTTTTGTTGCATAACACACACACACACACACACAGAGAGAGAGAGAGAGAGAGAGAGAGAGAGAGAGAGAGAGAGACAGCAAAAAATTATAAAGTGTATGCTCCAACTGTTCTTAATACATTCTTATCAGCAAATAGAAAAAGATGAAACGACTAAAACTGTTCTCCAGCAACAGCAATAAATCACCGGCTCTGACTCTTCATACACTCTCTCACACACAACCTCAGCCACCTCAATGCCCCTCTCTCTCTAACAAGATCTCACCATACATTAATAAAGAGTGAAAGTGAGTCTAATGAAGTGGACAGTGAGTGAACACAGTGTGTGAAAACTTGAGCAGCACTGCTGTGTCTGATCCACTCCTACAAGCTCAGCACACCTCAATCACCAGTGTCACCTGCTCTGTGGTGGTCCTGTATGTTCCTGCCTCACACCAAGTGACCCCAGGTAGGCTATGGACTGATCACACTGTTGTATTCCAGACCACTAAAGCCTTTAACGTGTTTGTAGACAATACAGTTCATTCATTAACTTAAGAGTGATGGCTCGCTGTTGACTATCAAGATCCATTATTTTGTATATGAACATTTCAGAGCCAGTGTTGAGGGTGCAACAGACCCAATGCTATTCCTGGACCTGTAGAGGTGCTGTCCAGACTCGACAGGAATTATTAAGCCCTCAATGATCCAAGCATCATCCCAGGAATTCCCATCACTGAAAGTGGTGTGAGAGTTTGCACGTCAAAATGAGCCAATGGCAGTGCCTCGCGTTAGCCCTGAGCTCAGTCGTTGTGTTCAGTCGTGCAGCCCCAAATATTTTTAACCTTCTTAAAAGAAAATGAACACATATAAAATAGATCATGAGGAGAGATAGAGATAGTTCATTCATCCATTCATTATCTGTAACTGCTTATCTAATTCATGGTTGCGGTGGGTCCAGAGCCTACCTGGAGTCATCAAGGCAGGAACACACCCTGGAGGGGGCGCCAGTCCTTCACAGGGCAACACACACACACACATTCACACCTACGGACACTTTTGAGTCATCAATCCACCTACCAACGTGTGTTTTTGGACTGTGGGAGGAAACTGGAGCACCCGGAGGAAACCCACGCGGACACGGGGAGAACACCCCCAACTCCTCACAGACAGTCACCCGGAGCGGGAATCGAACCCACAACTTCCAGGTCCCTGGAGCTGTGTGACTGCGACACTACCTGCTGCACCACCGTGCCGCCCCATATAGAGATAGTTAAATGGCCCAAAAACCAAGGAAGAAGGTTGTGTCAAGTAGCCTTTCCCATTTAGAAATCATTGGTATTCACTTAAACAATTTCTACTAATAAATCTGGCAGAATATTTTCAGGAACTTGTGAATTTACTTGGATATTACTCACAGGATATTACTCATATGTTTACAAAGGTTTCATGAATAAAGCCCATCAAGTCCGAGTCAAGATCAAAAAAAAAAAAGGAAAATAATAGAGTTTGATGCATTGTATATTAATTAATCTTCATTATTCATGATATACTGTATATATTAATGAATATATCTTCAGCATTCAAGATCATTGTCTCAATGATCATCAGTCTCAAGACGGAGTACTACAACACTACTGACCACAACCCAGAACAGGAGTCAGTGTTTACAGAATATGAGTGAATGATGAATGAATGATTAAATGAATGAATGAATATGTTCACTTACTCTACGCAATGTCAAGAGTCTTAGATTTGAATCAAATTTGAATTCTCTGTTACATCATCTATTGCATCCTAATTCATCAACAGGTGAAATGTCTTTGCTCCAGGAACTGATTAATTATCTCAATTGCTCTTTTACTTTCTCTCTCTCTCTCTCTGTCTCTCTCTCATGCCAACATTTCTCTCTGTCTATCTCTTTCATCTTTTTCCATACTGTCTTCTCCCCCCATCTCTGTAGCTATGTCACTTTATAACAGTCATTCTTTCTCTATCTCTCTCTCTCTCTCTCTCTCTCTCTCTCTCTCTCTCTCTCTCTCTCATCAGGCTGGAGTAGGTTTGATTACTCTCTCTGTGTGTGTGTGTGTGTGTTGAATGCTGGCTCTGACTGGAGCAGGTGCTGTAACTCTGTTCTTTAGCTCCTCGTTGTGTCTGTAGATCTCTGATGAGCTGTGAGACTTATACATTGGGGTAAGTATTACCTCTGAAATCAATTAAAACTGAAAGGTAAAAAAGGCAAAGTGTCGGGGAGGCGAGAGCATGCGGTGGTTGCTGTGGCGTTACCGTAGCGACCGCCTTTCTCCCTGAACATCAACCGCTGTGTATTCCCTCGGCCTCAGCGCTGTGTTATCACACCGCGCTCATGTGTTTCACGCACAATCAGCCTCTTCTCCATGTTATTAAACCAGTCGCATACTCCATGAAGCCTGAAAAGAACACGTATTCCCATGATGCACTGGTGCCCTCTTATCTCCACCTTCCTGCTTCCCTCCCACATGTCTCACACATACACCTTCACTGATCAAGCTTCACGAGACAGAGAGAGAGAGAGAGAGATAAACAGAGAAAGAGAGACAGAGATATAAACAAAGAGAAAGAGAGGGAGATGAGAGAGTGAGAGAAAGAAGGAGAGAGAGAGAGAGAGAGAGAGAGAGGTGAAGATAGAGAAATAGAGAAAGACAGAAAGAGAATGATGGAGGGAGAGAGAGAGGAAGAGAGAGAGAGAAAAGAGATGAGAAAGAGACAGCAATAGAAACAATGAAAGTGAGAGAAACAGAGAGACACAAAACGTATAAAAAATGTAAGACACAATGAAAATATATAAAGTACAAATGTGTGAGAAAGAACTAACATTGGAAAGACACAGAGGGAGTGACTGAATGTTGCTCTGCCATTCCCCCTCTAAATGATATTCATGTGTTTTCTCTGCTCATTTTAAAAGCAGCTGTTTCCTTGAATTTTAAACTAAAACTTTAAAATCTTAATCTGTTTATATATAATTTCTTTTCTTTGCTAAAATTGCAACATACAAAGCCAAGTAACGTAATATCTCAGTGCTGTGCAAAGAGAAATATGCATCTCCAAAATAACAACTTTACAGGAAAAGACGGGAAAAAAAACATTCTTTACTTTCAGTGGAAGTCAGAGTATAAATATTTAAATCCCACTCATTACAGAGCATTGCTACTGGTCCATTCATCATGAAATTTGTGTTCAAATGATGTAGCAAATTAAAAATATCAACAAAGGTTTTTTCTTTTGTTGATTAAAAAGAAAAGAGACGATTAAATTGTTCTTCAATTTAATAAATCGTTCAATTTCTTAATTTATCCGCTCGATACAATACATTGATGGTATGTTTTGGTATGTTTAATTTTTGGTATGTTTAATTTTTTTTTTTTTTTTTTTTTTTATGGTATGTTTTACTTGTATGTTTACTCTTAGTCCAATACTCTGCATTATTCAGACACATATATCCAACTATTATACACAGTATATACTAACAACTATATAAATGCATATATGCACCTTTATTTACACTTATAAGAAGATGCAATGGTTCATGACTCGTCGTGAAAGGGGGGAATGATGGAGAATTCACTTTTTCATAGATCAGGAATGGGACATTTCCCCAGAGGCAAAAATATACAGACATGTGACTGCAATAAACAAATAATATAGAAAACATGTGACTGTAATAAACAAATAATATAAAGACATGAGAATTATTTTAAACAAATTAGTTTTATGACAATAATTATTAAAATGGTTGAAGGGCTACCTGAGTCTAAAACTAAGGCCTGAACTCTGTGGGAAAAAAAGGAGAATGGTAGCATGAGAGTGTTTGGTACAGTAAGATAAGACATCCTTAGAAGATAAGGATACCTTTTTAATTGGGCTCCTATGATACACTGCATCCCTAGAAGAGGAGGGTATCATTTTAATTGGGGTTCTATGGAATGCAACCTAATAAAAAAAAATAGGAGGGGCGAGATGATCTCACCCCAAAAAGTGTATGTAAATTGTGGTTTTCTGTATCTCATTGTGAGTGATTCTGCAGGAGGCCTTCTGTGATTGCTCTCCAATGCTTTAAGAAAATAAAGAACCTGCTGATCTTCCAAGAGGTCGTCTTCGTCTTTCAAGTATTTTTTAAGAACTAGAAACTTTTATTAGAACTTATTCTTTCAAGTATTACAGTTAGATTAGAAATAAGATTAACACGTCTTGGTAACGACAACATCCTGGTGCCAATTTGGAGCAAAACATGCAGTAAACAGGGCTTATGTAGTACTACTTTGAACCCTGTTTTTTTTGGCTTGTTAAACATGATATGGTGTTATCTCTGTTATCCCTGTAACACAGTCGCAGAACATTGTAAAACTACATCTTTATCTGTGGGAACCCTTTATGAGAAATTGAATTAGGAAATCTTGAGGACTTTGGGTAAGTTGAGGGGACATTTTATGCATCAATATATTTTTATATATACATGATACTTTAGGGGCTGATTTGTAATAAAACATTCAATCCAATAAAGCTTACTGAACTGAGCTCTGAGAGAGAGAGAGAGAGAGAGAGAGAGAGAGAGAGAGAGAGAGAGAGAGAGAGAAAGAGAGAGAGAGAGTGAGAGACAGAGAGAACAGCATCTGTCACAGTGCTGTTGAGAAAGAAAGACTCCATGGAGCTTAAACTCTAAATTACTCCGGTATGGTCCTTTTCTCAGCACCAGCCTGATCCTTCTTCATCATAAAATAAGAACCAGCATCGAAACCCTCAGGAAATCAAGCGTAAACACACGCTAGTGTGAAGCTGGAGTCAAATCACAGTCTCTCTCATGATGAGATAATGGAATAAACAGCAGCTGTGTGTGTTAACTCCTCCAACTCCAGACACTCTGGAGTCAGGAGGAGCCGGGGAAGAGAACAGGAGTGAAAAAGCAAATCAAAGGTTTGTCATTCAATAATAATCTCGTAATAAAATATATACAAATGTAGCTGTGTGTGTGTGTGTGTGTGTGTGTGTGTGTGTGTGTGTGATTTTTGATATTGTCGAAGCTTCAGACATTCTATAACAGATTCTATTAAGCAGACACACAAAATAATTTTTAAAAAATGTTACTGTCAATTATTAATGTGTAATTACACGGTAATATCAGTACCAACTATGTAACTACTAGTATTTCACTGTTACAACTTGATTTCAGTAGGACAGCTTATAAAAGTGTAGAAGGGCATCAGTTTCAGGATTTTCTCTTTCAACTGAATAAAGGCTTGTTGTTTGTAGCAAACTAATTACATGCACATTTGTTTATTTGAGCTGTACACCTGCAATCTAATCTTCAAAGACAAACACATCACCAGCCACGACACTGCTGTTACATGTATTATTACTGTTTAAATATACAGCTTTTAGAGATGCAGTTCAATTTTTCTGGTGGCATTTGTGTTGCACAGGCACCATGACAGAAGAGGTGGGATTGGTTAACTTGGTTCTTTAACACAGAAACATGTTCATCAGGTTTCGACACTAAAGTGTTCTTACCAAAGATATGTCTATATATAAAGGAAGAAGCAGATTTTCAGGCAAATAGCTGAATCAAGTACAGGGCTAAGATAAGTATGGCATTAATATGCATGGCCTATAATATAAATCATAATTTGTAAATGCAGGAAAATTAATTTGGGCAAACAATACAATATTTTATATCTCACTGTTGGGGCTTAAAGAAGATGAACTATCATTATTAGCAAATTGATGTCAATCACCATGAAAATTCCATTAATCAGGAAACAATAACCTTTAATGATGGAATTAACATTCTGTTGTAATAACAAAAGGAATGGTATGTCACTGATGAAAAGAGATTCTATAGAACTACCCTTAAAACTATACCAATGTAGAGTTTGTATGTAAGTAAAACAGTTAGACGTGATCAGTCTGGAATTCGCTGTAGCTCAGACTTAACCACCAAACCTGAAGACGTGAGGTCTGGAGCTATGTATGAACGAATCAATCTGGCATCCTTGGTAGCAACATAAGGCACAGTATGAACCACCAAAGCAGCAAGAGGCTTATGTCTATAACAGCCTGGTACCTAGCTGGATTAAACACTGGGCTATTCATGTATAACAGTCAGATATATAAAAATAATAAGTAATAACTTTTTAGTGTTAAAATTAATTTCTTTTGCACAGCAAATGAGAGCACTGCAAAAGCATGGACCTTTGTAAAGATGGAAAATCCACAGCCTTTATGACAGAGATCCATTAAAATGAGTGAGGCGCTGCCCCAGACTTGGCCCAGTGTGAGTAAGACTGTGGAGGATTAGTTAGCCCGTCCTGACAGTGGACCATTGATCCCCCCAGTTAGGCTGACAGATCGCTGAGAGCCAGGCCTCTCCAGCCGGCCGTGGGTCACTGCGCTACACTGAGAGGGTCACCACAGCCCCTCATGAGAGATTAGACCCTGACAAGTCCCAGCCATTATACCCTGCTCATGATAAAAACAAATACGCTCGCTGACTCTACAGCTACAAATGAACAGCTCTCAACAGATTGAGCAAGAAACAGAAAACACTGCTTTATGTGTAACAGGAAGTGACAAGGCTGCCTGGAATTAACCTAGTACAAAAAGAAAAATTATTATGTTAGGTATGATAGAGAACCTCATACGCATAATCATAATGTTAGAGAGTCACTTTTCAATTTTTTACATTGCAAAATCATAAGGAATAAAATCAAAATGCACATTTATCGTGTAACTATTATGAGCTTACATATAGTAAACAATACAGCCTGAGAAACAAGCACCAAACACAGCAGATCTCTGAACTTTTGTGTAACTAGAAGTGCCAGGACTGCAATACATTAAGGAATTTCTCATGAACTGAGCATGAACTTTGTTGGTCACTGGAGACAAGAGGGGAAAAAATACTAGACTGTAAACTGAATAAATATATTATAACCATGTAATTATTTGTAATAAATATACCGCATTTAAAAACTTCAATCTCTAGTTTAGAATACTTTGAGCAGAAAGAGAACATCTAAATTTACATCTTAATACAAATCCAGGACTGCACTACCTTATGGAACGCAAGCTTTATTGAGTTCTGGAAAGTGAAGTGTTCTCTTTTTCTCAAACCTGATTTTCTCCGAGAAAGGCACACCTTGTTTTATTGTGGATGCTGCTGGTTTTTGAGCATTGTTGCATGTAAAGGGAGGAGGACATTATCTGCTAAATGAGAACAAAAGGCTCAAAAAACGTGGCGAATTGTGGGGGGAGAGAAAAGTAATCCAAATGACTTCCCCATAAACCAATTCGCCACAGTGGTTTTACCTGGTGGGCAGAAGCGTGTGGCTAAAGTGCTTAAAGAAAAAGCTCCAAGCATCCCCAGCCTTAGGGTGTAGATCTGCTAATTAGCCTTGAAGAGGAAAATAAATGGGTGAGGGAGGGAGGGACAGCAAAATAGAGTGAGTGAGAGAGAGAGAGAGCTATATTCGACAGCACACAGGTAAAACATGGCACACATATTGTACATACACAGGAATGTAAACACACCCTCATTCCACAAGGAAATGAATGATGAAAAATTTTCTACTATTTTCCCGTCAAGTCCCTTTGCTTTAAAGTGTACATCTGCTTGCTTTCAGACTTTCATTTGACCTGCATTCTGTTTGTGAGCAAAGAAGAAGAGGAAGAAGAAAAAGAGGAAGAAGAAGGAAGCAAAAACACTTTTGCAGCCAAGAAACTCCTTCCTCTCTCCTGGCTGAGCTGCCTGACAGAATGGGGACACTTTAATTTGATGTATGGAGATAAAATCCTGCATCCTCAGCAGAGCAGAAAAAAGGTTAGAAGGGGAAGTTTTTTTTTTTTTTTGAAAATGCTTCATTTTACTATGCATTAATTATCAAATAATAACCAAACTCTGCTAAAGGGAGGTCAGGGTGGATGGCAGTGGCATTCAACAGATCCACTGCACGTATCAGCTGCATCACTGATTAGATCATAGTCATTGGTATTCTTTGTCCAAGTGGCGAATATTAGCTTCTTTATCACAACTAATGAGAGAAATACCAACTTTTACTACCTTGTGTCAACATGTCAGGGTCTCATTTTTGTGCTACTAAAGTGTGAATGCACACATTGCTACACAACTATCTGTAGATGGGTTTGTGCAAGGGTTTGGGTTAGGACAGGGTTAAGATTAGGGTAAGGCTCGGGGTGCGTACTTTTTACATATAAGTAGTAGTAAAACATCACACTGAGACCTTGAATTGCAAATGTGTTATTACATTTTTCACAATGATACTGGGTCGATCATCAGGTGAAATCACTGACACTTCAGCTACTGTAGAGCTTTAGTGAATATTATGTAAAAGGAAAAGTGCACTGTTTTACAAAAAGAGGGTCATATCATTTGATATGAAATAAAGTTAACACAGAACACTGAACACTGTAACTCAAGCAATTCACATTTCAAGTGTTCACTGCTCAGAGGAGGCTAAACATGCCATTACCGTGGATCCCATGCAAATTCCTTTCAAGCACCAATCACATTCCACAGTTGTCAGCATTGTCTCTGGGAGGTCCACTGGAACTGTTAGTTAATATAACAGCATTGGGCAGTTAGCATTCTCCTCCAGGTTTAGTCACCTCTCACATGGGTATAGCAATCTGTAATGTGGGGAAACCTAGGTAATGGGCAAATACAGGTGAACAAAAATGTTCCCTGCCCTATTTAAATGCCCATTTTACACACACACACACACACACACACACACACACACACACACACACACATATGTATATATATACTCACACACTGAGTCTTTTAGTATTGTTGAACTCATAACAATGCCAGTAATACTGCAGCAGCACAGTAAAAGTCTGAGGTAATGAAATGTTACTTTGTCAGATTTATCAACAAATTCAAATTGGTCAAAATGACCATCTTGGGCTTTCTGGTGCTAAGGGTCTGGCAGCTTCCAATAGTGTGAGTAGCCCAGACAAATGCTCCACCAATGGCAATGGAAAGAACTCATTAAACTAAAGTGCAGCGGACTGTCCTTACTTTTTAGGTCACAACAAACCTTGTGTTCTTTTGCTCCCCTGGGCTCAGAGGCAACTGGGCAATGGTCTCAGTGGCACAGTCAGTAATCTATCTCTGCCCTTGACTTTATAGTTTACTCTACTTAAACATGCAACGAGTTTGAATAGACATTCTGCAGAAACCCAAACAAACAAAGGTGTGTGTTTGTGTGTGTGTGCGAGAGAGAGAGAGAGAGAGAGAGAGAGAGAGAGAGAGAGAGAGAGAGAGAGAAGCAAGTGTAAGTATTAGTGTATGTGTTTGCGTGTGTGTACTCGTGTGTGATGATGAGTCCAGTGATGAATGGTGTGTGAGGCTGAGATGACTGCAGCTCCTCAGTGGCGTGTCTCACCCTGAGCTCCATGCTGCTCGCTCATTTATTTCCAGCTCCTTGGCCCTTTAATGATGGGGTTCAGTAGCAGCACATTGATCAGCCCGCTCATTCCCCTTTAAACACCCTCCCACCCCATCTCACCTTTTAACGTCATCGTTTAATCCGAGCTTCGCGACCTGTTCATCACATGCACTCGCTCAGATCTGTGACCTTTCCATAAAACAATAACCAATCAATAACCTCAGCATCTAATTAAAACAGGCCGACTGTGACTGAAAGGGCAACGGAGTGCACAAGGTCTGTACAAGGGTGGGACATACCACCAAATGTACCACAGTACAAAGTATGTTTTGCAGAAATTCAGTTTCTATTGTGCTAAACTACATCCAGCTGAGAGCTTTTTTTACACCCCACCTACCAAGGTGTTATTCCATAGCAACAGTATCTAGGGTGGTCATGCTTGATCAAGCACTGGCAAAAATCCCATTCAACCCAATGATTTTACCTCGGAGTTTCGACTGACTATACATCACCGCATAGCTCTGCTGACATGTTGGACTGTGGTGTGCCTCACTTAAGTCTCTCTCAAGTTTACATCAATAAAACATGACCAGAACACGTCTAAGTGTGAACCTTAACACAGACGACAAATAAATAACACACAAGGGATAGAGACTTTCCAGGTTTTGACATTAAAACCACACAAACAATCAACATCTGAACTGCATTTAAATGACACCCGTATACTACTTCATAACTGAATTCAAACTGCAACTACAAACAACACCTGTAAACTACATATAAACTGTATTACATTTACATTACACTAAACTACATCTAAACTAAACTTAAACTGCATTCAAAATGCATCTATAAACTAGGTCTAAAATGCACCTGTAAACTACATCATAACTACACCTATAAGTTACATCTAAACTGCATTATATTTAACTACATTCAAACTGCATCTATAAACTACATCTAAACTACACTTATACTACACATTTAAATTACACCTATACTACACATATATACTACATCTAAACTGCTTTACATTGAGCTGTATTCACAGTTCAATGCTTTACACGGAACTGCCACTACAAATTACATCTAAGCTACATTACATTTAACTGCATTCAAACTTCACCTATGAACTACATCTAAATTACACCTGTAAACAACATCACAACTACACCTTTAAACAACATGTGAACTGCATTACATTTAACTGCATTCAAACAACACTTACAAACCACATCTTTAAACCTACCTTCAAAATGAACATGTAAACTACATTTAAAATTACACCAAAACTACATCGAAACTACATCTAAACTAAAACTATATTGCATCCTATCTGCAGAGGGAGAAGCTGCTGGTTGTGACTGATGTTCTCAGCAGTGTAGCACTGTGCTGCTGACAGTTATCCACTGCAGGAGCACAGGGAGATCTACCACAAATCCAGCTCAGCTGCTTCCTTCTGAACACCTGCCTGACCCAGAACATCACACCTTACCTTCAGCTGTGTTTACAGTTCTCAGATATGGAACCTGGGGCTGATGATCATAATCAAATACACATACAATACTATATATATGTATTCTATATAAATGGGTGTGATGTCATGTTACATGCATCCACCTACTCAGTCTAGAGCAGTTTAGCCAGAAAGCATTTCTGAATGAACCTCAGAACAAGACCTCAATCAGAACAGAGGTTGTTTACATGTGTCAAATTTAAGTGCTTTGTAACAACGTAAACAAACCATCAAAGTAATCAATCCTGTTTGGATGAAGCTAGCCCTGACCCACAGTAGTGAAGAATTCTACTAGAAAGAATATATATACTGAATATACTGATATAGATCTGTTTTCTAACGGCATTGTAGCACCCTGAAATTAAATTGAATTGAAAGATGAAGTGAGTCGTTGTATGAAATATGAATCAAAGCTTCAGTGTTCTGTGATAGTGTTATCCAGAGTGCTGTTCATACGTGATTGAAGATTTAAAGAGAACAGAAATACCCACTACTACCACAGCAATCAAAAACTGGATGGCAGGTTGCGTTTTTATAATTATCACCTGTAAATCTGACTGATAATACTACATTACCCCGTTTATCTGTACAGATCAGCTGCTGGTGTATGGTGCACTACTCGCTGAGAGATACTGTCCACGTTAATAGCAGAAGTGTAGTTACAACACAGTTCAGCACAGTTCAGGCTGGGTATGCATGGAAAAAAAATCTCAAAAATCCAAGGCCACTTTTGACATTTTTGTATTTTGTGAGCCCTGTGCTTTTCAGTGCTAGTGAAGAAATGCTCCTTTACAAAGGACAAAATCTTACCAACTAAATGCTAGTCAAAAAGGAGGAGGAAGAAGAAGACACTAGATTTTTTTAAGCTTTTGTGCACAAAGACATTTCTCCTGTTGCAGCTATTGACCTGAGTCCACCTTCACAAACATGTGAGGCTCTAAAAACTGGTGGTTTTCCACAGTGTGGGCAGTTACAGCAGTAGTGGTGCATGCTACACAATAAGATGTCCATTATGAAGAGGATGTGAATGGTTTAAAATGAATTTATTAATGAAAATAGTGATGTTTGAAATAATAATTAGCTTATAAAATGTTTAACACAAATTAAAAGCTACAGTGAGCAGTTTAACACTAGACTAGAATCTTACACATATTTAAATTAATGAATGATAATTATATTTTATTAATTATATAACTGTAATGAATACACGTATACATAGAAATTGTATTAATAAATAATAAATGTTTACAAGAGTAGCAGATTATTTCATATATATTTGGCAAAAGAATGAAGATTTGTGATTTACAATGCCCCTGCATCCGCGGGAGGAAAAAAAAAAATACTAAAAATGTTGTAAAAATAAATGAATTTCTAGCTAAACAGTAAAGAATTAGCTTCAACAATCTGCCCAGCATTGGGCTGCAGGGCCCTGGAACTCCATTTCTTGACATAATGTCACTCCATCCAACACTGTGTGTGATGAGTGCAGAGTGGTTTTTGTGGTCAGAAACAACAACCCAACAACCAATGCTTATCATATCTGCCAAAGCAATGTTGAAAAGATTGGACTAAACTAGGGCACATAAACATAGCACCAGGCATGGTGACGTTATGGCACCTACACAACTCTACTCGACTCGGCTGTTTTGCTTTTCCACTGGCTAAATCTTGTACCTGGTCCATGGAACCAGTTACTTCTTCAGTCCCAGCTTGTGCAGGGTTGCTTTACCAAACCAAGTAGGTACTAAATTATAATTTGTAAACCCTGCAGAGCCCTGATTGGCCAGAGAAACATGTCAATCACCAGGAAATACAGAGCTCATTCAAATATAGCACAAACTTGCTGCTTGTAAAATCTCTCAAATTACAATAGCTTTCACATTTATTTTTATCTGACTCACAACAATAGCTCGTAACTTTACTTTGAAGAGATCTAAATGCTCTTTGGGCCAATGGAAATTTCCAGCAAAATCCGAACATGCAACAAGAAAATCTGATCTGTGAGGACTGGGGCTCTGAGCAATCCAAAAAATAAACTACACATGAATACACAGTGAATAAACAGCACCTCAATTTATTGCTGTTATTGTTGTGGTTTCCAAAGCCTGCAATTCCTGCTAGAGACAGGGTTTTGCGACATCACTGGTGGCATTTCGTGAGGGAGCTGTGCTAGTGGAAAAGCGACAAGCTGTAAGTGAGCCGAGCCGTGCCGAGTCGAGACCAGCCGGACTCATGCGACGGAAAAGCGCAATTTGTCTCAGGTTGGTTTTTTCAAAGCCTGATTTCATTACAAAAACTCTTCTACAGAGATTATACAAGCTGTATGGTAAAATGAGTCCTAATTAACCAGAGGTCATAAAATCTGGACCTTAAATCCAGGTTCTAAGCCGAGATATTAAATGGCAATCTGATATGTCATTATAGCTGCAAATGATAAGGCACCTGACTGGTACTGGTACTGTCCTTCTACTTGGCCACTCTAAAATCCTGGCTTGGAATCCTATATTAAAGGTCTGGTGTTGATTACCTCGGTTATATACCATTCATAGGTGCTCTATAAGCCTAGTCACACTGAAGTGAACCTTACTATTAGCTCTTTCCTTGTCTATCTGGGAGTTGGACAGTGGAAGAAGGGAAAAAAAAAAGGTTTTTGAAAGGAACCCCCAATAGTGGTGCTACACTGATGTGTTCTTTTGGGCTTTGGATTGTGAAAGGAGAGCTGTATCTGTTTTTTGTTTTTTTTGGGGGGGGTCGTGAAGGCATGGGGTTTAGCATGTTTGAGCCTGGTTCTGCTTGTCCAGCCCTTAATGTCCACACTACAAACTTCTCCAAGTGAACAGAGCAACAGATGGAGTGTGGGGCTTCTCAGACCGCCTCTCAGACAGGTCTTTATAGTGTCCCCCTGCTGTGGAGGGAGACCGGGAGTGACAGGAGGAGAGCATTAGTGAAAGGAGGCTGAGGATTGAAAACGGAGAATCAACACAGAGTCCTGCTGCAGGCCCTCATTCTCGGCTCCTCTGAGAGCATCTGCATTATTAACCAGGCCGGCAATAAACACAGATGTTTCTGCGTCTGTGCTCCGGTTTCAGCGTGATCCGATCCTGAAGCCTCCTTACTGCTTCCTTCCGACTTTCTCCCTCTCTCTTCCTCACTCGCTTTTTTCCCCTCAGTCGAGAAAGGAACCGAGCTGCAGCTACAGCTCTCTATACACAGCATACACACCTCCTAAAGCTCTATACATTATTTATCATCTGTGGTTTTCACATTCTCCCTGTTGCACACTGCACTGTGAAAAATCACCTCATGACGTGTGAAAGCTTCAATACGCATAAAAGTCCTCATTATGAGATTGTGGTTGGATTATTTATGTGGATTTGATCATTTCTACATTTCATGAAAGTACTTCATTATGAATCAAAAGCTTGTAGACACCTGCTCACCCAATATTTCTTCTGAACTTAAGGTTATTAATCGATAGCTTTGCTGCAGTGCCTACGTCCACTCTTCTGCGAAGGATTTACAGTAGATATGGAAATAAATCACAAATGCCACTCCAACTCATCCCAAAGGTACTAAATAGTGCACAGACTCAGAGAATGGGACTACACATTAATATCTACATGCATGCCCATAGAAACGGCCTGGTGAGATTCAAACAGTGTATTAATAACAATAATATTAATAATACTAATACTAATAATAAAGCACAATCACAGTGCATCCCTGGTTGATTTTTCAGAACCAGATCCAGTGTGTGAAAGGATGGCTTCAGCATGCAATACTTAAAAAGGGCTGCAGGGTCAAAATAAGTATGTGCATTAACAGCACAAAAATGGCGGTGTTAAAAACATGTAATGTTACGTTGCTATGAATAGTTTGTGCAGTTAAAAATAATAATAATAATAATAATAATAACAATAATAGTTTGCCCTTTGTGTATCTGCATATGATTTTGTGCATATGATTTGATACTCAAATACCCTAATTCTGTCTAACGGGTGTTTCTAAACTACGTGCTGTACTGGGGGGTACACAAATTTTTAGAGGGGCACTGCTGCACCCCTCTGCTTGGCAGGCAGTGGTAGGGGGAACAATTGTGCCTCTAGTTTAAGAAAAAAAAAAGCCTGAAAACAAAAAATAAACTAACAAAAAATAGCCTAACAAAAATAATATGAGTGATTTTTAACACTAAAGTGCTGTGGGTGAGAAATGAAGAACAAATGAACAGTAAATAAAATGGTATTCTTTCCATTCTGTTTATATGCACTATAGACAGTATACATCTACACCAATTGTCAAAGCTGCATTTGTGCTTCCTCTAACATACACAGAGGGGTTCACTGAAAATTTTGTTACTAACCTTTCCGCCCTTCCTAATTTAATATGACATTGTCTAGAACTGAATGGGCCATAAATGACAGGCTGTAAAGAGAACATGCTCATGAGTAGTTATGTTGGGTGTGTTACATGCTCTTACCACTATCTTCAGTGGGCAGGAAATGTCTGACTGCTTTGCCTATCGGCTAATATAACGTATAAGTGGCTATAAACAAAATATATGGCTATGAGCAATAATTACGTTGTTTGTGGCATGGCTGATTTTCTTTTAATAATTTAAAAATGTCCATTATCGCAAAAATGTGTGAAAATATGAAATAACTGGCTCTGTTAGCTGCTTAACTTTTGGAAAGATGCTTTATAGGAAATGTAGTGCCTGCATGGCGTGCCATGTAGTTCTGTCTGTCAATCAGTATATAACTGGTATGTTTTCCTCCATGAATTTAGCAGGACATAGCAACATTAATCTGGCTCTAGTGACAGCCCTGCTTTCTAAGGTCCTAAAGGTTAGAAATGGCAAAGATTTCTCCTGTTTAAAATTCTCCCACAACAGCACTGTTTCTGTAAATCCTCATTGGGTACACAACAGAGAGCTTGTGTGGATTTAATAAAACCACCCAGTGAATGGGAGCTCACTTAGTGATCATAAAATAACAACGGATCATAACAAATCATAATGCAGAAATGTTATGAATATCTGGAGTGAGCTTTCTGATTATATATATACTAATTTCAGGAGGACTTAATGGTTATTAATGCGTTTACATATTCAGCCAGCAACGTCCTAATGAGAACTATTAGATGCACTGCATACATTAAGATCATTTCACTCTGGAAGATATTAGCTTTGAAAAAAAAAAACATTTCTTTTTTTAATATATGAGCACAAATAGAGGACGAGAGCTAGGCGCGTGAGGAACATAACTATAATTTACATACATCAGTGGCTTGCTTGCTGCAATGTACAATTACTGCAAGCAGCAGCATGTCCAATGAAGTCAAAAGAGCATAAAAATATAAGATGGTGCTGTTCTTTTTGTTCTCTGCATTAGAGGTACTTCGAATTCATTTTCCATGTAAACGCTGGCAGCACGGGGCTCTGAGGAAGCGCTGGATTGAATCATAAACACACTCAGTCGCATCCATTGTGTGCTGAGAGTAACGGAGCTTTATTAAAGCACACAGCACCTCTCTCATCTCGGCTCGGTGTTACACTGCTGCCAGACATCTGTGGAGTACACTCAAATGACATTAGACGACGGCTGAATGGCATGAACATGAAGCCAATCCATTGAAGCCAATTTTTTTTTTTTTTTTTTTTTTTTTTTGCGGCATATTACCAAGAAATATGATGTAAGAACATTCGCCATTCAAACTCACCATAGGTTGAATGGCGAATTTGGAGTGTGCCCCATCCCTTATTTTCCGAGATGACTCCTTCCACTCTTCCTCTTTCTGCATGTTGTTTCCATTTTTACAGAGTCAGAAGGGTGCACAGAGGATTTAAATTCACTTTACACAGGGCCACGCAGTGATGAATTAGCTACGTTTAAAGATTAGTCAGAGTCGGACTCTGAGGAATAGCAGTGGATGACACATTATTAAGTCGTAATGAAGAGTCTCTTGAAGCGCCGTGTCACGCGGCTCCGGGCTGAAGCCCCTTCTTCCAGCGTCATGGGGGGCTGCCACAGTGAGGAACCCGCAGAGAGCTAATCATGTCAGGCAAAACGAGGCTCTGCCACCGCTGCTGCCACCGCCACCACACACAAAAAAACCTTACAGCATCACACAGAACACTACAACATAAACACAGCCCGCTGCCACCCCGCCACAGGAGTGAATCTCTGATCTTACAGAGCTTCCATTCAATTATGACTGTAGGATTATATAGGTCACTCTTCAAAGCACCGTGAAGTTTAAATGCATCTAAATTTCATCACAGTTCACGTAGATTTTGGAAGATGGGCTGATCCATAATGGCATTTCACACAGGTTTGACTCAGTTTTGAATCTTTAGGAAACAATTCAGTGAATCGGAGAATCTTTTTTCTCAGTGATTCAGAGACTGATTTTGATTCCTGTGGAAATAATTCAATAAGATAGTGATTTAATTTTATTCTGATTCCTAAGACAACCCTTCAATATATATTCAATATATTCAGTAATGATTCTATAGAAATCAGATATTAAGAATTCAATGGATAATGAAATCTGAAATTTGACAACAACTTGATTCTATTGCAGTTGTTTCAAAATATTATAAAAATATTTATGACACTTATTTACTTCAGTTTGTTCAATTAGATTTTAAATATAAAACTAATTTAGACACATTTTTAGAGAATTAGGAACTGAAAAATAATTTTAATTTTCCCACCAACACATAATACTGAACAAATGAAAAAAAGTGTTAAAAACAGGGTATAAATGTTATGTTTCCAATCTTGCAGAGCTATCTGTGATATCACTAATTGAAAAAAAGTGCATCTAATTTTGTGATGGTTACATTCTGCATTTTATAATGGTTCCATATTGTAGTGTGACTGATTAGGCCAAAATCCACATCCAGCATGATTTAAAAATCTATTTACATATATCTGACTACAAATGAGAAAAATATAGTGAATACTGAAAATGAAAAAGTCTCACATTTTAAAATCTAAGTGTCTGAATGAGGCTGATGCATCACGGTTCCCTGTGATGTATTTTTACTTCGCTACTCTCCAGCATTCTGCTGTTAATGATGGTGAAGTTGTGAGGGAATTAGCAGCGTTCAGTGGTGATTTATGACGGTGGAGTGTGAGCAGGCGTCCAGCCGGCCGCTGAGTGCACCTGTCGGCCTCTCAGTGGAGAAGGATTGGGCTCTGACTCCGCAGTGAAGAACACTGGCACGCCGTGTAAGCTAATCTCTCCCCTTGACCCCCATTTCCTCTCCTAGCGTCGCCTTCTCATTTTTCTCGCCGCCATTGTGTGGCTATCAGGAAGCACTGCAGAGACCACAATATAACCCCACACAACCCCATCTGCCATCAGCTCAGCTTATTTGACATGGCCACTGAGGCATGGCCACTTTTTCTGTTGTCCTGTGGATTGTTTATATACAACACAGAGGGCACATGAAGTAAGGGGAAAAAAAATATCTGCCATTCTTTCCATTTTTATTCTCTCTGGTATTATGTAGTTTGAGGGAAGATTTGTTATTTCTGTGTTATTTCAAATGTTTAAAAGGCACTAAGGGCAGCATGGTGGCGCAGTAGGTAGTATTGCAGTCCCACAGCTCCAGGGCCCTGGAGGCTGTGTGTTCAAATCCTGATCTGGGTGACGGTCTGTGAGGAGTGTGGTGTGTTCTCCGTGTGTCTGCATGGGTTTCCTCTGGTTTCCTCCCACAGTCCAAAAATACAAACTGGCAGGTGGACTGGTGACTCAAAAGTGCTGGTAGGCTACTAATACAAAACAATTCATTAACAAATTTATTTATTTTATTTAAACAAACAAATAAAAGCAAACAGAAAACTAAATAAACATGAAATTCTAACCGACACTTTCATTACTGTACAACTTTTCTTTAATATGATATGATTATATCGACTTCATTTCTAAAACCCAGAGAGTCAGCTGAGAGAGGCAGAGAGAATTAGTACATCCAAAGATGGCAAAGCTCTTATTTGTTTATCCGACCCTTTAAATCACATTTTATTGGACATTAAAGGGAACATCTGCAATTGTGGGGAACCACAGTTCTAAGCTCCAGTTCTGTTGCTGTTATTCACTGTTTGAATTACCACATAAACACATTTGTAATTAGAGTTGTTTAGTTTTGAAGTACCTCCAGTAATGCAGTTAACCAGCATAAATAAGTCAATATTACCCACCTATTGAGCAGAATTAGAGCAATATCCTCATTTCCATTCATGCTTTTCAATGTTTAGAATACTCTCAGGTTTTTTTTTTTTTTTTTTACTCATTTACAGACACTGAGGGTTTGTAAACACACCAGACGTGCATGCCAGCACGCAGACAGACTGGAGAGCTAACAAATGGCAAGGAAACATCTTTTAAATTTTATATAAAAATTGTTTTTCGATTACAGTTGTGAACTTTGCCTTTGCTGAATGTATTTCTGAATTTATACAATTTACAATGATACAATGTGACAATGTTACAATTATTTAATGTTTCAATGAATTGATATTTGCATCAATTAAAACTTTACTGTTAAAGAATATATAAGTTTACTATACATCACCTGCACTCACTCTTTTTTCACATACACATTCTCAAAATCAAATTAGTGTAAAATACACAAATATTTTGGAAAAAATATTTTGATATTCCAGTGCAATAAAATGCTCACATTTAAATGACTTATCTCATATACTTTAACTGGAAATTTATACTTTTATTTGTTTATTTCTGTGTCTTCGGGAAGCTAGCAGCCATTGTTTCTGGATATATTTTCATTGGATGATGAGACAGACTGGTCCCAACTTTCATATGTATTGTGTTCAGAAATTAAGTCTTGAATCACAGTCAGTTAAAAGTGTTTGTGACTAATCATGAGTCATGTGACATGATTCTAAGTCATTGACTCAATCCAAATCTTGGTTACATAAACACTCACAATTCCAGAGCATGCTTTGCTGGGGCTGTAAAGCAGAAGGCCACTTCCTCTCACCTTCTGACCTGCACCAGAAGGTCCCAGTGTTTAATATACTGATTTATCATTAAAACCCATAGTTGTCACACCCCTGCATTTCAATAGAAAACAAGAGGGGCTGAAAACAGCAGTAATATTAGTCAACCCCCTGTGAAAGGAAGCAGTTAAAGAGTAATAGATCTCTTAATGAGCCCTGATGTGGTTTCTCTAAGAACCTGCAGCAATAAAAAGCATAGATCTCATCATGAAAACAAACACACATATCGGCCGCTTCCAGCGGAGAGCAATATCATAGAAGCCACTTTCAAAGAGAGCCTCGTTTGCTGTGCTTTGAAATTGATATATCTTAATCCTATTAAAACTTTCCAGCACTTTTAGACTCATAGGCTGTTAAGGTACGCTGCACTAAATCGAGGTCCTCTAATATATTACTTAAACAAAGCATTAAAATAGCATTAACTACGTCGCCACCATAATGACCATAAAAGTGTTTTATTCAGCATGATGTGACCTGAGAAATAAAATAAAAAATTAAAAAAAAACACACTCCAATGACCCTAAGCCCCTATGTAGGGACCTAAGCACTTACACAGTGGCCTTTACATCTCTTCTCCACTATGATTTGTGGAGAATTCCCATGCTTTGGTATTCATCAGGGGCCATTATTGCCAGAGACACTGACTACATGTGTACTGAATAAAACATGCATACCTCAGACCTTTTCCCAGCACAAAAGCTAATGTAATTCTGCAGCAGGTTTTTATTTCACCCTCACATAATACTGAATGGAGTGAATGAAAGGAAGTGTTATGAACAGGGCATTAAGGTTACATCTGCAGTCATGCAGGGCTATCAGTGTGAACACTAGAAGAAAAAGAAGAATTACAAGTTAAGTATGGCTGAATGAATCTGAGGGGAGAAATTTAATTCCAATGCTAACTTCACATTTGTAATTTCAATATGTTTTTCTACAGAAACTTAAAATCATAGTTCAAATTATGGGGGATACTGGGGGGTTTGACACTCCTATTTAAGACTTAAGGCATGCAGTGGCGGCTCCTGCCAAATTCTTTCAGGGGGCAATGGATGTGCTGATGGCTTGTTCACTGGGTAAATAACGAGCTAGCCATCAGACAATTGGCACAGTATATTGTAAAAAATAATTAGGAAAAGAAATTAACACTGGCATCTAACATTGGGGCGTTTTATTTCTCTGGTCACATCATGTAGCTATACTACCAATAATCACTAGACATAACATTTTATCCAGAACTTTGTCATAAAGTGAACTTTGCCTCTAAAGTAACTGAACAATCAACTACAGTCATGAACAAATAAATGATCATTTAGTTGCCCTCACAAATATCCTGAAGAGAGAAAGACCATCTTTATCATTATTCAAACATTTCAAAACATTTTTCACTCTCACAATAAATTGATTTTAAATTGAAGCATCCAGAATAAACAGTATTGTGAAATTCCCAGGTCCCAGTTTCCCCAAAACAACTTTGTACCTAGATCATCTTTACTGGGAGAAAGAGTGTTTAGTATGATGCTTACTGTGCCAGAATCATCTTTGTTCTAAAATACTTTTGGAAAACCTAGCTCAGATCGTTAGCTGCTCTAATGATCCCCACAGGGGTGTGCCCAAAATTAATCAGTGCCTTATTCACTTTAATGTGCACTACATAGTGAGGAATGTTTGGAATGAAGTGGGACATTTTGAACGCATCTCAGGTTATGTGTGATGAAAGCACCTCCCAGAACCTACTGAGAATGAAGTGAATGTGATATGCAGAAGCAAGCAGAGCTTGGTTAATACTCACTTTTAAAAATAAAGGTGCCACAAAGGTTTTTTTTGAGATGCCACACAAGAGCCACTTTTGGTTCCTCAAAGAACCTTGTTTCCTTAAGAGATTTGTGAGTGTGAAGAAACCTTTAAAGTAATTTAATGTTGACATTCTTTACCCATTTAAACGTAATTATCAAAATGCTTTTTTACTGAACCAAAAGTGGGTCTTCTGTGACATCAAATAACCTTTTGTAGCACCTTTATTTTTAAGAGTGTGTGGTAGAAAGAGAGAGAAAATGACCTCCTTTTCCCTTTTGGTGGAGTATTGGCCCATCACCCTAATGATCAAACCACACATGAAGCAGACTCTTGAGCTGTACTGGTTTCCCTATATGTCCTGGAGAATATTTGACCCCACCCTCCAAATTGTTACTGTATAATTCACACTCTGCTGAAAATGGTTCTATATATAAGCAGGAATCATCAGGCCAATTCAACAGCACAATAAGGACACACCAATTTGTTACATTACTGTTGCAATATGTTGATATTAGGAATCTGAATTGTGTTTAATCTTGATAAAGTGTACCTGCATGCTGAACAGTGAAATCTTAAAGCTGAAATTAGGTGAACTGATTGGGAGTGGTTAAAATAAGTGTAGCACACAAATTAAACTATATATTTGCTTTCTGTAATGGCATTAGACTTCCAATTCTAACAAACTATTACGTAATATGATGATTAATGAACTTCCTTGAACACAGGTACATAGAAGTACAACATTAGCAGCAGTTTATAAATACAGAACTACTTAAGCAACTTCTAGAACAGCAGTTGGACTTTTAAATGTACATCCAGCATTTATCAGCATTGAAGAGTTTATTATTCCCTTATGGATTCCTTTGCTTTTAAGTAAAATGCAGCAGCTCAAAATGACTGGTGAAACTGATACCCATCACAGAACAACAACAAAACAGAATTCATGATTGTAATCAAAAACACTTTTTTATAAAATTCAGAAGTTTCCTCACCTTTCACTATCTCTCAAGTTTGTTCGTGTGCTCGAAACAAGTCTAATGTGTTTACAAAGCCCCAGTGTCTGTAAATGAATGAAAAACAAAATGGCTATGTCCGGTATGCTAGTTTTTCTCTCTCTCTATCTGCTTTTTGCAGAGGCATTTGGAGTTGTTTTAGACACTGGACAGAACTGCTAACGTTGAAACATATATAAAACAGTGGGGAAAAAAAACTGTCATTATTTTCCCTAAAACATATTGTTCTGCCTTAAATAACATATTTTCCCACACTTGTAGATGTTCCATTTAATTAGAAGTAAAGGTATTATGATTTGGACACAGAGGAATTTGTTGTCTGATAATTATTCTATTGTGTTCATATCTTCAGTTTTTATTTGAACAGAAAACTGCATGTATTATTCTGTCTTTGCTGCAGAGATAATTAACTCAGATAATAATCATGTGAATTTGAATAAAAACATTCACCCTGGAAACACCTTGCCCCTCTTTGCCCACTCTCCCTCGTAGATCAGCTTTTGTTACTGTTTTGGTTCTTGTCTCCTCCTAACACTTGCCCCATTATCGTGTCCACATGTATCTACCCCAAAGCCCCGCCCTCTCATTATCTCTCCCAGCTGTTCCCTGTCTGTGCCTCTGCATTTATACTCCTCTGTGTTTGCCCTGCATTGACGCCTCTTCCCTTGCTGATGTTCCCCTTGTTCCAGCTTCTTTCATCAGTGTGTGAAGTACATGTTCCCTAAGATGGAATTCTGAGATTTGAGTTCTGAATTCAGATCCAAGTTCTGTTTGTTTTTTTTTGACTTTATATTTTTAACCACTAGGGACTTGTATCTTGCTTCTTTGTCTGCTTCATTACAACTTTATCAAACTGTTGCTGTCAGAACCAAACTTCATACCTCCATTTTATGACATTGTTTTTATTATTTAAAAGCTGTCAATTTTTAATTACAAATGAATCAACAGAAATGATACTAAACATCTTAAAGGGGATATTATGGGGGAAGAAAAAACAATAATAATAATCACTTATTCAGTGCATGTGTATTTTATTTCTTGAGAGTCTACCCACCCACAAACTGTGAAACAAGACCACCCAGTCAGGTTTGTGGGGTGCCTACCAAGTCAGTTAACAACATGAGTTGTTCTGATTTTGCCCCCGCTTCTGATATCTAGAGGCTTTATGAAAAGGAGTAGAAAATTTCCACTTTAAAATAAAATCATGTTATACTATAACACACTGAGAATACATTTCCTGTTACGCACTCTAAGGTATGGCTAGACATAATTTGGTTCCAGCAGTGACAAAGTATTGCAAAAATATCCAGAGATATCCACAATATTATGACACTTTTCTAAATTTCAAAACATCTCTCAGGCAGTAAGAGGAAAAGTGGGACAGAGCTGATTTTCTCCAGCTTTGGTGTACACTCCGCATTACAGTATTAAGAGTTCTGCGAGTGTGCAAAGTGTTCTTGGTGGGTTTCTGGGAGGGTGGGTTTATGAGGGTCTTCAGATCTAAAGCCATGGAGGCTGGAGCGCTCCCCCATTGACGGAGGCAGCCAGTGGCTGCTGGGAAATGGACTCCAGCTTTCAGAAGGCGCCAAATGGTGCAATGTCAACTGCAGGGGATGGATCCCGTCTTGTGCCATATGCTCCGGATGAAGAGTGCCGAGCAAACAGCGACAGCTGGCCACTTGAAAAAACAACAATTTTCCGAGCAGACACTCTGCAAATGGCCGATCCGTCTAATTCAATTATCCGTAAGGGTTTAAAATACATTGTGTTAGTGTTTGCGAGCGAGGAGACAAGGACACAGACAAATATGTACACATAGGCACAGGCGTGTTTATACACACACACACACACACACACACACACACAAACACACAAACACACACAAAACAAAGCCATCACGAAGTATTTTAATCATTATCAGAGTTGCAATTTTGTGGCCAATCTCTCACTACACCAAAGACTCACTGAGGCCTTTTCAATATATCACAAGGATATAATCAAATATAATCAAAATATAAGCTCAATATAATCATAAGGAACAACACTACATAATAACACTACAATCTCTATACACTCCCAATATACTGAATATAATATTTCATCTATAGCAATATATTCTCAATCTATACATCATCACAATACAATCCCAATTATTACAATTTATTTTGATACATGTTGGAATATTCATTCATTCATTGTCTGTAACCATTTAACCAGTTCAGGGTCGCAGTGTGTCCGGAGCCTACCCAGAATCATTGGGTGCAAGTCAGGAACACACCCTGAAGAGGTGCCAATCCTTCGCAGGGTGACACATGTTCACACATTCACTCACTCACACCTATGGACAATTTTGAGCCACCAAACCACCTACCAACGTGTGTTTTTGGACCGTGGGAAGAAATCGGAGCATCCGGAGGAAACCCATGCGGACATGGGGAGAACACACCAAACTCCTCACAGACAGTTGCCCGGAGCGGGACTTGAACCCACAACCTCCAGGTCCCTGGAGCTGTGTGACTGCAACACTACCTATATGATATGATATGGCTATTTAATTCATCATGTAGCAATATAAATCATATTATGTGAAACATATTCACAATATAAACACAACCATAAATATCACTGCAATCATCTCTAGAATCTCCATGCAGTCCAGATACAAAGCATTGAAAAGATTTATTCATATTTTCCAGCTCTAGCACACAAGCAAATCCCTACACACACACACACGCACACACACACACACACACACACACACACACACACACACACACAAACACACAGTCATTCTGTCATCTACACACAAACACACACACATACACAAACGTCATCATCTTCCAGTGAGTGGTAGCAGGTAGCATTGTTCTCATTGACAGCTCCGCCTCAGCAAATGGCATGCAATGCTTTCTGGGAGAATAACAGGCTGAGTTCCATCCAACAAGAAAGCTGCCACCAGGCTGCCATGTCAGACCACAGAGCCATTGGGCTGTCAATCAAGAGCTGCCAAAGCCAAATTAGTGGCTTGATCCTCTTACAACAGCAACCTCAGAGATGCCAGTGTCAGAACCACACGGACAAAACACAAACACACTCTTCAGAAAGTTGGAAAAAGACTTTCCAAACTGGCTGCAGCTCCTCCAGCCAGCAGCCAGGACTTGACCCAATTTTAAGGACACGGATGATTTCAGGGCTGGACAAATATCGCTGCAATTTTTCATGAATATATATATATATATATATATATATATATATATATATATATACATATATGTCTGGAAGTTTTTTTTCATAAGGCTAAAGCTTTTTGCTCAAATCTCAAACAGAGCAACGGTGGAGTCGCTAGCTCAGACATATCAAACGCAGGGAATATTTGACACCAGACCTCACTTGACACCAACCCTTGAGCACGATCAGGCCCTTGTGCTTTGTGCTGAGGATGGTATTGTTTCTTTATGCTGTTTCCTGCCTGAGACTTTCCTCTGCCATTGTGAGAGCTCGGTGACTACAACTCACAAAAAATTCTCCTTCAATTCATCTTCAAGGTTCTGTCCCTGAATGAAGAAGACTAATGCAAAGCAGAGGCAAAAAAAAGAGAAGGAGAATTGCTTACTCTAGCTTTCTTACAGCTTCTGAAATAGTAAATACTGTAAATAATGTAAATGCATTACCTGTTATTTAATACACAATTATCAGCTTACACAATTATTACCAGTTATCACTGGTAATATTACTTTTCTGTGCGCTTTTCTTGCCCAAGACACCTCTCTGTTGTCAGAGCCCAGGGACTACATCTCAAACATGCGCGCACACACACAAAAAAAGAGTCCACCTCGATATATTGTCAAGGATTTCGTCCTCACTGAAATATACAAATTTTTAGCAAAGGGAAAAAGGAGAGGGAAAAACGATGATAAATGTCAATCCAGAGAAGCATTTGAGTTCTTACAGCTGTGGAGAGACTCTTCACAAGGCACAAAACCTAACCTTAAACCGAGCAATGCTAGACTTCATAGGGCGGGCTAGTTCAGACGTATCAAATGCAGGGAATATTTGACACTAGACTTTCCTTAGACTGACCCTTGAGCACGATTGGGTCCTTGTGCAGCATCCTGTTATTTTCAGCTGTAGGCACTATTTTCTGCCTCCTATTTGTCCCTCCATTGTGACAACCAAGCAACTGCCTCCCACATCAGATGTGCCAAAAAAAAAAAAAAAAAAGAAAAAAAAAGAAAAAAAAAACATCCTTCTCAATTTATCTTCAAGGTTTCTTTCCTGATTGGACGAGCCAAACATTAGGCATAGAGGGAAAAAAAGTCAGAACGGCTGATGAATGTCACTTTACAGAAGCATTCAGGCTGTTACAGCTGCCGAGGAGCTGCTGGTCTGGTCCAGACCTATCAAACCCAGGAAATATTTGACACTGGACCTTCCTCAACAATGACCCTTGAGACTCTTGAACATATTGTCTCTTTCCTATTTATTCCTCTACTGTGACAGCCCAGTGGCCACATCTCATTTCAGATGCTCAAAAAATAAAAAAATAAATAATAATTCCACTTCAATTCATCCTCAAGATTCTTTCCCTGATTGGAAGAAACAAATGTTAAGCAGGGGTGGGGTGGGGGAGGATAAGCAGAAGAAGAAGCTGATAAATGTCACTCTGGAGAAGCGTTGGAGTTCTTACAGCTGCTGAGAAAGTCTTCACCAGGCACAAAAACATCCCTCACATCTCATTTCTTTCATTAGGACTCCGGGAGAAATGTCAGGCCAGATAAGGGGCCGTCACCACATGGCCGGCGGCTTTAAAGGACAACCTGCTTGCAGACGCTAATATTGCTTTTCAGGGAGGCACGCTATTGGCTGCTTGTACTGCTGCTGTATGTCCGGTCCCAGTTTTAGTAATAACAGGTTGCCCAGGAGTTTAATAAAGCAGATGGATATGAATATGATATGCAGTGATAATGGGGGGTTTAGTGCAGAGGCAGAAGCAGCAGGGTTCAGGGTTTTCTGTTTTTTTATTAGACTCTCCTTTCTATCCATCACTCACCTACAGAAAGCGTGTGCTCTCCTGCTTCCTGACAAGCCAATGGGGGGGATTGCACTCACTCAGTCATCTTAATACTGTTTGACGTTGCACGGAAAAAGGGCCAGAACGAGGCAAGAAGGCAAAGACAAATGCCTCTGAAGTGAAATAAGACCGAAAGTCGACTTGGAAGCACGCTGACATTTTCCTCATCTAGTCTCAACTAACAGCTGAGATAATTTTGCAGAGGTGCAGTTTGTAATTCTACAATTGCAGACTGTAGTCAGTCTGTGGCTCTGCATACATTGTTACCTCATTTCAGCCAGACAGACCATCAAAGAACAGGTATTATGTGGATGATGGAGCTTTCTCACCATTGCAGTGATGTGGTACTGGTGCATTAGTGCAAGTTGTGCTAGTACAAGTGGATCAGATCCAGCAGTACTGCTTGAGTTTGTAAACATGATGTCCATGCACTGTCCACTCTCTTTGACACACATACTCTGTTGGTCCACCTTGTAGATATAAGTCAGAGACAGTAGCTCATCTGTTGGATGCAGTTTTTCTATTGTGCAATAGATACATTATATATATATATATATATATATATATATATATATATATATATATATATATATGTTGCAAAAATGCACATCATATTAAGACTGCTTTATAGCCTGGATTCAGGCCTGGATTTATAGCCTGGATTCCCTTCAGCAATGTTGGCCTGTGATCATGATATTGTCTGACACTGCACAGAACCACCCCAAGGCACAAAGGTAAGGCCATATGTCTCATCATTTGGATTCAGATAAATCCTACAATGAGGATAATATTCAGGAACGCTTTCATTGTTACTGGTCATGTTCAAAAGATAACAACTCATTTTCTTTCAAGAGCATCCATATAAAAGCAGACATCCTATTTACAAACCCTTCTGCTGGATCCTGTTTGTCAGAGCAAAGAACCATCTACAATGAGATGCCAACAACTTCTATCTCGGCAGCAGAATCAGACCAGTGATGTACAGTATTTGAGGCATGATGTCTTTCTTCATTGTCGAGTTATAATCATAAATATTCAGCTAAATCCACATTGTTTACCATCACAGAAATCCACTAACAATAAGCCAGACATGTGTCAAATAAGAGCAAGAATGTGCTGTATTTTGAGACAAGTTGTCATTTTGTCTCCGCTGTCTTGTCTCAGATAGAATTTGCTATACGTTACATATGATGTGTTATATAACGGTGCTTTGTCATCACAATGCTGCTTGACACTACACTGAGCCACCCACAAGGCAAAAAGACAAAGACACATGTCTCAGAATTTACCGCTTAGGCCCTCAAGCCATAACTGGGTGTATTTTGCTGCCCTCACTTTTATACTCATTTCTCATTAAACTCGCTATTACGCTCACTGAGGACCATACTGTGGTGTGCATGTGTTGTATGACTGTGGAAACTGCAGAATGTAAACCAGCTATGGAGATTAATTATAAACCTCTTGGATGCAGTATGGTACAGCTATTAACAGCAGGAATGCAAAACCCACAAAAATCAAAACTCATTTTGAAATATCTCATTAAACATAAACACATTGACTGTTAGAAAGGACCCCCACAGATATTCATTCATTCATTATCTGTAACCGCTTATCCAGTTCAGGGAGGCGGTGGGTCTGGAGCCTACCCGGAATCACTGCGTGCAAGGCAGGAATACACCCTGGAGGGGCGCCAGCCCTTCCCACGGCGACACACACACATCTATGGACACTTTTGAGTCTCCAATCCACCTACAAACGTGTGTTTCTAGACCGTGGGAGGAAACCCATGCCGACACAGGGAGAACACACCAAACTCTTCACAGGTCCTTGGAGCTGTGTGACTGCAAAACTACTTGCTGCGCCAGATATTCATCATATTTCTAAATTTTGATTCAGTATTCATACTTACTTTATGATTATTACGAGTGTTCCTATCCATTCCAGGCACACTAAATACATTTTCACTAAATACATGGGGGTGGGCAGCGATTGGTCTAATGGTTAGAGAAGTGGGTTGGGAATGGAGGTTTTCTGATTCAATTCCCATGACCAACATCCACAGCTGAATTGACATTGAGCAAGGGACCCTACACCCAAATGCTTCCTGGGTGCTCAGGATGGCTGCCCACTTCTCTGGTTGTGTGTCCTAGGCCTAGTGAGAGTGTATTGTATGTTGTACAATGACATATATATATATATATATATATATATATATATATATATATATATATATATATATATATATATATATATATATATATTTTCCATCCATCCATCCATTTTTCACCGCTTATCTGAGTCCGGGTCGTGGGGGAAGCTGTCAGAGTAAAGAAACCCAGACCTCCTCCGGGGGTATACCGAGGCGTTCCCAGGGCAGTCAAGACATGTAGTCTCTACAGCGTGTTCTTGGTCTTCCCCGTGGCCTCTTCCCCATTGGACATGCCCGGAACACCTCACCAGGAAGGCGTCCAGGAGGCATCCGGACCAGATGCCCGAACCACCTCAACTGGCTCCTCTCAACATGGAGGAGCAGCGGCTCCATTCTGAGTCTCTCCTGGATTTCCGAGCCCCTAACCCAGTCTCTAAGGGAGAATACTAATTTCAGCTGCTTGTACCCAAAATCTCATTCTTTCAGTCACTACCCAAAGCTTGTGACCATATGTGTGGGTTGGGACGTAGATTGAACACTAATTCAAGAGCTTTGCTTTTCTGCTCAGCTCTCTCTTCACCACCACGGACCAGTACAGATTCTGCATTTCCACTTGGCTATGGCGAGAAATTCTGTCCATAAAAATTATGAACAGAACTGGTGACAATGGGCAGCCCTAACAGATTCCAACTCTGACTGGAAACCGGTCTGACTTACTGCCAGCCTTATGAACCAGACTCCTGCTCTGTTTATACAGGGACTGGATGGCTCGTAGCAAAGAGCCCAGTACCCCATACTCCCAGAGCACCCCCCAAAGAATATCCAGAGGGACACGGTCGAATGCCTTCTCCAGATCCACAAAACACATGTAGATTGGTTGAGCAAACTCCCATGCACCCTCCAGGATCCTAGCGAGGGTAAAGAGCTGGTCCTCTATTCCACGACCGGGGCGGAATCCGCATTGTTCCTCCTGGATCTGAGGTTCAACTATCAGTCTGACTCTCTTCTCCATTACCCCCGCATAGACCTTACCAGGGAGGCTGAGGAGTGTGATCCTCCTATAGGTGGAGCACACACTCCGATCCCCCTTCTTAAACATTGAACCACCACCTCAGTCTACCAGTCCAGAGGCACTGCCCCCAATGTCCACGAGATGTTGCAAAGACATGTCAGCCAGGACAGCCACTACAACATCCAGAGCCTTGATGAACCCACAGTGATAGACAAGCCCTCTCCAGGATCCCCAAACTCTACTTCCTCTGTGGAAGACGTGCTGGTGGGATTGAGAAGATCCTCGAAGTATTCCTTCCATCGCCTAATGACATCCCCAGTCAAGGTCAACAACTCCCCAACCCCCACCATATACAGTGTTGGTAGAAAATTGTTTTCCCCTCCTGAGTTGCCTGATGTTTTGCAATAATCTTCTCTGAGTCAACCGAAAGTCGTTTCCCATGTCCTCACTCATCCGAGTTTTTGCTTCAGCAACAGCTGAAGCCGTGAGCTGCTTGGCTCTTTGATACCCGTCAGCTGCCTCCAGAGTCCCCTGAGCCAACCAGGCTCGATAGGACTCTACCTTCAGCTTGACAGCCTCCCTCACCCAGTGTGTCCACCACCGAGTGTGGGGATTGCCACCCCGACAGGCACCGACAACCTTGCAGCCACAGCTCCGTTCAGCCGCCTCAACAATGGAGGTCCGGAACATGGCCCATTCAGACTCAATATCACCAGCCTCCCCCAGGACGCAGTTGAAACTCTGCCGGATGTGGGAGTTGAAGATCTTTCTGACAGGTTCCTCTGCTAAATGTTCCCAGCAAACCCTCAACACACGTTTGGGCCTGCCAGGTCTGTCCGGCATCCTCCTCCGCCATCTGATCCAACTCACCACTAGATGGTAATCAGTTGACAGCCCAGCACCTCTCTTCACCAGAGTGTCCAGAACATATGGCTGCAGATCTGATGATAAGACTATAGTCCATCATTAAAATGTGGCCTAGGGTATCCTGATGCCAGGTGTACTTGTGGATACTCTTATGCTCGAACATGGTGTTCGTAATGGACAAACTGTGATGGGCACAGAAATCCAATAACTGAACACAACTTGGGTTCAGATCAGCAGGGCTGTTTCTCCAAATCACGCCCCTCCAGGTCCAACTGTCATTACCCATGTGAGCGTTGAAGTCCCCCAGCAGAAAAATGGAGTCCCCAGAATGAGTGCTCTCCAGCACCCCCTCTAGGGCCCCAAGAAGGCCTGGTACTCGGAACTGCTGTTCTATGCATAAGCACAAACAGCCATCAGAGCCCTTTCCCTAATTCGAAGGTGCAGAGAAATTACCCTCTCGTCCACTGGGGTAAACCCCAACGTACAGGCGCTAAGCCGGGGGGCTATGAGTTAGCCCACTCCTGCCTTATGCCTCTGACCCTGGGCAGGGAGAAAGAGTGAAACTCCAGAGTGAAAGAGCATCCAGCCCATCTCAAGGAGATTGGTTATGGAGCCCATCTGTGTGTCGAGGTGAGCCCAACTATATCTAGCCCATACCTCTCAACCTCGCACACCAGCTCAGGCTCTTTTCCCACCAGAGAGGTTATGTTCCATGTTCCAAGAGCCAGTTTCAGTAACCGAGGATCAGAACACCAAGGCCCCCACCCTCGGCTGCCACCCGATCCACAATGCACCAGACCCAGATTACTACCTCTCCCACAGGTGGCGGGCCCATGGGACAGTGAACCCATTTTGCTCCTTCGGGTTGAGCCTGGCTGGACTCCATGAGTGAAGGTCCAGTCCACCAGGCACTCACCAGAAGCCCCTCCCCCAGGCCTGGCTCCAGGGTGTGGCCCCGGTAACCCTACTACGGGCAAGGGAAGCTGTATCTCTGTCGTTATTCTCTTCATCTGGGTCTTTATGGATCACTCTTTGTCTGGCCCATCACCTAGGACCAATTTGCCTTGGGAGACCCTACCAGGGGCTATTGCCCCCAACAACATAACTCCTAGGCTCACACAGGCACGCAAACCCCTCCACCACGTTAAGGTGGTGATCCAAGGAGGGTCTCTTTTTTCCCATTATACAATAACTGTGCTTTGTATCTGACAGAAACAGTGCTGTAAACTGTTGTGGGAGAATGTTATACAAAAGAAAATCATGCTGATTATAACAGCATGTACACCACATGCACATCGATCAATGTACTATATTTTGTAAATAAATATACATATATGAATACATACATAAAATACCGATATTTCATGCATGTTGACTCCAATATGTATGAAATCACATTCAGAATATTAAACAGTATCAGACAGTTTGAAATCAAGTATTCACTACTGCATCATTCATAATGAGGCCTGGATTCAAAGCAGTGATCCAAATGCAAGGAATGATGAAAGTTATTCCTGACCCACATCAAAAAACAATGGAAAAGGGTGTCATTTTAATGAGCAAGTGTCACATAGTGTAGCTTTGACTAGTGAACCTTTCAGCTTGTGACAATGATTTCAATAAAACCTTGGCAGTGAACTTGGCACCAGTGAACTCATGGGGCTTTAAGGGTGAAACATCACCGATAATAAGAAACATACTGTACCATGCCACTATGTTTCATTGGCAAGATCAAAGTAATCGGACCTCATTTACATCCAAAAATATTCACACAAACAAAAATATATATTTATAATCATTAAAATGAATGTTCTGCCATATCAGATTTCACTGAACCATCGACACAATGGGAAGAAAGCAAAGGCATGAAGTATCATCAGAGCAACAATGTGCCACAGGAGAGCTACTGGTCTTCGTCTGCTATCTCAGATACAATTCCTGGATCCCGAGTGACTCTGAAATTCAAAAGGGAAATCTCTGGTGAGGGAAACTCCAACCATGAGAAACAGGGTGGCCTTGTTTTTAAGCAAGTGGATACATCATACACTGTGGAACCACAACACTTGAGAGACAATCATACACTCACCAGAGGTGGTATGCTATCCAGGTTTGCCCAGTTGGTAGCCCATTATTTTACAGTGTCTAACAGACCCAGTTCACATACCACATCTGGGCAAATTATGATTTTCCCTCAAGATTGTACTTTCATGTTCAACAAAATGGGAGACACTTCCTTGCTTAAGGGCAAGGCCACCCACCCCCTTGTGAGGTTCAGAGATTTTCTGGGTCCATGGGCTCAATCTGTGGAAGTACAAGCATACGAGTGATTCCCTCATGACACAACAGGCAGCACTGAGGGACATAGTCATTTTTCGCAGTCATGCGCAACTAGTAATTGATTAACTTCCAAATATTGGACCCAGCCTCATTGTTGATAATTTATTCAGTATTCTCTTCTTGTTGTAATGCTAGTTGGCACTGCACAGGACTAGAGCAAAAATGTGCAAGATTTTTGAGGCTAGTTTTCAGCTAAAATAAATGATTTACTTTCCAAATGCTGAACATACCATCACTATTTATTGTGTATTAACAGAGTTAGCATGTTATTACATGGTGTTTGACACTGCAAAGAACCACATGACAGCAAAAACAAACTCAGGCTGACATTATACAGCATTCTGTAGTTTTCTGTTGCCATGCTCCAATAATATTTAAAATACCTCTAGGAAAACTGCTAGAGTCTACTGCAACCCAACCTCTGATGTGTATTAATGATTTTAGCCCATGACTACTGCAAAGCAAACATCTTTAACTGGGAAAAAGAGGCAAATAGCACATTGGAACAAACCCCAAGTATTGCAGCCTGCCATGAAGAGGTTCTCTTCATTTCTCCAACAGAACTGGGTCATGCTTCAGTAACCATGGGAGACAGTCAAGGCCTAGTCATCAATAATTCATCACAGAGTGCACATTCAACAACAGTTATTAGCAAAGTCAGCTTGTATGTTTTGCTGTGATTTCTGACATTTAGAACAATTACAGCAAACATAGGGAGAACAGAAGAAAAAAAAAAGCTTGTGATGCTTCAGGCAAAGAGAAAAAAAAAGGAAAAAAAAATTAGAAGAGAAGCCTCACCTCTGGCTGAGCGGTGCTTCCAGATGATGTTAGGCTCAGGTCGTCCAATGGCCAGACACATGAGGCTGACGTTGCTGCCCTCATTCACTGTCACATCCGTGGAAATGTTGACAATCCTGGCTGGAACTGAAACACACATACACAAAAGATTATTAATAAATAAATAAAAATGCATTTCAGGATTTTACTTGAGGAGTTTTTAAACCTTGCATCCACTCATTGGACACTGAGTGTTCATAACATAGAGTCATTAGCTCATCTGTTGCTGCATATTTTGTGTTGGTTATACACAGGATGATGCAGGCCACATATTTTTTAGATGGTGGACTGTTCAAGCCCAGCAGTAACACTGAAGTAAACACTCGTACAAGCACAACAGTGAATCTGGTTTATAGAAGGAAAGAGGCCTCCTAACAAACATCCAAGACCTTGTAGAGCTCCAGAACTGCTTTAGAGGTCAGAAGATTGTCACTGCAGATCTCCACTTAGCTCCCCTGAAATAGGTGAAGGTGGAAACACTAAACACTGACTGCGACATTTGATAAGAAGGTGATGGAAGGTTGTTGTCGACTTGTTCGGCAAGAGGAAAAAGTCAGGTTTGAACTTGTCAAGACAGGACGTGAAGTGTTAGTGTAAATCATTACGTAATTAACTCTAGAATCAATTATGTAATTACATTTAAATTACACTTAAACAGTACAGCAAAGCGACTGTAATAACTCTAGACTTCTAAGGTCTATTGCCCAAATTGCCTCCTGATTATAACAAATGAAATCCCAATGATGTGGTTCACCTTTCTAAACCAGACCAGGGCCTTATCAGGGCAGATTTACTCCATAGTGCATGTGAGTGTGTGCTGCACCATGAGATATCGGGATGGGCCTTTATAACACGACTGCAATTATACCACACTTTCATTAAAGATCTTCATTGTTTTTACATGATACTGACACACACAGACAAAAACAAAAAAGAAACATATAATGCCACTTTTGCCACTAAGGGCACACATTTCCTCAGGGTCTTAATGGAATATGTTTGGTATGATTTGGTCAAAATAACACAAGGATCTACAACACAGCACAGTCCTCCCCTGTCTAAAAAGCCCTGTTCAGAATGACCCATTTTAGCACCTGTTTTTTTTAAATGAGAACGAGCCACAGTTCAGTTCAGCACAAGTGGGCAGGGGTGAAAAGCAAGGAGCAGAAGCTCTGGTTTTTATATTTTTCCATGGTTATCTTCATTATCTTTTTTATTCCTTGTCTTCATATTTATCAAGTACTCACATTTCTAATGCTATGATCGCCTTGCTTTTCTTGTCCATCTAAATATCAGCCAATTATTGACAAAAATCAGCACAGTGGTAGAAGTAGAACCTATATATTTAATTATGTTGATTCATCATTACTTTACATACCCATTGAGCTCTCATCCACTGTGGGCACTATTTCTTTTAATCCACACAAACTGATTGTTATTTACCTGAAGACATAATACAGAGACAGTGCTGTGCCTCTTCCAACATGGGGAAGGGCTTAACATTAGGCTTTAGGTTAGGACTAGGTATAGAGTTCAGAGCTGATTTTCCACGCTGGGTAGTTATTAGAAAGTCATGTAAATGGTTTTGTAGTCAAATATGAATTACGTCATGTTGAAAACAGACTAAAACCAGAAGGTCATGGAGCCCAAGTAGATTTGTCTTTGGCAGTAGGTTTAAGAACAGGTTTATTTAGTTGGGACAATGTTATTGATAGTTTGAAACTTCTTTGTTTCCATGGCTGTTTTTAATGGTTAGCTGTCATTACTAATCTATGGGTGAATAAGAAAACTCAAGGTAACAATCTGATTGGCATTACCAGAAGACACAGGAGGTTCTAGAATGCCTCACAGTGTGGAACTAACTGTGGTATAAGTACCCTTTACGTCACACTTAAAAAAATCAGTTGGAAACCCAACCAAAACTTAATGGACCACCGCTGTCCCACTTTAATCAATCATACATTTTTGTTTTCTCATTTAAGTTTGCAGGATCTGGTGTTAACTACATTCAGTTATGGGACCACAGGGAGCAGCAGAGCCAAAAAAGGGAGACAGTTTGAGTCCACATGTGCAGTGAAGCACAGCGAGGGGGTCCGGGGGGATGCGTTCTTAAAAGGCGTTCTCTGCGGGGACGCGGCTCAGTGTGTACTCAGCCGCAGTGATGAAACCCAGCATCAGCTTTCCTGCAGCTACTGCAATCTATAGCCACAGAGAATTCAAGCAACCGCCCAAGACCCCAGACATCCCCCAATTAGCTGTGTGGAATCTGTAGAACTTTAGAGGAAGGCATAGTTGGCTAGTTGTAAGCTGGAGAACATCTTAGAACATTGCACAGGCTTTTCCCATTGTTGCAATAGTACTCTGAAACTCATCAGCAGGTTCATAGCCTGAAACTCGTCTTTAAATATTTGCTGTAGACATAGGCTAGATCAGAGGTCATCAAATCCAGACCTTGCAGGCCAATGTAAAATCAAGGTCTGGATTTGATGACCTCTGGGCCAGACCAACCTTCAGGGGGTATCAATAACAACACAAAACCAGAGGCTCCCGAATGGTGCAGCTGTGTAAGAGTGTTTTCAAACGTGAAAGTCTGGACCAAGGACCAAACAAAGGTTCATGTTTTGTTACACTACATTTGGCCTGATACACTTTGCTTTCACAAACATAGTGAGTGGACTAAAGGGCTTTCCTATATTCTGTCATCATTACGTATGTGGGTTCCATTGTCCCACACTTCACATTAATTGGTCTGTAGAGGACCATTAATTTCTTTCTCCTATTTACTACTAATACATATTTGCAGCTCAGATCAACATATATCTTATGTAAGACACAAACACTTACATTGCTTACATTTGCAATGCTTATCCTACTTATTTAGCAGCTACTCATTTGCATTTTCAGTTCTATATTAAATGGTTGCTACACTGGCAGATTAATGAAGTGTCCCAAAACACACCTGTCTGCATTTTACTTTCTAGACTACAGAGTGTCATTCTGATAATGATGCAGTGTTTTTAGGCAGTAACACATCTTAAAACCAGGACAGTCCATGTGTGAGACTGGAGATGGTGTTATATGTTATTAAATAATAATAATAAAAAAATGTCATTGTTCAATGCTGACACAGTTTTGGTTATGGTACTGTATTTAGAGTTAAACTGAAGGATTTCACAGGTTTTCTAGTTGCTTGTGAAATCAAGGCACTCAGTAAATCACCTGCTTATGTCCATGTCTCTTTGGTACTACCTCAACTTCACATAATTGGTCTGAATGTCCAAATCATCTAAGCCTTTTCACACTGCACACTTGGTTCAGACTGATCCAGAACAAGACCACATCCTGTGGTCGGACCAAAAATTTGTCCTTTTGTCCAGACCATAGTCCGAGGCTCATTTCACACATGTCATTTTGGTATGGCTCAAATTGAAAAGGCCTTAGGACTAATACCATCTCTTACTTTTACTCCTACCCCTCATTATCCAGTGTCACTTTGGGCTTTGGAACTGAGTTACAGGGCACAGCATTTAAAATATTTACCTCATGAAAAGGGACACATCTTCAAGCAGTGATATAAGAGCAGTACAATGCTGCAAACCTGCTGCTGGACTTTAGTTAGATTTAGGGCATCAAATTCCTTCAGATATTTGATTTGATGCTGAATCCGGATTCTTTTCCAGATTTTTTTTTTTCAAACGTTCCAGTTCCACTTTAAATTTTGCAGTAGATTCAGGCACAAGGCTGTCGTTGATTCACAATTTTAAGGTGGAACTGGAAATGTACCACCTAACTAGCATTCAGCATACTGCTAGTGATATTTTATGATTGTTATGAAGAAACCAGTGTGAACATTTCATGAAGAATGGACCAATATAAATGCTCCAAAATACTTTTTTTTCCCCCTAACATTGTCCTCCACTGAAAATAATATTTGTTTTCTCCTCTCCTGTAAAGTTACTGTTTTGGAGATACATGCTTTTCTTGATCAGCAACAATTTATTTGGCTACTGGTGATTCAAAAGGCATTCATAACCCTCCTTTTGGAGTGTGCTTCCAATTTTAAGGGCCATACAGCCCTCACATTTCGCCTTACCCTTCTATCCCAACAATAATTGAGACACTCTATCCCTAGGCAAAATGGAGGGGTAGGGCTAAGATGTAGGGGCAATGGGGAAACTGGGATCCATCCCAAGTGATGGTCCTATCATGAGGAAACTGCAAGTCTGATCCCTGGTGATGCCTGAGCCCTCAGGAACTGGGAGCCTTTCCACTCCACCCATCATTCAGCACAACACAAGCCAATATGTGTGTAAGCTCACAGAACTGGGCAGTTAGTGTTCTCCTCCAAGCGTATTGGGTTGCCCAGTGCTGTTGTGTTAGACACAGCTAACAATGAAGTGCTGGCTGCACTTCACATGTCTCAGAGGAAGCATGTGCTAGCTCTTACTCAGTTCACTCACTCTGCTTGGTAGCTTTGTGTGATAGAGGGAGACCTACAAAACTCCTCCAGGCCTCATGCCATCGTCAAAAGCCTAACTCTACAAGGCTGGTCTAAACATAGCCGCTGTGGACTCCGGAGTCTGGCGTCTCACAATGAGTCAGCGTCCACTCTGCCCTGTGATTGACGTGATGTGATAGCTGTGCGGGGCTGCCCTCCTTTCCCAAACCCATTCTGTTTACATAAGTTTGAGCGTGAGCAGCGTGATGACAGCTTGCCTGTCTTCTATCTTCTCCTTTTCAGCGGGAGCCAGGCAGGCAGCTAGCAAACCTGGACAGATATCATTTGGCTGGCGTTCTCCCAGGCTGGGCAGGAAATGGGGAGAGTCTGTTATCAGCGTTTGTTGGAAAAGTAAATATTTTATGGTAAATTTTGTTTACAGGAAATCCAAGGAGGATTCTGGGACGGCATACAAACACACACCAATAGCACTGCAGGTACAAAGAATTCCTGATATACTGGTCTATTTTATTAACCCTTTAACACTGAGGCAAATCAAACATCTATTTCTTTCTAATCCACTCTTCTCTTTGTCACATTGTTGGGTTCTGCTGTGATGATGACACAGTTTACACCAATCAGTCACAAGATTAAAACCACTGACTTGTGAGGTGATAACATATGATTATGTGGCTATAGTAGCAGCTGTTAAGGGGAGGATTATCTAAAGGTATCAACTGGACAGAGTTCTTATAGCTGATGTGCTAGAAGCAGGACCAGTGGACAAGCATAAGGGATCTGTGTGGCCAAGACAAAGGGCCACGTATGGTAGGGTGTTCCTAACACGCAGGGGTTAGAACCTGCTGGAATTGCTGAGAGGGTCATGGTGTCCAAAGCTAACTGATGCATGTTGGGAATGAAGGCTAAGACATCTGAGCCCAAAATTCCTGCTGTTTTGGAGATGTTCTGACCGCAATATCACAACCATCACAATTTGACCAATTTGTCGCAGTTACTCAGATGCTGATGCTTGCCACTTTTCCTGCTTCAAATATCACATTCATTTCAAGAACTGATTCTATACTTGCTGCCTTATATGTCCCATCTCTTGTCAAAAGCCATATAAAGAGATGATCAATGTTACTCAGTGGTTTTAATCTTGTGGGTGATTGATTTTTGTCTAAACCAGAGATGTTGTTAGAGGCTAATCCTAAGCTTGCAGCAGTGTCAATGGGTGGGTGTGTCTGTGGGGGGGGTATAAATAGACAAACTGAAATGAGCTATTAATCTTGGTATTACACTGTAATATCACTGTCATGCTGTTTTGGGAGCTGGGAATCCTGTTAACAACCTACTTTGGAAAACTCACCTCATCTGGTGTGTTCCACTGCATCAGAAAATTTTGTTATAATAAAAGAAAGTGACTGCTGCACTAAATGAAATACCTGTAAAATGTAGCTCATCCTTCATATAGATGACAGAGTGTTTAAGTGTTAGCTAGCTAGCTTTCATTTATACAGTGTATCTACTGTTTGGACCACTGCAAACACACCTGTTTTCTGAGGGCAATGAGTCAGAAGTTGTCTTCATTCTCCTCATTTCCCTGACAACCTCCCCCTCTCTACTGCTTGCATGTTTGAAAACCTTTGGTTTCATTTTAGCCAGGTCTGTAACACTAACAACTCCCAACAACACAGAAATTAAAACCTAGATTTGCATGCAAGAGGGTCAAACTTTTGCCCTCCAGGTGATCCGGTTTCCTCCCACAGTCCCAAAACACACATTGGTAGGTGGATTGGTGACTCTGAAGTGTCCATAGGTGAGTGTGTGAGTGAATATGTGTGTGTGTGTGTGTGTGTGTGTGTGTTGCCTGTGAAGGACTGGTACCCGCTACAGGGTGTGTTCCTGCCTTGCGCCCAATGATTCCAGGTAGGCTCCGGATAATGAATGAATGAATGAATGAATAATAATAATAGTAAATACATAGTTTTATTTCTGAAGCTGTTGGAATCCATGGGTAGGCACGTCCAGTGTCAGTTCAATATGGAACACATCTTTTAGTGTCCAAATTCCATGTTTTACTTGACAGATTATTTGTGGGGCTATAGCCACACTTAAACTAGTCCAATAACACCACTGGTCTAAACCTTGGTGGACACGTCTTCAAGCCCAGTGTCAGGTGTCAGCTAGAGGGTTATAAATCCTCATAGCATTGGACTGTTCTCTGGAGTATAATGACCATCATTTCTCATAATGGGAAAAAAGGGGGGAAAAATGCACACAGATCATTTTCAAGATGTTCATTCTTATTTGGGAGCTCATTTTCACGGTTTCAAAACTGTCAGCACTGCAACAGCATGATGACCCATTTCCTACTGATACAGCTACGATAATAATATCCATATCAGCTCCAGCACAACAAGTCATTTATAATTTCCTGGTCCTAGAAAAATAATAATAAAAAAATCATACAGCAGGAAAGAACAACAGAGCTCTATCAATCTAATCCAAACAGGCAAGCAAATGTCTGATGGGACCAATTGAGTTCTCATTTTTCAAACTTTCCTACTCTCTCTACATCACAAAGTTTCCACTGCGTGGATTTGTGTGTGTTTGTGTGTGTGTGTGTATCTGTGTTGTGTGTGGGTATATGTGGGAGATGCACCTGTAATACGTAGGCGAGTCCTCCACGTCTAAGCAGTAAACATCATAGATGCTGTAGATAAAGCATTTATTCCATCCCCTCTATTTAGTTCTCATTCAGTTTAGTTCTCATTCTAGTCATTTCATTCCTTTGCATCAAAGGCCTTGTTTCAACTTGAGCTAACAGCTTCTAAAGAATGGCATCAAGGAGCTGGAAAAAGAAGACCCAGTACTGTTCTCCACAGAACACCTGTGTACAAAAAAAAAAAAAAAAAACAAACAAAAAAAAAAACCCTCAGCTGAACACAAATGGTGTGTCAAAGGTAGACAGCTTCAAATGCTATATGTCGCATGTCTGCAGACACTATCTAATCTACCATTTCCTCAGAAATCAAGGGTATTAATGGAGATTCTGGTTCTATTGTGCTGCTGCAACAGCTTCTACTCTACTGTGAAGGCTATACTAGGTGCTTGAAGATTGCTGTGAGGACTAAATGTCACCCATAATGGTGTTAGTGAGATTAGGTACTGGTGTTGGCTGATTAGTTCTAGATTACACACCCACTGGTAAAGACATGGGTCATACATGCTTGGGTTTAAAATCTCACTAGCCATCACTTGTGGTATTGTTTCTGACTTTACCTCATTACAAGGTAGGTGTGTCTGTTAGAGTGGACATTGAGTGGACACATTTAAAAACTCTAGATTCATTGCTGTGTCTGATCTACTCATACCAGCAGGACACACACTAACACATCACTACCACGTCAGAGTTACTGCAGCACTGACCACCAGCCGAATGCTGCTCTGTAATGGTCCTAACAATTGAAAGGCAGGGTGAAATGGGTATATGAAAGTATACAGAGAAACAGGTGGACTACAGTATGTAATTTCAGAACTACAAAGTGCACCAGTATAGTAAGTGAAGCTGATAAAATGGACAATGAGTAGATACAAGGTAGATGTTCCTAATCCAGTGACCATTAAGTGTACAAACTTTTAGAAATATAAAATGCAGAGTCTCAGAACTTTGAAAACAGCCATCACAGGAGGTAGTGCCTGCTCTGTTGTAAACCATTTCTGTAGAAGCTTAAAAAATACATATCATACAGAATCTAAATTACAGCCCCTTCCCTATTCACTCAGTATGAGTGTGTGCTGTTTCAGAGATGTAGGCTGAAGCAGTTCCTTTTTGCTCAACCCTGTGGAAAGTGGAACACTGCAAATGCTGACTTCATAATGTTCTTAAGGTTTGGGGTGTTAGGCTTTGCATTCAAAGTACCGAACTCCATAACCACCACCATCCACCTGGCCAATAAGGACACATACTGAACAGCCATAAAATTAAAATGATGATTTTCACCCTGCTCTTCAAGGATTAGAACCCTGGAGGACCACCACAGAGCAGGAATTATTCAGGTGGTGGATAGTTCTCTGTGCTGCAGTGACACTGGCTTCGTGGTGGTGTGTTAGTGTGTGTTGTATGAGTGGATCAGACACAGCAGTTTTGCTGAAAACACTGTGACACGTCTACCTTTTTGGTTCACAATGTACATGAAAAAGTCAGACAGTAGCTCATCAGCTGCTCAACAGTTTTTGTTGATAGTTTTCAAATTCCTTTTTTTTTTTTATCACTGGTCCTTGGTCAGATGGACCTTGTACATATAGTTAAAGGAGATATCACAATGGACAATGAGTATAGAAACAGGTGGGTGATTTTAAGCTCTGTTTGAATGCAGAACCCTGTTTGTCTGACTTCTTGATCAACAGGCTTCAAGCAGTCCCACCCCATGAAGCTGAACAGTGTCTGCCCCTAGGGCTGTGTACTGAGACCCCTATTCACTCACACATAACAGCATTCATGTCTTCAAATCTGCTGATGACACCACAATTGTGGGGCTCATCTCCAATTGCAACAAGATATCCTATAGAGAATATGTGAAGCAGCTGGAGTTCTGGTAGAAGGTCACTAAGACAAAGCAGATGATTCTCAATTTCAGGAGGCCACAGCTGCCACACACTCCTCTGCACATCAGTGGTTTGGCAGTAGAGGTAGAGCCAAGTTCCAAGTTGAAAGTACACATCAAGGATCTCCTCTCCTGGTCCCTGTATACCTCCTTCTTAGTGAAGGTGGCATGGCACTGCCTTTGCTTCCTAACAAGACTAAAGAGAACTGACAATGCACACATTCATCCTCAATGGCTTCTACAGAAGCATCACAAAGAGCATCCTGACCTGCAGCATCACTGTCTGGTGGAATATCTGATCTGTCTCAGACAGGAAAGCACAGCAGTGGGTAGTGAAGCCTGTTCAGCACATCACTGGGTCAAGTTTTCTTTCTATCAAGGACATCTACACTGAACAGTGTAAACGGAGGGCCTGCATCATCAGGAAGGATCCTACTCACTGTTTATTCTCCTCCTGCCTGGACAAAGGCTTCAAAGCATCAAGGCCAGACCTGTGAAGAGTTTCTTCCCACTATCAGTCAGACTGCTAAACTCATCTGCCCAAAGGACTTTTAACACTCAGCTATAAGTGCTAACAGAGCTCTCATTGTTTGTACAAATATTATACCAAAGATGTTACAATGGAAATAATGCACTCACTCATAAGACTTTTATGCTGCTAAGGACACTTTACATTATCACGGTGCAGATAATACACACAACAAGAATTGCTAGTGTAGACCTACTTCAGATTTATTCCTTATAATCTTGTCTTTGCTTAGAAGTGTAAATAACTTTATATCTCTCAAGTGGTGTAGAATTCGAATGGCCATATAATGCTAAAATCCCCAGCATGTCCTCCATGTTCAGAAGTCTGAAAAAAGGAAGCCCTGACCCAACAAGGTTGGGTACCTTTGTAATAAAGAGCTTTGCAGCTTCGTAACTCTCTGGGGACCCACCTATCAAATGCAATATTTATCCATCTTTTATAAATATCTTTGGGCTAAGAAATAGGCTTCCTAATTCTGCAGAGTCTGAGCTTTCCATTCCATCTTACCACAAGAATGTACGTGACTCACATCTGGAATTATGAGGCTGTGAAGAGTACCTGAGATGCAGGAGATACACGTCATCTGTCTCTTACCCTGTGTAAATCATAAAAAAGCTTCGGTCTACATTTTGGGTGAAATTGACCAATGGGCTCTCATGTACAATGGTTCTTTTTCCCATGAGAAATAAAGAATTTCTACAGCTTTTCAGATTTAAATCCAAGGGACTTTTTTCACAGAGCACTAGGTCAAACAGGGCCTAGTTACAAAGAAAGCTGGGATTGTTTTGAACATTTTGATATGAAACATGAGGGAGATCCAGTGCATTACATTTTCATTTAACCTCTCATTGATAGTGGAGTGTTATAAACTTGCTTCTACTGACTTTCATCAGGTATAAAACAATAAACTCCATACTATTATTATATGTAGAAAAATCATTACAGTTTAAGTACCAAGTTATTTAATTAAATAAGAGACATCATGAGTTTTATATGTTCAACAGCACTGGGATATTTAAATCTATATGCTACACTACTCTTTACAAGAGTGTTCTACTGACCATTAAGAATATCACACAAGAGGGAGTTTTAAAGGGGAGCTCTACAGCGTCAGCATCTGCCTTGGGCTTCAGGCAGGTTTAAAAAGTTAGGCTGTGTTCAGACAGTGGAGGAGATTCCACTCAAAAGTCTTTATGGCAGGACAGTGATTCCACTGTTTGTGCCTGTTTCACTTCGGAGTGAGTGTTAAAAAAAAGGTTCAACTCTATAAAATCCATTCTATTCTCTCTGCTTGTGAAAGCTGTAATAAGGGGATTGCTAAAGGTTTTCAGTGGAGCTCCACTATGCCTCTTCTATCCACTCTTAATGCACACTTAAAAAGATACATGTACATGATAAAAAAGTATCTGGCTTGTGCTATTGTAGACTGATAAGCCAGTGTGAAAGAAAACATTTCTGTACTGCTGGGCAATAGTCCTGTCCCAGTGCAGTTGTGGAACTATATAGAATTAACAAATGAGCAGAAGTGTTATTATACCTAATACAAGCATGGCCAGGCTTATCTCCAGTACAGCCTAGTACAGTTTTTTTTTTACATATGACTAAATCAAAACTATGCTGAATTTTCAGTAGAACAGCACTCCCTTTTATGTGATTCTAAATAAGCATGTTCAGAATTGATGCACCATTGCTTCTTTAAACAGAACATTTTCCACAAGTTAACATGGTTTTGGAGTCCTAATGAATCATCTGTGACATGTTTTGGTCAAAATTCTACAAAGATCAAACACCAGAGCACCGCTGACCCTGTGTCTAAACAGCCCTGTTCAGAACGACTGGTTTCAGCGCCTCTGAGAATGATCCATAAAGTGTCCAGGCGTGAGGAGTGAGGAGCAGAAGCTCTACTTTGTAACTATTTTTCCTCAGTTCTCTTTCTTCTCTGATCTTGTTTTCTCCATATTTAATGATAACACATATTTCTCTTTGCTTGCTATGATTATATTCCATGGCTTAAACTTGTCTTTGCACTCTCACATAAACACAGATCCAGTGCTGTGATTGGAGATACACAAATGAGGAGGTGGGAACATTCTACAATCTTTGCACTCAATGTAAGAACCAGATTCTCCATTATTACACTTGATTTCTGAGGAAATGTTAGATTAGATAGTGTCTGCACAAAAGCAGAACTCATCTTATCCCATGTTTTCAGACATAGACAGCCCACAAAAAAAAATGACTGAGTGGTATTGTTTCAAATTGTGTGGGTTGGTAGGTGCTCCAGATCCCCAAATTAACAAGTGATTTTTCATAGTACGTCTCCATTAATAGCGTATTTTTCTCTGCTTTTAGCAATGCTAAATATAGTATAAACAGAACAAAACACCGGTTGAGAAATTCTTTTATGCATCATTTATATATTTAATTTTAATATATATTTAATATATATACATACTCACACCCCCATTTGCCTTAAGCAGCTGTCAGATAGTAAAATAAATGGTGGTTTATTTTGGCAGGAACGTGACAAACGATCACTTTGACAAACTGAGGCAAAACTTTCAAAATGGCTAATGAGCAGAGTGGCACTTTTTGCTGAGATAATGTGTTTTATGTTGATGCCTCAAACACGCAGAGTGATGGCAATCAATTCCCTTACGTGTCTCCATTCTGATTCATATCAATCCCTGTCTCTCTGGAGGATCTCTCGCTCAAAAATGTGTCAATCATGGAATTACAAGACGTAGCAGAGCAATTCTTGAAGCTGTCAGCACGGAATGACAGGGTGTCACTCACGTCAGGAATCTTTATACATATTATATTGTACTGTCATGAATATATCTATTAGATATTTGCTTGTGGGGAAAGTTTCCAATGCCCTGAAATTGGGGGATTGATCTCAGTGTGACGTTCACCAACCCTGGAGCACTGATGTTGTTGAAGGTTGGCGTGAGGACTCGTTTGGTAAGAAATTGCCACTTTGTTTTCAATTTAATTGGCTCTGCCTTGCCTATAAGGCTAGGCACTAATTGAGTCTTTAGAAGAGAACAAGTGTCCGACATCAGAGGACGCTGTGATTCTTTCCAAACATCATATTGTCTTTTAAACACTTTTCCAAAAAGCCCTGTGGGAAAGGGAAAATGACTAACCAGACATCAGCATTTAGGGCTATACAATATTAATATCCTATGTAGCGTAATGGCGTTGCTTGTTGCCTTTAATATAATTGCTTTGCTTGTTGCCCAAGGGGGGAATCAAACAACAACAACATTCATCTGAAACAAGCTGAGCAAATGTTGTCGTAATCGTCACTTCTCTCTCTCTCTGCTTTTTCACAAATACAAGTATCGGTATTCCTGCCAGTGGGACGATGCATGGTTTGCTTGGCTGCTTTAATCTCATCGCAGGTGGGCAATGTCATCACTGTGCACCAGACCACTGTCCCATCTCCACATCTGTCTAATCCAGACAGCTGCTGTGACTCTGATAGCTCCGGAGCGAGCCGCTGCTATGATCGCCCTGAAGCTGGAGATGGGAATAATGAAGAGGTAGGATTGTTTGAAATCCTCCAACAGACAATATGACCTCGTTAGTCACAGTGCCCTCCCACTGGAGAGGAATCCAACAGCGGGAGTTGTTCAGTCTTCTTCACTGATTGTCCAGGACACAGACACACTTACGCCATAAAATTTGGCAGACTAGAATTTTTTCTAAATGTGTGTGTTATGATGACCACTCAGTAGACCACTAATATGCACTGTAAGGTCATGGGTTGACAAGCAACAGTATCAATCAAATCAATTACTAAGTAAGAAAGAAATCATTCATCACAGTATTTTATATATATATATATATATATATATATATATATATAAATATATATATATATATATATATATATATATATATATATATATATATATATTAAAAAAGTAAAAACATCCAATTTAGTTCTGCATACGGTATTTTCTCTTGTCCTGTTGCATTCTGTTTGGTGTCATACTTTGTCTGTGTTATACTTTGCTTACAGTTTCTTGAGTCTCATTTGTTTTTGTCATGTAATGTTTCCAGCTAATGTTCTAGTTCTGGGTGTGCCTAGTTACCCACATGTATTTCATGTTTCCTTGTCTGGTTTCAGGGTCTTTGAACTAAATGACCTAGTAGTCTTTGAAGTGATAAATGAATGTACTGAAGTTTAAATGCAGTTTTGTTTACATATTCTCATCTCATTTAATTTCTTGTTTCAAGCTCTCAAAGTTTGTCTAAGTGCCGTCTCAGACATTCCTTATGCCTCATCTCTCTTATCCAACATCACAAAAATGCAACAAGATTATTACATACGTACTAAATGTAGCACCCCAGACCTTCCTTATACATTTTTTTTTCCACATCTGTGAGCGCTTACCCAGTTCAAGGTTGCAGTGGGTCTGGAGTCTACCTGGAATCAATGGGCACAAGGTGGGAAATCCAAGTGTAAGGGGGCTTCTGTTTCAGAAATCCAAGTATAAGGGGGAATTCTGATTAATGCAACAATCTAAATGATGGCCCTACGTTTGAGTGAAAGAGATGCCTAAAGATGCCTCCCCACATCACACAGATCAATGCTAGGCAGCACATGTTTGTCTGACATAACATTGGATCATCTGGCGTTCTCCTCCAGGGTGTGGAGCTGTCCAATGACTTTGGGTCAGTGGAAACTAAAACCAAAGCAATGGCTAGCTTCCTTTCTCTTGGAGGAAACACACGCTTGTTGTCACACTCTGCCAGGTTGGTGGCACTGTGTGTTCATGCACTGCATTTGACGCAGAGTGTATGAATCCTGGTAATGGTCTTGTAGTTCAATACAGATACATATTGGGACCAGTAGCCAGTTGCACAAGCAGAATGTGAATAGTTTCATGTTTAAGTTTATGAGCTAATACAATTGAACCAGTTGCACCAAGTAAGAGTTTCAAGGTACTAAGTTACAACTACAAGTTTTACACATAACTGACTGTTTTTAATACAATCACTCTCTTGCGTGTTGATATAATGTGTTTAATACATCCTGTTTATTTTTGGGGAGCACTACTGATTGGCTGCAGAGTCAAAACAATTGGAGCAATTGGAATTCTGTGTCACTAGTTTTAAACCAACTACCCTCAATGTAAGTTTTAGGATGGACTTCACACCTCAGCTTACAGTCAAACTTATCTTTAGCTGGTGCTAACGGCTGCAGGCTTCTTCTCTGCTGCTTAGACAAAGTAGTGTAGTATTTTGTGAAAATTTCATTACTTCTTCCCATAAGCTATTCCTTTAAGTCATGCACATCTCAGAGGAACAAGGAGAGTTAATGGCATGCAATAGTATCAGCGTAAATCTGACCCCTCTGACTCTAATAAATTAAGATGAATGTCAATTGTGGCTAATAAAGCATCTACAGACTCTTTTTCTTTGACTTTGCCTTAGCTATTCCTGTCTGAAATCAACCTGATCAAGGTTTAGCACATCAAACGTTCTGCACACTTCCATCTTGTGGACAAGGTTCTTTTATTCTAGGAAAAGCCTCCAATCTCAGTTCCATTATGCTGATATGCGGGGGGCTAAAGGAATTGGAAAAGCAGGCAGGGCACCCGGTGAAAAATGGACTCCGAACCGCCTCTCTGAAGCTGAACTAGCTGCCATTAATGTGTTACATGGGCAAATTGCTGAGGACTCTTTTCCCATTTACATTCTCATAACACCGTCCAAATCCTTCCAATGGCTCATTACTGCTGTTTAAAATGAGGAAAAGGGGCTCCTTCTCAATCCAATAAAGGCGAATTGAAGCTTATTACACAAATGTGCAGTGAGTTGAGAGGCCGTCAGATCTATTCCCCCAAGGAGGAGAGGGTTTCAGTACTAATCTAAAACAAAGACACATCATTACACTTGAGCAGGGGAGAGAGAGACTAATCCCCATGTTTGTGGGCCACATCTAATTGAATTGAATAGCTCTTGCCCTTTGACACCTAATAAGCATAAAAGGACACTCAATCCAAAAGATACAATATCTCAGCCTATCTTTAAGCAAGCACCAGCACCTGCAGTCATAACTAATATTAGTGTGTCTGTATAGCTTATACAAGGAGTGAATTCATCTTCATGTTAAATCCATGGCTAGATTATTTCTGTGTTGACAGCTGCTCCCTATTTTCGATGACAAATGACACATTTAGCTGTCCACCAATTACGAAGCCCAAACTCAGCTTAGTCTAGAGTCTCCATTAGATTACATTCCCAGGCCGAACTGACACTTATGAAAAGCAATTTGTCCTAAATGGAGACCATTCCTGTGACAGCTGCATGTGCTGTAGATTATGAAGCTATACACACTTTTTAAAAAGATAAACTGGTATTTTCCTCCACTGCAGCAACTCAAAAAACAAGGATAAACATTTTTTATCAATTTTGATCTGCTGAGGGTTGGTGTTACACATAGTGTCAACTTCAGGGTCCTAGTGTCCTGGTTTTAATCCTTGCCTATGAGAAGTTTGGTGTGTTCTCCCTGTGTCTAAATAGTTTTCCTCTGGATGCTCCGGTTTACTCACACAATACAAAAGACGTATATTAGTAGATGGATTGGCTGTGTCAAAATGTTCACAGGTGTGTGTGTGCCTGGGTGAGTCACACGCCCTGCAATGGACTGGTGCCAGTTCAACTGATATGTGCCCCATCGTTCCAGACCCACAGAAGATGAATAAATGAATTGTTCTTTGATATAAATCTAATATGCACATGATAGTGACACAGGTGTGTCTTGCTGCTGTGCTCCACAGCGTTTGTTGGACACTGTTTGAATTGCTCACCAATTTTTCAACATTCAGGTACAACACTGTCAGAGCCTGCTCAGCCTGCTCTGTAGAGACACTGAGACAGAATATTGGATTGTTTGCGCAGGATAGCTGGATACTTTCAAAAGGCAGATTTCTTGCAGCTGCAGTCAAGTTTTGGCACTATCCATGTGGAATGTGGTGGAACCTTCTCTTGAATGTTCCACAGCTTTGCTGCATCCATGAAATGCTCAGGGCACACTTCGGCATAGTGCCTCATTTCAGTTTTCAAAATAAACAATCTGGTGCAAATAACTCAGAACCACATGAGACATATTGTGTTTAGCCAATCAGGAGAGTGCAGATCACACCACATCTGGGTCTGGTTTATATAGCAGATTGTTTGCTATGTTCCCATAACAACAGAACAAAAGCCACACGGTGTTAAGAGTCGTGTAACTGTAGTGTGAAGCCATATTTGCCCACATGAAATGATTAATTATATAGCTTTTTTATTTACTGATTTTTTGTTGTTGTTGTTAGATAGAAAATATCACCACCATTATGCATCTTCCACAGAGGTCCCAAAAAGTATCTAAAACTTTTCAGACTCAAGAGTGATATAAAAATAGCACCACATTGTAGCTGACCAGGATAATGTGTTTCAGAATTGAATTTTATTTCTCATTAATGCCTTTTCATGTAAACTTTAACATTACTGAAGCCCTCACTGTCAGCACTGTTCTCTGAGTTTCTGTTAATTGAGAGACTTCTTGTACTGTATATTAAACGTATATGTGTGTGTGTGTGTGTGTGTGTGTGTTTAAATTTGTCTACATGTAAATATTTTGGTTTAGTATTAGATAGTTATTTGACATGTAAGCGTCATGTTACGCATCTGGTAAGAATAAGAATTCTTTGAAGCTAAATATAGACTTCTTTCTGCTGCTTTGTTTTTTATTATATATATATATATATATATATATATATATATATATATATTTTTTTTTTTTTTTTTTTTTTCTTCAATAATTGATAAAGGAGATGCCATTTATATGCCCTCAACTTTATATTGTTTACACTCATTAGAAAATGTTTATCATGGTGCTTTAGGATTTATTTATTCAGTGTTGTGATATATATATATATATATATATATATATATATATATATATATATATATATATATATATATATATATATATATATATAAATAAATAAATAAATACTAGCTCTGCCCTGATTACACACAGATTGATTCTTTATTTTTTTTAAAAATTAAAATAATTAAAAATTATAAAATAATAAATTAAAAAATATTTTTTTAATTTATGAGTCTATATTAGGCATATTACCTTTTTATTTATGTAACTTTGTTCATAACAACAAAGAAACAAGCAAACAAACAACAACAACAAAAAAAAAAATGGAGATTATGCACCCTCAAAGTATATATCTTATATATTGTCACACAGCTCCAAAGACCTGGAGATTGTGGGTTCAAGTCCCGCTCCGGTTGACTGTGTCCACGTGGATTTCCTCTGGGTGCTCCGGTTTTCTCCCATGGTCCAAAACCACACGTTGGTACGTGGATTGGCGACTCAAAAAAAGGGTCCATAGGTGTGAGTGTGTGTGTTGCCCTATAAAATATAATATAATATAATGCTCCGGTTTCTTCCCACAGTCCCAAAACACATGTTGGTAGGTGGATTGGCGACTCCAAAGTGTCCGTAGGTGTGAGTGTGTGAGTGAATGTGTGTGTGTGTGTGTCAGTGTTGCCCTTTGAAGGACTGGCGCCCCCTCCAGGGTGTATTCCCGCCTTGTGCCCAATGATTCCAGGTAGGCTCTGGACCCACTGCGACCCTGACTTGGATAAGCGGTTACAGATATTGAATGAATGAATGAATGAATGAATATAATATAATATAATATAATATAATATAATATAATGAGAAAAGCGGTGTGTAAAAAAAACTGCAACAAATGTATTAGAATGACACTTTTTGATTCCAACATAGCATCATTGAACAAAACCTTTTGACTCATTTTTTAATGTATTCACTGAATTAGAAAATGTCTGCTGCTCTTCACATTAAGTCAAAAATGCAATAATAAATAATGTTTCTTTAACTTGCTTTATAAGTTAAGAGGCTTTTCATCCAACAATGATGACATGTCAAGTAGAATTAAATGTGTGTTAAAACTTCAATATCAGGCCCAGTATAATCTGAAGCTGATACAGGTTAGCAGTACATTCTCTCCCAAGTCCTGCATAACAACCTTTCGCCAATAAGGAATCTACGTATCCAGGTGACACTACAGTGTCCTTGAATGTCTCCTCAGAAACAGAAGCTGCATTAGAGGAGCAGGAGTGTGTGTGGGGTGTGTGAAACTACTGCTATGTGTTGCTCTCTAACTGAGACACATTTTGCCCATTGAGTCTTTGAGTGTGTCTGGGTGGAGAGCGTGGAGATGTGTGGAGCATATGGCGTGTTATCATCACCTCAAACACCCTACCTGCACCGGGACTACACCTTTACCACTCTGCCTTTCCACTTAACTCTGTCTCCCTCTCTCACTCTCTCTCATTATTTGCCCCAGTCGTGTGAACGGAATTCTTTATCATGCATTCTACACGTTCTCTTTCTTTGGTATTCTTTCTGTTTCTCTTTCCCATGCCTCTCTATTTCTGACTCTCTCACACCCCCTTTCTTTCTCTTTTTTCAATTCCGTTTTCATCTTTCTTTTTTGTCCATCGACTGCTTCTTAAGGCAACTCGCTCTCTCTCAACTCTGATCGCTCCAGTTCTGCCTTTAACACCTTCTACTCTCCATCTATCCCTCTGTTCTCTGACCGCCCACTTCTGCCTACAATACCTCTCTCTTCTCTGATCACCCACTTCTGCCTAAAATACCACCACCCCACCATGCTTTTCTCTCCTCTGAGCACAAGCTTCTATACCCCCCCCCCCCACACACACACACAATTTTGCATGAGCACCCGCTTCTGCCTATAACACACCCACCCCCTCTGATCACCACGTTCTGCCTACAACACCCCCCTTCACTCTTTCTCACCTGACTGCGCTAAAGTCTACCGCTCCATATGGCCTGCAAACTCCTCACTGTGAGAATACACAACTCCTCTGAACCTCACTCTCACACACAACACACATTTACAAAACCATTTACACCATTTACTCTCATCAAAACACCAACACACTGATGCTGCTCTGAAGAAATTCAACTAAAGATTCTCACACATATTCACGAGCCAAGGAAACCTGATGATATTTCTTTCAGCCATCCATCCATCCATTCATTTGTTCATGTTCTGGAACTACTTCATTAAGTTCACGCTCATAGTGGGTCTAGAACCTACCTGGAATCATTGGGGGCAAAGCAGGGACACACCGTGTACAGGGCACCAGTCTATTGCAAGGCATCATAATGCCTAGGGGAATGTATTTCATATTACAAATCATTACAAAGCACACAGAGAGGTGCAATGAGAAAATAATGCCCTATACCATGTCCAGTCTACAACAATTTATTCCCAGCCAAACAGTGTGACATTTTTATATATGTGCTTAAATAACATGCACACACGGTTTGTACAATGTTCATAAAGCTACTAACCTATCAAATTGGACCTGTCTGGAGTTACCACACCAAAGCCTAAAATCATCATGCTCAAAACCATGGGCTGGCCAGAGGACTTTATAGAAATTAAGCACCATTCAGTTCCTTTGGCATGGGCTGGGCTACTGTTTTTGATCCTGAGGATAGCATCCAAGAGCAGTACTTGACCCTCAAGTGGCTGAATGCCATCAAATCCTCACAGCAGTGTTCCAGCATCTACTCAGAGTGTGGAACTGTTTTAGTAATTTATTGCAGACCAACAACAAAACAGAGAGGAGAAAACTCTTTGCAATGCGTTTGAATATCATTTCATCTCTCGATGTCCAATAACAGAGCTTGGAGGGGAGGGAGGGGATAACTGTTTCCATGGCTATTATGACATCATCAAGCAGACATTTAGTTTGTCAATTGTGCTCATTTAAAACTGCTCAGCTAATCAACAAATCTAGGCAAATATCACACTCAGTAAACAAAGCAGAGGCTTCAGCTGGATCTTTACAGAGAAAGCCCCTCGTTTATGTAAGAATGGAATAAAATGTGTACATTTGTCTGTGAAATGTGCTCAATTGGTCTCTGTGGACCTTCAGCTACGTGGCGGTGTGGTTAGTGGACCTTTAAGTTTCATATTTAGTAACTCTGACTGCAAAGTCTTCCCAGGAGAGCAGAAGCTGGGGGTCTCCCTGTTGACATTTGATTTCAGAAGACTCTGAATAAATACATGTGTATAGCCCTTTGTTTACATAAGGTTATGAACCCATAATGAGTGGTTAAAATGGTGTGGATTAAATTACTGCAAGATACAATTAAATATAGTACAATATGCACATTTTAGAAAAGGATCACAAATAATTTTCACATATGGTGAATATCTGAACATTTCAAACATTATTGAATAACGAATCATATACTGTAATTATTTATTGATCTATGAAATTTTGCTCATCTTAATCTGCCTTCAGACTGGATTTCTGCTTTTGAAATAATGCAATATAAATTATGAATACTGATTTCATAACATCTTTAACTGTTATTAATAACTATAACAAATCATTCTTGATGTTGTACAGCTTACTGGGTCATTTCAGAATTATCTTCAGCTGTGTTCAGATCTAGAGGGACAGTTCATTACAGGGTTTCACACATTCACCTATTCATTTGCACACTCACACAAGTGAGCAGTTTTCCACAGCTAATTGTCCTACCATCATGTGCTGTTGGACTGATCACACAGAGAAAGCCCACACAGACACAAGGAGAACACACAAAACCCCTTACAGACAGTGACCTGAGGCAGGGATTGAACCCAGGACCCTGAGACCCTGGTAGAAGTAGAGGTGACACTACCTGCAGCATCCCTGTGCTGCCCTGCGGCCATTTTGGTTTTGTATTCATTAAATAAATTGATTGTAAACATTTGAAGACCAGTGTTGAATATGAGTCTCAGGCACACAGCAATGTTAAAAGTCTGTTTATTTCTAAGGGATAAAGGATGGAAAGTGGTCACGGAAACATTGTTTTCGGTCCATAAGCCCACACAGAGGTCATAAGGGGACCTCTGGGAGAAATACAAAAATACAGATAAATGTATTCATAAACATGGTTTGCCATACTTCCTCTTGAAAGCCATATAAAAACAAGACAGCTTTCTTCTAATAAGAGTATGTTTATTACGACTGAAGAGAAGGCTGCAGCAAGGCCAAAGTTTTTAAAGTAGGAAGAATATGAACAGAGAGAGAAAAGCACTTATACTGGAGCATATCTCTGTTCTACTGAGCTCACAGTCAAACACTGAAATCCTTCAATTGGATAAAATTGATGGTGCTGCCTGAAGGGCAATGCGTCATGAGTTTTTTTTTTTTCTCTCTCTTCCAATGTAGGCGGATCAGTACATCACCTTTTAATGGCCAGCCTGGACCAAACAAAATTAGCCTCATTTGTCCAGACTGTGGTGGTGCTCCCATTCTCTGGAGACTTCACAAAAATCTGCTGCAAATGTGAGGCTTTGTTATTTTTCAACTCTGTCAGAGTCTCGCTTTGACAAGGACATTGTGAGAGTCCCTCATATTCTCTGTCTTTGGCTTTGGCTTTTGAGATGAGTGTGACAGACTAGTCTCGGGTGTGTATGTCCAAAAGTGTCAGCCCTTTTGTCTAGTGAGTTCTAGTGACAATTCCACTGCAGTAAGTGAAATGCAAATAAAACAGAAAGCAGTGATATGCAAATCCACTCTCACCTGAATTAAATCAAAAACCGTGCAAAGCTAAATTTATGTTTTATCTTTCTTTTTTGTCAATATACACTAATTTAGAAACAGATTCTTGCAACATATCAAATGCTAATAACAACATATTAAATATTTGATCATGTTTTTTACAGTAGTATTAAAAGTTGCAAGGCATCCAGAAAAATCTCAATCTATAATGACTAAGGAGCAGAAATAACCCTGAAGGACATGTGCAGTTGTGCAAGTGAAGAATTACATAACAGATAATCCATTTTCAAAACCAGGCTGGTCTCAATGAGAATTAATTTATCCTAATAAAAGACCATTCAATGCAATGTATATGATATAGGACCCAAATTCATGGATTTATGCATAAAACTGACACTGATTCAGTGTGAAAAAATTACACTTAACACTGCCCCCTAATCCAAATATTAAACATAACCTTATGAATAACTCTATGCTCAAAAGTCTTGAAACTGGAGGACACACCCATTTCTCCTGTGACAGTTTACAGTGCTATTTCTGCAACTTTTCTTTGGGTATTATAATGTTAAAATGACTAAAAATCCTAATGTAGAAATTCTATGAATATCTGAAGGCAGCTTTAAATAGTATGTGTACAAAATTTGGAGCTCTTGTTTAAAACTGAGATACAAGTCCCTAAATATTTATTAAGCATTGATTAAGTGCAAGGTGATGGAATATGTCGGTAAATATGTTCTTATCCTGCCTTCCCCCCCCCCCTCTCACACTGGTTTTTTTCTGGTTTGTACTATAATGTGCACCCACTGCACCCAAAACAAAAAGTACATTTGGAATTTTGGTGATTCTCTTGGTGTCTGGGAGATTATCATTTTTGCAATTAAAAAATAAATAAAATAAAAATATTGTCAAAACTCAGATGTTTGGTTTGCTAATACTGTGCAGAATCAGTACATTTCCTGAACCTTAATTCGCTACATTGTGCACTACAGAGGTCATGAAACTATGGCTTCTACGTAAAAATGCCTTTAAATATCACACAAGGGTTTGTTCACCTTATAGTTGAATATCACTTGCTTTCTATCAGATGTGTAATGAATTATTGTGTTGTCACAGCCTCTACTTCATGACCTATACAGTGCACTACACAGAGTAGGAAGCCATTTGAGCTGTTATCGCAAGATGAAATGGCCTAAATGCTTGGTTTATACAGGCTCTTAATTGCACAATCCCAGGCAGTAGTCCATGATACTAAAATCACTGGGATCAAGTGGGGTATAAAATCCCCAGAATTGGGATTGGAAGCAGTGGTTCTCTCAAGTGACAGAGTACCACCCAGTACTGTCGAGATGAGCTGGTGTGGTAGTTGAGATCCAGTCATCCAGCTTTACTTAACCTTACTGATGCTTTTTTGGCTGAATGCAATCAACCCTTGAGAGAGATGGTTGTACACTGAGTGCAACCTTCTCAAAACATTAGGTGGTGTTTGAAGTTGTGTGTCAAAAACGTTATGATATATATTCTTTTAAAGGATCATTCCCAAGTTGTCTTATTCCCTTTAATGTAAAGCCTGTAATATGTAAAGTACCAAGTTCCTGCTGCCCTTATGCCTAATTGAAAAAGGCAGTATGGGCTGAAACACTCCTTATAAATTCAACATGAGTAGGCGGAGTTAAACTACTGTAGATGGAGTAAGTGCTTACCGGAGTGAGTGATGCAGCCGTATTACTATTTAAAAAAGAGTACAATATTGCCTTTGATTTCATGTTAACAGATGTAAATCCAATGAAATACTTCTCATTTGTGCATCACCATCGTGTCAGTTTGAGTCCCTTGTGACAACACAAAATCAATACCATAAAGAATAGGCTCTGTCACTCTTCAACGTTGTCAGAACGCATCGAGGAATAAAAGCAGAAGCTCTGTTTGTCAAGGACATTGCCCAAGTCTCTCATATTCTCTGTTTTTGTTTGTTTTTTTCTGCCTTCCACAGCGTTTTCATCATGGAGACAACAAGCAGAGCCTGTGGGCTGAACAATAGGAAAACTGTTGCTCGGCACAACGTCACATCACAGCGCCATGACCCTCGCCTCTCCTTCTGTCAGAGATGCTTTTCTCCCATGAAATTCGTGCGAGGTCTCTTCCTGCCGCCTTTCAACTCCACGGGAGCCACCTTAAAGCACAAAAAAAAAAAAACCTCTATGCTGTCCTAGATTCTCTCAAAATGCTGCTTTGACTTCACAGTAATTGAGACAATACCGCTTTACATGATGAAATCCAATGGTCTGTTGATCCCGCTGGACAGTATTCCCACACTTACAGTATCCACAACAAAGCTATCTCTGTTACTGTTGGTTTTTTTTTTTCTTGCCATCTTGACAATCGTTGTTTGTTTGTTTTGCCTCGCCTCTAAATCACTAACAACCCGTTCCAGGGCGCAGAGATGGAGGGTTTGTATTTGACAGGGCATTGCCACAGCAGGGCGGTGATTGGTGATAGCTTGTTAGACCAAAAAAAAAAAAAAAAAAACGAACCCAGCCCAATGGTAGATTTGGGCCAAACTGGCTTTGTTTTTGTGTTTCTGTTGAGACATACTGGCCAGCAGCACTCCAAGCTCCACCTGGCTAAAAGAGTGCCAGTTTCAGCTCCGGAGATGAGGAGAGCATCCATTTGAAACAACACACCCCAGTCTCCCTGACTGATGTGTCTGTGATGGAAAAATAAATTCAAACTAACAATGTAATGTGTGAATGTAAACTAACACAATGGTTAATCTGAAATGATTATGGTATACTGTAATCTATATGTGGTGATTGTGATACAGAACATTTTGTGCTTGAATACATGGCCTTAAAGGTCCTGGAATGCCCACTGGGAAGAGAAAATGCTTAGCAGTGTACTTCTTTAGTTAGATTTAGGGATGTCTTGCCTTTGGTTAGATTTAGGGAGGTCCAACCAAAACATCAAAGTGTATCATGTATGGAAAAGGCAGACTTGACCTGACTCTCTGCAACACATAATGCTGACTATGGAGATGTGAGAGAGTAGAGGGTAATAGAAAGATGTATGGCCTAATAGTCCATAACATCTGGGACTTAAGGCAAGTTGAGACATGATGAAGAATAATGGGAAATGTGTATGTGATAAATGCTGCTGTGAACACTTAAATAAACTAGTGATTGGAGTGAATGCTTGACTCTGTGTCTTCATTCCTCTGATTTCTCCTCGGGCCTGAGAATCATTTTGGAATTCGGTCTTCCTTCCTGCTTGCACTTAGACAATTGTCATAACAGTGTCCAATACAAGCAGCAAGATATCTGTAATCATGCTGATGGTAAATCTGTTATTTTACAGAAGTAACTGAACCATGAATGCTCTGGGTAACAGGAAGTGGTGAAAGTGTTAGAGCTAGGAGAATGATAAAAAAAGCAGCTCTTTAAAATTGTTAATCACTGCTAACACCTTCATGGGAATGTAGCAGGTTGTTAGCATTAAGGTAACAGGAATATCCATGGATGATGTTTAGATACAAAACAGCTCATGGACCTGGATTTCGCTGACTCACTCATATATGCTCCCTCACTCAAGCACATAGAGAAATCCATAAACATGCTCCCTCAAACTTTACATGCTCACTCACATAATCACATTCACTTGCACACTCACTAACTCTCTCTCACTTAGATACATTTAAGGACTGCTCCACAAGGGGGTGCAATTCAGTGTTTCACATTACAAACACTTCAAGTCCTTGTCATTCATTAATATACTTTTTTTTTTTTTTTTTTTTTTTTTTTTTTTTTTTTTTTTTACATTTGTAAAAGTTTGCACGGGTGTTTCTGTTATGATACTGAAATTTGAATAATAATATATTTGACTGTGCTACTATGAACTTTAACAAACAAACTAATTTGTCCAACTACTAAATTTATTCATGGCCAGTGATGCAGTGAAGTGAGTTTTCACTTCCAGTGCCTATTTTGTTAAAAAATTACTCCTACCCATTGTAAACCAAAACCTCACTACTCACACTACTCACTGCTACTTAAATTAAGCCTTCAGTTCAGCCCATGAAGCACTAACCTACAGAAGTGTGGTTCTACTGCAGTGATAGAGACTTCTGATAGAAATATCAGAGAAATAATTTTAATTGAAATCATAGGAATAATCATAGAATTGATTTTCTTAGGTGGGTTTCAGGAATTTAACCCTTTTGACTCTAAACCAAAACATAACAGTGGAATAAGTATAGTACTTTAATACTTGGGTATTTAAACCCAACAAGTACAGTTGATTCTATTCAATAAATGTTTGTGGCTACTGGGAAAACCTCTGTCATTTTCTAGTTTCCTGGTAGGTTGCAGCTGAAGAAAGAGATTCACACTCCTCTCATGTCCCTCTCCAATTAACTTACTCACAAAAAAACGAATACTATTAGCCATAGTGACAGAGCTATGATGTCGTTTTGGGTAAGTTCAGTAATTGAGAATGAATAAAGGTCACCTAATCAAAATGTAGTCCTTAACAGCATTATACAGGCCTAGCTTTGGTGGACTGCCATTAGCTGCATGGTGTTTGTGTCCAAGCGTGTCAGCACATTAAACAACAACAACCACTTCCATAATATGAAGAGTGGCAAATTACCATTTTAGTTCACCAGCCCACACTGTCTGATGGATGTCATCTAAGCTCAGAAAAAAATGCAAACACTTCTATCACATTACTTTGACTAAAGATAAATAAATAATTAAAATCATAATTACTGTAAAAATAATTAATAAAAAAAAAAAAAGATTTGTTCTAATATAATTGAATTATCCTGTATCCTCTGCCACATCATTAAACAAAATTATACAACTGATTTAGTTAGATTTAAATGATGCTAGGCCAATATTAGCAGAATATAGGACTCTTATTAGCTTATTAACAGACACTATGAACTCCTGGTTGTTTCATTTAACAGCACCACTAGTAAACACTTGTCTTTATCTACATCTACCTGGTTAACATATTATATACAGGCTAACCCTCCCAGAACACACATCACACTTGCACACACACTAAAATTTAACATTATCATGTCACAGACATTTTACTGAAACCCAGGGAACTTGTGGATAAGTGTTATAATAGGTCTGTTTTAATACACAATTCACTATGTGTAGTCTCTCTATTGGATAGGTCACAATGGCTCAGCTAATCAGGTTTAAGTTTTTTTTTTTTTGTTATTTGTTTGTTTGTGCTTCTAAAAATACAATAAAATGTCAAATAAAACAAAGTATCCATTAAGTCTTGAATGCCAATGCATATAAAATCTCTATAATCCACTGCTGAATGGTTCTAATCCTATAACCTTGTTTATGTTCATATATCTGAAGGCTATGATTATGATAAGGTCTTTGAACACTGCTCACTCTAACAAAGTGTTATCGTCATCATTATGACACAAAATGTTCATCATGCCTTCAGTCTACATTCATCCAAAATTGTTAGGCCATCTGCCATCTTCAGAAGCTTTAGCTATGTGGTCCATTCTGTATTTCTAGTTGATATGTTCCCTCTGAAAGACTTATTTCGAATTGCAGGACTGCAGTAACCTTCATTTGTCTTCTAGAGATGGCGGCTTGATTAGAATAATGCTTTGTGTACTTCAGCGAGGGTTAGGGGAGAAGCGGCTGGTTTCATATTGCCCCGGACCCTAACACATCGCAGGATTCTGCTCGTATTTCTGCTGATCAATGCGTCTGATCGATGCTGAGGAAGACGATGAGGCCTTTTTGCCGAGACAAGCCCCTCCACTGCCGTCATTCACCACAGAAATAGATGTAGCACTAATCCAGGACATGAGCGTGGAGTACTTGGGACGAGGGGAGGGGGCAAGCAAGGAGACACCATTCTACCCGCAGGCTTAGCGTTACAGTAGAGGTGGGAAACATGATCATATCGTTGCTGGCGGATAAAAAGCTCTATCCCTTTTAGTCATTTGGTACTTTTCATAATAATTGCTTTACATTGTGTGAAAACTGCATTATGGCTGATCCAATGGAAATGCTCCAGTGTTTACACTGACTTGCAGTAAGGGTTTGTGTTGTTTTTCTTTTCTCCTGCTGTTTGAATATAAGAGGTTTTGTCATGACTGATAGGTTATCAGTAACGTTTGGATATGAATATGAGCACTAAACTCAATATGTTGTAGTTATATGAAACATAGGGGCCCAACGTCGCAGAAAATCACAGGGATGTGTATCCGGTCAGGACCAAAATACTCAGACCATCGCTGAGATTGGTGAAAACAGGAGGTTATTCAGTGTATAATTTTCTCGGGGGGTGGACGGAGTAAAACACTGACATGGCTGTTCTGGACAGAAATAAAATCACACAGAAACACCTCTAAAAGAAGAAATCACCCCAGGAAGCCATTAACTCTGTCCCAATAAGCCCCACATCCTTTAAATATAGCACCACCACTCGTGATCTCAAACCTGGGGAAATCTTATGTATTATGGAGAGGGCAACATGGAGGGATTGAACAGGAATTAATTTTTTGCAGGTTCTGGGCATGCATGGAAAAGTAGCAGCCGGGTTGATACACACACACACACACATATATATATATATATAACTGCACCCAGTGTTGCAGGTGAATATTTCCTGCTAGAAACTGTCAAATCACTGAAACTGGAATATCAAACATCACAGAAGACATAAGCTGCAGTGCTGCTCATGCTTGCGCTGCCTCTGTTGATGAGGGGGAAGTGAGTTTACAGAGAAATATGCAGATTATTCTCCTTAGAGTGGTATTCCCACGCCTGGGGCGGCTGCAGCTTTTCACCTTTTAGCCTGTTCATCACCATCTCCTGTGAGTTGGGCAACGTGTGCTTATCTTTAATCCTGCTCCATACACTCGGGCTTAAAAACTCAGAATGGACAAGTCCACTCCACACCAGCTGGACAATGCTGGCTCTGATGCAAGCAGCTGGACAGAAAGCTAACTCTCTCTGGAGAGTCGACTGGGAGACGTCCTCCATTTTAAACAGCTAAGCCTTCGGTGCTAGAAGCTCACACAAACCTGAGTAGCATTAAAGGAGCAATAAAGAAATTTCTGCAACAAAAAAATAACAAACAATGTTTTAGAATATGATTATTTTTAATATTTCTATAAATTGTAATTCGCATGAAAGAAAAAAAAGTAAATAGCCTTAAGTGGTCCTGAATAAACCACTGAATTAAACAGTTTATGCTTCATAGAGTGGGTTGTTCTGATCTTGGGGATAATATTGTATCCAAAGGTATGTGTTATTTTTAATTTATTTTTAATGTGTAAATTTTAAATACAATTATAATTTAAATCTTTATATTATGCAATTATTACCAAAAAATAACAAATTACTGAGAGAACGTTTGAATATTTATTTATTACAATTATCTTAGTAGAACGCTAAATTTGTCAGTTTCCGTTGCATCTACCTTTTACCTTTACTAAAGATTTCATGCTTTTCAGAAAACCTGGGTTCAAATTTCCACACAAACCTGGAACAATATTTTCCAAACTTTCAAAGTTTAGTCTGAGAAGTCATTGTATTTTCTACTTCTCAAATTAATTCCATGATTTTGGCCCTTGTGCAGCCAGTCCATTGTCCTGAGTTTAGCAGCAGCTTTTTCCTTTAACTTGCAAGCTGTCTTCTCACAGTGGACAGATGGCCAGACGGACAGAGACACCTGTGGATTTGTTCAGATCTGAAGAGAGTATAGAGCTTGATATTCTCCTGTCTCTCAATAACAAAAGCTTTAAAGAGAACATCAAAATATGAAGATTAAAAAAACAAAAATCACATGTTCAGTGCATGTGCACATTCATTTGGGGATCTGGAGTCTACCAACACACAAACTGTGAAACAAAACATCCCCTAATTTTTTTCTGGGCTGCGTAAATCGGAAAACATGGGATAAAGTACTTTAAAGTACTTCACATTTTCTTGTTTCTGGTGGCTATTGCAATCTGTGGTTCCTACTGTTATAAACTAAACAGAAAACATGTACACAAAGAGAAATGCAGGAAAACATTTATGTAACATAACATTTCTGTACATCATTTGTATTAAAATACATATTCAAAAAACTGAAAATGGTCTATGAATTATTCAGATTGTTATTCTGATGCATTCTGGAGAAGGCTGCATCACCACAGCCCTGTTACTTAAGTAGCTCTCTGACGCACCTTATTAGAGCTGTACTTTGCTTTGTTGCAGAGAGCTGTATGTTAACAGCAGACTCAGCTCCCATCTCAGGGTTAAGCGTTCTCTGTGATGAGCTTCTGATCCTCAGGAATATTTGATCTCCTGTGTTCAGTTATATATCACCACACACACTTTAAAGCTGAAGTTCATGCACTGTCCTTGCGTCTCCAGCTGTGCTTTCACCACCATTTGACCTCGTTTCAGTGATGAAAGCCTTGATAACTAAGAGGGGACATTTGTAAAGTACCAACCTTCTGCTCAAGGTAGTTCTTGTTAAAGTACGAAACCCCTTGTATCTTCATTTTCTGAGATGCAAAATCCATGTATTCGCATTTATTTTTTTGACAGAGTTTGGGGAAAAAAAACTAATTAATTTGTTTTATTAATAAGTAATTAATAAGTAATTTATCTAACTATATGTACATTGCAGTGCCATAATCTATACACCACGAGGTAATTAAGGTGTTTTATCTGAAACTGGCTAAATGTATTAGCCACTATTTATTTATTTATTTATTTATTTTAACTATACTTATGGCTAGTAACTGCACCACAAAGGCGTGCTATTCAGTGTTTAACCTCAGACACTCTGTCCTTGGTGTTCTCAATGTTTTTGTTTTTATACATTCATTCATTATTAGGGAATCGTAATTTGCAATTGTAAAAGCCACTGCAAGATCCAGAAATGATTTATACAACTATAAATCTCACCCTATTACACTCACTGTTACATACCTGAAGAAGAATTACAGATGGTACAATGGTACGTGGGAGAAAATCTCGTCTGTAGCTAGGCTCAGGGTTAGGGTTAGGTTTAGGCTTGGGGTAAGGGTAGGGTTATGGCAAGGGTAAGTTTTAAGTTTGGAATTAGACGTTAGTCTTAGTGTTAGTAGCTGAGTTAATACACTTAATGCTGGGTAGACGAGAGAATGAAGAGTGAACTATATTTTGTACACAGTGCAAATCTTGGTGCATTTTTATTTTTTAATATATTGTTACTGTCCAATTAACAGCGACGATATGCAAAGTCACATTGAGACCATGATGAAAGACTATTATTTTCTTAATTTTCCAGTCAAGACTCACGTAAGGAAAAACAAATCAAAGTAAAATAAATAATTAATTAATAGTAATATAATAATTTTAAAAATATAATCCCCACATATGTTTCCAAAACTGGACTTAATAAATTTCCTCGCAAATAGAAAGAAGACTGGCTGCTAACAACCACGCAGATCTCGTAGTGTACCACGCCATCATGTATCAGCACTGTTCTTAAATTTTCATTTTTTTTCTTAGGAATTCTACATTGTTAGAGGCTTGGACAGTTACAGTGGCAAAGCACAAGGTACCTACCATCTCTACAACAGTAGAGACAATTAAAATGCTAAAAAAAAAAGAAACTGAACATGGCTAACCTAACTAGCATTTACTGAAAGGGAGTTTTTCATGGGTTAGGGCTTGATTATTTTAAATCCTAAATCGTAGGTTCACTGTCAGAACATTTAAAGTCTATGATTTTCTGAGATTATGGCTTTGTTCTTACACACTGTACATTATTCATTGACAATGCAGTGGCACTATGACCTTCAGTTGGTGGTTGGTGGGCTGAGTGGAGCTGGCTAGAGAACATGGTATTGGAGATGTGTAATGACAGATGCTGCATAATTGGAGAACAGCAAGAACATGACCACAGTCTCTGAAAACACACTCGGCAGAAATAGTACACCTCTCCGCACACACAATGAGAAGGTGAGAGGGTGAAGGAGTGGGTCACATGCAAATCTCAGCACTACCGTCCTCCAATTGCAACTCAGAGACCCACAAGCACACACTTAAGTTATAAATATATCCTACTGAAGGAATGTTCAGATATAGTTACATGAACAAAATTACAGCACACCAAGCATTAGTCAAAATCCGAAGCAGATCTGAAGGTAGCAACTCAACTGCAGTGGCTCTGAAATTTTACAATAGATCATAATACATAACTGCATTTAATCATTTGTCCTCATGTTCCGTGGGTGTTTTTAAAAACTAATGATCCATAAAAAGCCTGGCTTTGTGTTTTATTATTGTCTAGGTTCCACCACTGTGAAATGTATTCAGTCACATCTATGCAGTATCTGTATTTCAGTCATTCATTGACATTGTAAGCACTTATCCAGTTCAGGGTCACAGGGGGTCCAGAGCCAGCATGAATTCACTGACTGCTGGATGGGCCCCCAGTCCATCACAGGGCAAAGCACACTCACATATTCACACCTATGGGCACTGTTGCATGAACAATCCACCTCTCAAGATGTTGTTAGACTGAGGGAAGAAACCAGAGCACCAACAAGCGCAGACACAGGGAGAACATGTAACTGTAATGTGCTTTTTGAATCATTTTGAATCTTGGCTAGCCTGGATTATTCATCAGCAGTGATTCTGACGTAAGCTGCTGATGCTTTAATGTCAATAATCATTGTTATAAACATTTTCCCTTTCTGCGTAAGAACAACAGTAACGACTACAAGAATCACGTGAATGTAAACAGACCCTCAACCCAACAAATAAGCCCCAGTACGTTACACTGTTTCCCTAAACCATGCTTAAGGTCCAAAACAATGCTTTCAAGTCCTTGAATATTTCCTAATTTACAGACAACTGATGAAAAGCTTGAAAAAACTAACTCATTCAACTTTTCATTGTAAACATCAACATACCCTATAGCAGCTAAAACAATGGCTGCAGAGGAGCATTATTAAAGGAACACAAAGGACTTGTACTACTGTCTCGGCTCTGACATACAGTACAAGAAAAAAATAATAATGTACAGTATACATATACATTGTTCCATTTTAAAGTGTTCAGATGATAATTGATAACAATGTGAAATATCCCATGGCTTCAGAGGCTGTGATATACAACTTTTTGTGCATAATTTGCTAATATTATACATAAATTGAGCAAATTAAAACAATTATAAGTCATTCATTAATTCATGCATGTCTGTAACTGCTTCTCAAGTTCAGGGTCGCAGTGGGTCCAGAGCCTACTCGGAATCACTGGGTGCAAGGCAGGAATTCACGCCTATGGACACATTGGAGTTGCCAGTTGTCCTACCAGCATGTGTTTTTGGACTGCGGGAGGTAAAAGGAGCACCCGGAAAAAACCCACACAGACACAGGAAGAACACACCAGACTCCTGCACTTGAATTTATGTATAAAATTTATATATAAAATATGTACATATATATATTTAAGTGTAGACACACAAGAAGCAATCAATAACACACGATGAAAGGCAGGTTACATGCATCTCATGTGCCTACACTCCTCTTCATAGCCTCATATCTCCAGATGTGAGACATGTATGATCTCCAGATAAGATGAATGAAAAGGGCAGCTTCTACATATTCAGGAAATGTTTCAACAGTATTTCTGCACTATATTATCGCAAACATTTTAATAAAGACATTGCTAAACATCTAATTTGACCCTCAGGTACGTTCATAGACCCCAGAGAGTAGTAAGAGACTTTTGAAAATATTATCAACACACTTTTCATCATGTGGGCCTTTTAAACCCATCCAACTCCATTTCCCTGACACTGAAAAACACCAGCACTTCACAGAGCAAGTATCTGACCCTCAACTATGTGCTTTCTTAGCACACAGCCTCATTTTACTCACTGTATTCACACACCAGGGACTGTGTGTGGGCTCCTTGGCCAGAGTGTCCCACTCGACCTGAGCTTTATTTCTCCGCAACCTCCAAAAAACACACTCACATCTCACTCTGCGGATTCCTCTCTATTCTTAGCTGAGAGAAAAAAATACCCTTCAAATCATGAACTCACCAACTTCGGTGGCATCTGACAACCTTGAACCAGAGCGATCCATTATGACCTCCAATAAAATTAGAGCTCCGTTTTGCTGGAAATTTGACAGCCATTAATCATGCATGGGATCATTCGTCACACATCTTCCTCAATACCTCCCGCTGTCTCAACACACACTTTAACCTCAGACCGAACCTGATCTGCATATCATCATCGTCTCTGCCCGTACTCTTCCTTCTTTTTCTTTATCTCAATTGCTCATGCTGGGTTCTGTTGTCCTTGTAGCAAAATATTTGCATCTCTCCAAACCCACATCAGTATATAAACAAAGCAAGCAGTCAACAGCATCAACAAAATGTAGCAAAGAATATTTATGCATGTGATTATTCCTAAAATGTAGCTCACAAGAATCAAATTGAATTTTAGACCCTGAATGAACCTGGTTAAGCTCCACACAGTGGGTCTCCCACATGAGGGTGGCCATGGTTAAACTAGGTTATCAGTCCTAGTGTCCTGAATGTGTCAGATACAGAATCACAGACCTATTGAAGCCACTAGGTTTCAGTGTAATGGCTGTTTCTAACCATGAAGAAGAATCATGAAGAAAATGACACATTGGTTAAACTTGAAACATTATTTAAATATTTCTATCACATTCCACCACAGTGTTATAGTCCTTGTGCCTCTTTTAGATTGTTTGTCTTGCCTCTGAATGTCGTTGTCTATCTAGGTTCACGTTTTATTTAGTAATGTATTGCATCTTGGGGCAATTTTACTATGTTTGAAAATTGCTTAGATGGCCCTGACAGATTCTCATATGTGTGCTTTGTTTTTCCCAAACTGTGGACACTGAAGTGTGATATGTATCTGTTCTGGGAGGGTTAGCCAGTTTATAACATGGTAACCTAGTGTATAAGATGTAGATAAAGACAAGTGTGGGTGGTATAGTGGCGCAGCAAGTGGTGTCACAGTCAAATAGCTCCAGGGACCTGGAGGTTGTGGGTTTGAGTCTGTGAGGAGTTGGTGTGTTCTCCCCGTGGCTGCGTGGGTTTCAGAGTGCTCCGGTTTCCTCCCGAGGTCCAAAAACACTTGTTGGTATGTGGATTGGAAACTCAAAATGTGTCCATAGTTGTAAGTGTGCAGGTGAATGTGTGAGTGTGTGTTGCCCTGTGAAGGACTGGCGCCCCCTCCAGGGTGTATTTCCGCCTTGCGCCCAATTATTCCGGGTGGCCTCCGAACCCACTGCGACCCTGAACTGGATAAGGGTTACAGATAATGAATTAATGAATAAAACTGATGTTTTCTAGTGGTGTTGTTACATGAAGTGACTAGGAAGGGAAAAAAAACAACAACAACAAAAAAAACATTTAAAATCATGTGACATTGTCAAATTTGTGCCAAATGTCTAAGGGGCTAGCACTCACCTTACCCATTCAACATACATATATATATATATGTGTGTGTGAGTGTGTGTGTGTGTGTTTCACCCATGCTTGACATTAATAGTGTAATAGTGTTCTTAGGCTCTTGTGGGGCTTCTCAGGAGATTTCATTTAACAACTGTCTTTTTTTTTTTTTTTTTTTTGTTCTCACTCACCATTGTATCCACAAATGGATGACCTTAAATTCACTGAATTAAATAACATTAAATCCCATCTTCCTCTTATGAACACACACATATTATCTGTTGAAAAGTAGTCAGTTAGCTATACCAACTTTAAATTTAATAAAACAACACCATTCCTTTGTTAACACAGGCAATATCTGCAAATATCGAACCAAAACAGAATGCTCCATCATCAGGCAAAAACCTCTGACCTCTCTTGTTGAGCTCTACTGAGTGCCCACATGTTGCTTGTTTGGAGTTGGTTGAAGAAAACACACATTAAAAAACAATCTTTCAAAAATACAGTTCCATGAATATTGGGAATGTTGGAGAAACTGAATATTTTTGTTTTTTCTTGGCAGCTCTTTTACCAGATTTGAGGCTGCTGACCCTGAGGGTTGGGTCCATTTGTCCGAGCTGTTCAGAAGCCGTTTCCCTCACAAACACTTTAATGAAGCTTTTTTTCTGAGCCGAATCTAGTACAGTACACTCAAAGTGTTTAGCGGATGAATCCTTATAAGCTTCTGAGTAATCAGCTGCTCTATGATTGATACAATACTTCAGCCTTCCCAAGTAATTACATTATAAACTGAAGATTAAATGAAATTCTTTGGGTGAAAATAAAGCCTTTTTTTTTTTCAGGGGCTGCTCCAGTACTAATTAACTCTTGCTGTATCTAATCTCTTAAAATAATTGCCCAATCTTATTTATTTGTTTGGTTATTTTGCATGTGGAGTAATTAGTGTCAGGCCTAAGCACCAAAAGTTAATGAACAGTAGATAAGAAGGTGTTTAAGTTGCAAAAAAAATAAATAAATAATAAAAAAAAAAAACGAGAGTGTTTTCTCTCTGACGCTACGAGAGCACATTTCCCTCTTTCACTTAATCCTTAAACGAGCAGGAAACAATCTGATTAAAGAAGAAAGTATAACTTTTGTAGCCTGCATGTTGACAGGTTTTTTAGAGCTGGGAAAGATCCGGAAAGCCGCTGATGTTAATTGTTTTCGGAGCGGGAACGTGAGGGGAATTGATTGCACAGTAAACGATGACAAAATTCTGCAGTTCGACAGCTGATTTAGTGAGTTGCTGGCTGGAGCTTTCTCTCTCTCTCACGCTTTCTCTCCCTCTGCTGTGTGTCCTGAATCAATATCTATCAACGATTTGAAATTAAACCCAGATTAAATCCCAATTTCATCACGGAGAGGCACGTCTGGAGAGATTCATTTAATTATATCAGTCTGCGGAAGGAGAATCGAAGTTGTTCTTCACCTTTATCTATCTCCCTGAAATGTCAACCCAGCCAAAAACAATCTCGGCCCAGTTTTGATACAATTCCTGTAATCTCAGCAGTGAGTGATGAAAAGCGCCACTGTCAGGGATGATATTTCTGTGGCGGAGAAAGAGAAACTCCAGCACGCCTCTTTACAAAGCTCCACAAACACCTGGGAGAAAATTGCCTTTGAAAAAGCCCCCTGTTACCTTGCACTATGAGATGAACTTTGGTAGACTCCGGCTTCTTGTTGGTGAGAATGGAGCAGACGTACGGCCCTTCATCGTGCAAGTTCACGTCCAGGATCTTTATACTGTACTCCGTGACCGCTGTATTGTTCAGGAGGACAACCCGGGGGTCCAGAGACCACTTCTCATTCCCAGTGAAGAGAATGGTGGTCCGGTTCAGCCAAGCTACCCGTGATACCTTGCTGTCCACGTTGCATCTGTTGGAACACAAGAGCAGGTGGGACTTAGTTCACTTACATGAAGTTAATTTATAATATATATATATATATATATATATATATAAAGTAGGTAAAAAGTTAGTGATATCTCTAGAGCCTATTGTTACAGAAGCAGATGATGTGCTGTTCTTCTCACAGGAAAATGTAATAACATAGTGTTACCTACAAGCATTTATTCATTGGTAACTGCTTCATCCAGATGTTGGTGCGTCTAGAACTTACTTGGAATCACAGTACATAGGAACCCTTTAACTCTCACATTTTTATTTATTTATTTATTATTATTTTTTATTTTTATTTTTTTTGCTGTTATCTCTATTGCTTTGGTATGTTCACATAGGACTAGTGTTGTCTACAATGTTTTTTTTGCCCTTAGGCTGCCTCTGCTACACCCAGATGTTTTTATCTTTGTAACATCTGTTTCAGTATGTACACAGGTATTGAAAAGCAAGCTGCGTATAACGATTACTGACCTATAATCTGTATTCAGGTCAGTTGAGTTTGTTGAAATTATGATACACCATACTATTTTGTCCATTCTATGTGTTTGTATAATATAGTGGAGAACAATAATTACACAAACAGACAATGTTGATGATTGGCAGGACCATCATGCTACACCAGCAAGAGTCCATGGCTAATGCTGCACTGTAGCAGTGCTACTCAAAACCTTTCTTAAAAACTCAGTAATCAAAATATTTACCCCAACTGAACTCAACACCTAAAGACAGAGCAAAGGCACGCACTGCGCAGGGGTCCCTGAAGGCCCCTGCTTTACATCAGCATGAACATAACATGGGTGAAAGCAAATAAAGACTGCATTATTAGCATGCATGTAAACACACTCGCTGAGCACTGTCTTTGTTGCTGCTGTCAAAATGTCAGCTTCACTTTGACCACTGGCCTTTTATTTGCAACTGCAACTCTAATTATCACCACTTAAACAAGCATCGTTTCAGCGTGACAAAAAGCCCTCACCACAATCCGTCAAAGACAGTTAATGATTTCTATTCGGATTTACATTCCACAAATAATATTCAGCCCCAAGCCCTGGTGTAACCTTCAATCCAATAGAGTTTATGGCTGAAATATCATAATGCAGCCATTATCCCTCAGCGGATGGAAAAAAAAAATGTCTGTGAGAAGAAAGTGATATAACCAATGGAATAGGAGTTTATGAGGCATACATTGGAGAAAAAAAGACAGTGCTTTTTCTAAGTTGAAGTTAATTACTCCATCATCTTACATCTTCCTATGTATTGCCTGAATTTGGAAACTCAGATATAAAGCATTCATTCATTCATTATCTGTAACTGCTTATCCAATTCAGGGTTGCGGTGGGTCCAGAGCCTACCTGGAATCATTAGGCACAAGGCGGGAATACACCCTGAAGGGAGCGCCAGTCCTTCACAGGGCAACACAGACACACACACATATTCACTCACACACTCACACCTATGGACAATTTTTGAGTCCCCAATCCACCTACCAACGTGTGTTTTTGGACTGTGGGAGGACAGCGGAGCACCTGGAGGAAACCCACGCAGACACGGGGAGAACACACCAACTCCTCACAGACAGTCACCCGGAGCGGGAATCGAACCCACAACCTCCAGGTCCCTGGAGCTGTGTGACTGCGACACTACCTGCTGCACCACCGTGCCGCCACAGATATAAAGCAGTAAGTAGAAAAATTACATAGTATAGTAGTATAAGACTGTGTAGAAACTTCATAAACATCATATGGATGTCTGCCATCTCATTTACAAAAATGGTTCTTTAATGGTCTCGTGTTCTCACTCCAGAGAACACAGCTTTATTGCTCCACAGACTAGCACTAGAGGGATTTATATATCTCTAGCCAGCACTCGCCATTGGGCATGTTGACAGACTGCTCCATAGCATTCTATTACATTCCATGATTTTATGTGGAGATTACGTTGCCTATGTCTGGGTCAGTTTCCTCTGGACGCTCTGTTTTCCTCCCACAATCCAAAAGCACATGCTGGTAGGTGGATTGGCTGTGTGAAATTGTGCACCGGTGTGAGAGTATGAGTGACTGGGTGAGTCTGTGATCCCCTGAGATGGACTGAGACACTGCTGCTGATGTGTTTCTGCCTTATGTCCAATGATTCAAAGTAGATTTTGAATATACTTTGACCCTGACCAGGATAAAAAAATAATAAGAAGAATAATAATAAAAGGTAAATGAATAGAAAAAGTACTATGCAACATTTACTGAAAGGAACTAGTCATAAAATCTATTTTGACACATTTCCACATTGCCCACTTCTCTGAGAGTGAAGACAGCCTCCGATTGTCATTTACTAAGCCACAAATAAACCGGTCTGGACGTTCTATCATTGTAGTTGTATTTCCCATCAGGAGGAGGAAAAACAGAATATAGCTGACAATGACAATATCAAAAGCCTGTGTTTTTGGAGGAAACCGAGGTTTGGTATTACAGCACAACAGCTTTCTTGGGCGCTCGTTGCTGAAAAAGCTGTCATACAAAGGCTCCGGAAGGATTTTTCACTTTTCAGAGCCCAACATCTATTCAAGTGCCAAACCTTCCTTCGGCACGGGAAAGAGCAGCATCTCGAAATAGTCTTCAGATTGCCAAGCAGCAGAAGAGAGAGGAGTCTCCTCAGAGCTAAACACTGTCATTGCTTATCTGTCAATAGCAGGGGAAGCGCCAGGCCAGCGTGGTGTTCTTCAATGACACTTACAAGGTGTCACTAAGATTTCCACCCCAGCTCTTTCCCAGCCACTGGCATCTGCAATCTGCATGCAGCCCACAAGACTGCTCAGCAGAAATCCACCCATTCTCAAGGTCCAATCCAATTAAAGGTCAAAGGCATCGAGCTCCTATATGAATCACCTGGATTAGAAAATTATCAAAATTTGAGAGTCTTTGTTGTATTACTCCACAGAGAGATCATTTCTACCACATTTTTCCAGACACCCCAAGTGCTTTATAGTCTTAGGGATATCAAGGAGTCGCCTCAACTATGGGCAATTTGTAGCATCCAATTAAATGATGTGAAGGCAGCCAGTGTGCACAAGTGCAGAGAGAGGAATAATTAAAAGGCCATAGTGGTAAATTTAGCTGGACATTGGGGTAAGACCCTGGTACCACTTTAAAATAACACTGCACATGTTCATAGATTGTTTACAATCGGTTTATTAATGATAATTAATTAATTGCAAATGTATTAAAATATTAATAATTATTTTTAACGCAGATAGAAAGGGTAACAGTAACTTGTTTGTTTGCCATATAATGAACCCACATCCATCTACACTGTTGAACCTCAGATCTTGAAGAATAATGATCTTAGTCTTTCTCCATCAGTGGATAGATATTAACCCTGTTGGCTTCAGCACATATTTGTTAATAAGTTTAATCAATTAAACACTTAAATAATGTATTTTAAACATTGATGACAATTGTTGGCATTTGCTTATTCTTTACCATGACAGTTATCTGACATTTTCAGCATTAAAAAAAAGAAAGAAAAGAGGTCATTGTTGCCCTTTATATATCTGATCTTTTAAATGTTTACAACCTAATAACTAACTATGTAATAAACCAACTATAAAACTTTAAGTGTGCTCTTATTTTAATATAGTACCAAGACCCCTACTCTTCTATGACCTCAGAGAGCTCAGTTTTATATCTCATCTGAAGGACAGTGCTATTGGTTCAGAGCAGTGGCACTGTGCTCTAGCATTGGAATCCATGCCGGCCACTGGGAGTGCACCCCTTTTTGGCCCCAACAACACCACCAGCAGCAGCATCCCCAGCTTTCCTAGGCGGTCTTCCATGTTGTGTCCAAGCCCAAGCATGCTTCATTTTAGTGGATCTCAATGTTCTGATGTTCAGGAGCTTTGGCCACTGGCATTGTTGTGGTTGTTCACTGTATAGGACATGATAGCTCAACTTTTGCATATCACTGTAAAGAGTTTTACATGCTAAATGTCAGCCATTACATGCCAAATGAAGCCTGTAATATTTCTCAAAAACAAACCCTGCAGTTCTCAAGGTCGAATCAAGTACAAGGTCAAAGCCAGTGAACAGATTATCCAGCTCCAGCTTTTTGTCCCAGCTTTTTTGGAAAACCATTTACACCAGCACCACCTCCCCCCCAAAAAAAATAGTAATAATAAAATTAGTCAACAAGAGAGCACTTCTCCAATAATTCCACAAAGCTGGAGGGCAACAATAGGCGCATGCAAAGTGAATGCTTTCTCAGGATCTTCTTCAAAAGGGATGAGCTCATTCGGAGGGCGCTAATCTGCGGCGAGTGATGAAGTGTGAGAGAGCTTGCCGAGGATCCCAGCCATAGAAAATCCAGCAGATTAAACGTTGCTCAATATAATCGCGCATGCTCTGCACTTTTCTGCTGCTTCTGAACAACGTACGTCTGCAAACAAAGGCCAGAGGCATTCCACGCGCTTTTCCATTTCCTTGCTTTACAATAACTTTATGCTTCCATTTGACCTCAAATACAGAGTGTTCCCTCTGTTCTGCTCTGTGCACACTGGGGTGGGGATACTGCATAAACATAACATGATTATAACTTTTCAGGCAATTTTACTAGTCTAAGAAATGGCTTGTATGTTTTCAAAGTGAATATGAAGTACACGTGCTGTAGAGCGATGTGTTCATTTTACTGCTTTGTTTATTTCTGAATTCATCAAGTGCGACATAAATACAATACTGTGCAAAAGCCTTAGGCACCTGGGATAATTATTATTATTAAAATCTATAAATGTATCTTCTCAGTAAGTGTGTTGCTTTTATATAATTACATCTAATTAAAATAAATACAAAAAGATTAAATACAGTTAAAGGATTTTTTTGCTTCTAAAAAGTAGATGTGTAGATGAGGGAGTGTGAAGAACAAAGTTTGTTTGCAGATATTCTCCTTGTTCGTATGGATTTGTTCATTCAAAAGCAAACTTGGTTTAAAAGAATGAATCATTTATTCACCGGTAATAAGCAGGTATTGGATGATAACATAACAAATAATTCTGAACCACTACAAGGAGAGGTGTGGAAAAAGTTATTCAACACATTCAAACCCACAATATCTCTCTACTTAATGGAACAATGTTATTTGTTTTATTCTAATAGTATCTTTTTGTTTGTTTTTGTATTTGATTTTTTGAGCAAATAAAAACTTAATGCTCAGAGAAATACAATGTTTTAATCTCATTTTCTCAGGTGCCAAAAAATTTACATAGTACTGTCAAAGACATTTATTATTATTATTTATTATTATAATTTAATGCATTATCTTATTAATGTATTATCTTTAATATATTTCCAATGAAAAAAAAAAAAAATAAATAAATAAAAAAGTACTTGGAGCAGGGGTGTACAAACATTTACATATGACTTTATGTGAAGTATTTATGGTTTATGCTAGCTCAGAGGGCACCTGACTACACAAATACAACTCAGACTGAGACTGAAACCAGCATGCAAATTCTACATACACAACATGAAGTAGAATCCTGGACATTCCTAATATTTATACATTATTATTCATAGCTATTTAATGATCACTGAGTAAGCTCCCATCCACTGATGGCACCGTTTCGCTAAATCCACACATTTACACAATCTTTCTTTTAGACCTGAAGGAGATTTATGAGGGGAAAAAAAGTGTGCTGTAAACTGTGGTGGGGGAATGTTAGAGTTAGACAAGAGATGATTGTAAAACCTTAGAGTTAGGGTTACACTAATATTGAGAATTAGTGTGAGGGCAGGTTTAAGGCTTATATTTCACATGGAGAATGTGTCAGAAATTCACATTTAAATTCACAAACAATGAACTATAATTCGTACACATTCTACACTGTCAGAAAAACTGTCATTGTACCGGTATCCTCATATTTACATATATGCACCATACATTACGAAACTATTGTACCTTATTTTATTATAATTGCAGATTCTAAAGTTGTGTTTATTTAACACACCATATATATATATATATATATATATATATATATATATATATATATATATATATATATATATCTTTCCTGAGAGTGTATGAATACTGGGGAAAATATTTTATAAATTCACATTGAGGCCTGGCTTGTGAAGCATTTCTGATTATCTGATTAGGCAATTCAACCACAAGGGTTTTTTTCGCTCTATATTTGTAGCTCGACTACTGCACACTGACTTGTCTGTACTTATTTCAAGTGCATTTCTGTTATATCTCACATATCTACTCCACACTGACTGCTGTTCACTCTGATGATGTGATGCTCCTTGTATATGGTCAAGACACAAATCCATCACAATTATGGTATCAACCACCATATTTCTCAACCCTAGGTTCACATGATGAGGACGCTGCTTTTAACTTTGTCCTGCTGCTATGCCCCTCACTTCTCCTGCCGTCTGTTTCCCCCCTAAACATAGTAAATCATCATAACTAGGAAGGACATCTCCTGGATTTTATTAGGTCGTCAATTCTGTATGCAAAGGCCCCCATCATCAAAACGAGGCTGCTCATCCGAGCATGTCTCAATGTGGCCCGTAATGATAAGTGCCGCTTGTAATTCTACCACTTCTTCTCATTTAGGAAGCAGCATAAGCAGCACTTAAACAGCACGGTCATGCCTAAACCCATCAGTACCACGCAGGAACATTTTAACCATTTCTGCCACTCCAATATCCTTTCTATTCAAATGTGAGCTTGGGCTGAGGATGGCAAGGGTCTGAAGTATCTTCTCTGTTTATGTCTTGCTCGTTACATTACATGAACTGGAATGATTGATGGGGCGCAACAAGTGGAGGCATGCTATTTGAATGTCTCTACTTTAAATGAACTGCATTCAAATGCCCCAGCAAGAAAATGCTATATTTTTATGAATAAAACATGAACATATATTAGTTTTAACATTCATTAAACTTGTGCAGACTTGGGCTCCCACACAGTGCAACTCTCTAAGCTTTATGGCCCTTAATCTTTGGGTGGGGGGTATGACCAGTCCTCTTTCCCACAGTTCTTCTCTCCAATGGATGATGCTGGCTAGTGCCGTTTTAAAAGAGGCAGCATCTGGCTACATGTCTCACAGAAGTGTCTGAATAAACTTCACCTTTCTAGTTTAGTAGCATTGTGTGGGCTAATTGGGGGCAGCCTTAGCCAGTGGGCAGAACTGACAATGACTTAAGGAAGCATAAAAGCCAAACGGAAGGTATATACTGAGCCTGTTCTTTAGGTGATTTTACACATATTTTTTACTTAAAGACCATTCCAAGGATTGTACAAAGTGTACCAACTACAACTAGCACTCAAAAATGTATACTATTTATGTTTTATGGATGTTCATGTGAACTCATGAGTAATCAGTCCTAAAATAATCATCTATGTCTAACCCTAACTTAACCTTAAAGCTAAAGTACAAGCAAAAAGTTAGAAACTGCAGAAGTGTTTGTATAACTGTAAACATAAACTTAAGTTTAATAACATGACCTATAAGTGCTTATATAATGCTTTTGCTAACACCTTAAATTTAAAGATAATCTTACACTCAGAAAAAAAAAACATAGGGTAAAGGTACATTATTGGTCATTAAAAGGGAAAACAGTGTAAATGTACCTATAAGATTACAACAGTAGATGTCCAGTTTTCTTCCCTATTTATTGGGCACACAACAGATTGTCTGCACGTATTTAGTGAAACAGATGGTCACCAGTGGACAGGAGCTCACTTACTGATTGTGAAGTAGATGTTACTATCTGCAGCATTCATTTTTAATAGATTGTGCACTAACTTTTGAAGATTTGCATTGGTTAAAGAGATTCTCAGTGTAAGGTCTGATGAGGCACTGGAAATGCTAAGGCTTTAGAGCCTAAATGGTTTATAAAACCATGTTATCAATGTAATAACTCACAATTCATTATAAACCTGGTTATAAACTCCTATTTAATAAATATATGAGGCAAGCCTACCATGCCTCACCATGTTATGAATGTGTTTGTTCTGAGACTCTTACAAGCATGCTATTCCCAGAACTCATCCCCGGAAAAGTTCCTGAAGGCAGGAAGGCCTTTATGCAGTCTACTCCAAACGAAGCAGCTCCCTAAATGGATTTTAAGGGTAAAAAGTGGAAAGTCTATCTTCACCTCCGGGCGTGGAAAAGAAGGAGCGGTTTCCTCGAAGGCAATGTCTCCATTATCGAGCACTGACAAGATGAGATCAAGCCTCATTCACTAGACTAATGGCTCTGTCACACCGCCACCATGCAGCCTACTCTAATGGATTGTCAGCCACCTTAGTGTAGGATCGTTAATATAAAGAAATATCCCCACTGCTCAGGTATGTCCCATAAAACATAGACGGATTACTGATACATTCCTAGGGGTCTTATGCACGAGGGGTGCTGGAAGACACTGTTACTTTCGATTTCTAAGATATCCTACAGAGACCTGATGTCAGGAGAGTCTCTGTTTCCTTAAGACAGCCATCAACATGAAAAATGCACAAGCTTCATACAAGCCATGCCTTCACTCAAGCTTATAAGACCATTTCCTCCCGAGCTAAAGGTTAAGCCACTGAAGCCAGTAGCACAGAGTACGTCAATAAACACATTGGACAAAACCATCCATCTCTGTCTTTGTGGTAAAGTATGAAGAGTTAAAACAGCTAAAAAATACAGAAAAAAAGAACATGAAATAACTATTAAAATGTGTAACCCAACCTTGGCGCCGAGGGAACAGCTGGATCACACACACACACACCTGGAGTGGCATCGTGTCATCTCTGCAACTTATTAGATGATTAGATGCCTTGCTCAAGGCTAGTCTTGCCATGATGAGGGACAATAAAGTCCTGTTTTTTCATATCTTCAACATTTCTGCAATAATAATAATCATTTACTCAACCCCTTAAAAGGGTAGGACAATGGCTAATGATGGTATTGCTGGCACAAGCCTTTGTGACCCTGGGGTCTGGGGTCGATCCTAGCCTTTGTATGGAGTTCACTGAGTTCACCCTGTGTCCCCCACCCAACAGCTGAGTTTGTTATGGTTAGTCTGATCCAACAGTCAGGTCAAAGCCCAAATAGGTGATAGGAGTTGTGGCATAATACTTGTGTCAGAATACCTACATGGATCAGCTGATTTGCTGTGGTGACCCTGCATGGGAACAGCCATAATTGAAACAAAAACAAAACCACTTAAAGCCAACACAATACAATATTTTGCCCTATCCTCAGTCTGACTTAGAACCCGGGCCTCACAAACTACCTTCAGTCACAATTTTAAATGAGTCTTTGTGTTTATTTTTAAGTGCATCCAACAATAAAAGACGTCATGTGCATCTTTTACACAGTGATAGCCAACATGGTAGAACCACTGAGACAGCTCTAATATGCACCAACACCATTGCTTCTTCCATGTGGCAGAATTCCTCTAACAGCTTATGTGTATTTAAAATTCACATTTAATTTGTTGCATGTTACTGTTTGTCACGTTAATAAGGAGTGTGGATGTGTTTAAAAGGTCTACATCATGACAAAAATATCTGATATTTTGCACAGATTATGTTTGCCTTAATACAGCTCAGAAGTGTGGCTCAGTAGACTTTGCCCTTTTCCGTTACACCATGAGATCAAACATGACTCACATTGGGAGTTATGAGGCTATGAAGAGCGGTTGAGGTAAATGAGACACTCAGCATTTGAAACTAGCCGTGTCTTATTGGTGGATGTTTGTGCATCTTTTAAATGTATGTATGAGATCTATTTAGCTTGTCAGTGTCAATAAATGATACATTAAAATAGCCTTAAACGTGACACATGAAACAATCACTTGTTCAGTGTGCGCACACATTAATATTGGGGATCTGGATTCCACAGACCCACAAACTATGAAATAAGACAACCCAGTCAGTTTTTGTAGCTGCCCATGTCAGAAAACATGATAAAATGAGGCATTATTTTGGTTACTTATGCCACCTTCACACATTTCTAGTGAAACTCTGGAGTACCAGTCCGGAGATGTCCTGCTTTGGTCTTTCAAACATGCAGCTCACAGCGGGAGATTCTGTGTCAGGCAGTTTCTCACAGCGGGAGAAGAAACACATGATTTTGGCGTGGCACAGCGCATGTGCAGTGTGTGGAAGAGAAACTCCGGAACATCACCCATGCCACTTTCACGTGTGATGACTCAGATACTACCCAGAGTCTTTACTCGGGCACAACCTGGATAAAGTCAGAGTAATGTCCGGGACGAGTGTTGTGGGTGGTCATGTTCACACGAAGCGCACAAATTTCTGGATTACCATGCACATGTGAATGGGGCAATAGTAGCTCATTCTCATTTAAAGAAACATGTGCTGTTAAACAATGATGCTTTGTGGTATTTTGACCATAATATGTCATAAATATATGTGACTATGTCATGAAGACACCAGAATCCTGTTCCCTTGTGGAAAAGTGGTAGAAGCGTTCCCTTTAAGGCACAGTCCATTTCTAGTCCATACAATGCATAACCAAAGCCTTAAAATAAATAAATAAATAAAGGTTCAGAAGAGAAAATGCTGAATACAATATCACTGTACCCCAGCTGTTAAGGACCAACCCAGCATCATTTAGTTCTCCATAAAAGCTGAAGAGACAGATGTTTAGAGAACAGAAGAGAAAGCTGGTTGCTGGACGGCCGGTATAGATTTGGTCGTTTTCTAGAATGATACCTGCCTCACTCTTATCCCTCTCCAGAGCCTAGTTCCCACATATGAAGAGGTCAATAAGCTTCTTGCGAGGGTTTTTAGTGGTTGCAGATCATTGTCAGCAGATGGCCGTGTGGTCTGGAGGGGGAGATTAACGACAGGCAGACGGATGAAGGCCATTACACTGGAGGCAGTGGATGGTATCAGCTCGGCTTTGGAGAGGCCATTTCTGCCTCCCCTTTAGCTAAGGACCAAACACAGACATCGATTTGCATATTTTAGCTGTTTTTGCTCCTTGAAAAGATGGTGATATATAGTGAGTTTGAAATATTTATCCAAAGAAGCTCTCAGTTATGGCTTTTTTTAGGCTAAACAAGGGCTAAGGACCTGTGGAGACCTACTCAGCCAACATCTCTAAAATCAAGGGCATTGGTACAAAGTTTGTAACACTGTCCCTGCTGTAACTGCCTTTTAACTAGCTGTTGGAACACTTGGGTGTAAATTACGTGGCATTCAATGACAACACCATTGAAAGTTGATATGGTATTGATCAATTGATATTGGTCCTTGAGGAGTTTTGATGATCCACAGTCTAATGATAAGGAGGTGTGTACCCCTTTCAACAACAGCTGCCCCAGAGTTACAAAGGTCACTTTGTGCTTTTCTAAGGATTACACAAACTGGGTGTGCACGAATGAAAGCAGGTATGGTTTGGGTGGAGGAACATTCTCAGAGCTGCAGTGACACTGTCTTTGTGGTGGAGTGTTATCGTGTGTTGTGCTGGTGTGAGTGGATCAGATACAGCAGTGCTACTGGAGTTTTTAAAACCCTTAGTGTCACTGCTGGATTGGGAATAGTCCACCAATCAAAAATATCTAGAGGACTAGAGGACGCCCAACACAAATGTGAAGCAACAGATGAGCTACAGTCTCTGACTTAAGGTTGACAATTAAGTTAGATGTGTGGCCGATGAGTGGGTACAGTGGTACACCTGGTTTTCTAAGGGCAACATTAATATCTGTGTAAGAAAGTGTGTGATTAACATGGAAATGTTGGCTATGGCCTCCAACGTACGCCCCAATGGTGTAGGTTGTGCTTTCTCAAATACACAACACTTGTTTAATGCATTAGTGACTTACTGGTTTCATAGGTTTAGGGACAACACAGAACTGTGGGGTCCAGTGGGGTATGATTGGGAACCTCTGGCCAGTTGACATTTAGTCATCTGCAACAAGGCCCAATTTCTTATTGATTTATTATGTTGATAAGGGGAAATGTCTTTGTTGACTATTCCCCATATCTTCTGAGAGCTCTTCATTTTGATTTGATATAAAAATGCCTTTTATATGTTTATTTATTTATTTATTTATTTATTTATTTGTGGCACAGCATTTGAGACTGTCATTTTCGTCATGGCGTTCGAGTTGAATGCACTAACATTCTATTTGTGTCAGTCCTCAAAGGATCTGTCTGAGAGACCCCGGCCCACCGCCATGGCTAACTAGTCATGTGGATGATTGGCCCTCTGCGCGAGAACGAGGAACAACTGCCATCTTTTCTGCCTGTCAGTCAATAACACAGAGGGGAGGCCGTCCGTCAATGCATTTAAACGCATTCATCCACTCCACAGTATCTCCACAAAAGCCAGCGAAGGATTTTTGGGTTACAATGCAATTGAAAACAATCTTGACAGAGGCACACAGAATAAGACTTCCAAAATGTTGACATTTTTACCTCAGACTGTCATCGAATTGACTCCCATTTTCTGGAACAGAAAATAAAAAAAATGCTGTAAACTCACTGACATCTTATTCATCAAATGTGTATATGTAAAATAAGGGCAAGCAAATGTCATCATCACTTTGGTATTTACCTTATGTGAAAAACTATGTGACATTTCTTGGTAAAGTAATTTATGCCTGCCATGGCAAAGTGTGATGCTCTTTATTAGTACTACAATAAGGCATTCACTAAACTGTTAATTCCCCTATTCATCTTGTGCAGCCAATGCATCCTATTGAAATTTTAAGTGGACTCAAGACAGGAACAAATCCTGGACATGTCACCATTCCATCACATGGCATCCTAGTCTCTCATGGACAATTTCACTCAGCTAATATACATACCAACATATATTTTTGGACTGTGGGAGGAATCTAGAACACCCAGAAGAAAACCCATGCAGATACAGGGAGAACATAGTAAACTCCTCACAGGGAGTGACCATAAGTGGAGACTAAAACCAAAATCCTGAGACCCTGGACCTGTGGCAGTGACACTCTCTGCTGTGCCACTACATAGGGCTAATTTATTAAATTCAATTCAACCCTATTTTATTTATAGAGAATTTATACAACGGATGTCACATAGTAGTTTTACAGAACTCCAGTAATCCCACAACACCTCAGCAAGCCTCAACAGTGAAGTCTTGCATCCCAGACCCACCCTGTCCAAGCAAGTTGTACAACACTATCATATTCTTATATGTAGATCCACACTGGCCTCCCTGGTCATTAAGGCCACAACAAGCCCCACAGGCACCATTAATGCCTGCTCAGTGCCACCAGTTCAATTTGCATATTACGCACAGGATCAACTGCCTACACTAACAACCACTGTAAATCCCACTGGCATCCATAGTGAATAAGGCTGTAATAAGCCCCACTGGCACCGTTAATGCATGCTCAGTGCTATCAGTTCCATGTGAGATTTGCTTGATGCACTAACAACAAACACAATAACGTGACAATAATCCACTCTCCTGCCCTGTCCTCCATGTCCCTGAAACACACCTCAGTCATTCACTATTTACAGTGCATTTCCCCAACCAGTCTGTGCTCTCTTTATCCACAACCACTGACTAGATCTCCTTCACAGCTGCCTTAAGTTTTGACACCTAATGCTGAACTGGCAAACTTCACTACAAATGCTCTGCCACCTTTTTCTACCCGTCTTACATTTACCTGCCATATGCCTTCTTGCAGGAAGAACTATGCATGCTTGAGCTTCTTCCTTACAAAAGCTTCATTTACTGTTTCCTCAAATGGAATTGTTAACTCTATAAAATAAATAACCCAATATAAATAAAATAATAAATGAATACAAATATGAAAGAAGTGATTATATAATTATAATGAGTACAGAGTACCCTATTTTGTCACATCCTGAGTGTGTTCACAGCTGTGTTAACAAAGAACAGTGTGAAGCAGGTGGAGTGTGAACAGTTCTACTTAAAGCCCAGTCCCAGCTGTCAATTTGGGTAATGAAGGTGAGGCTTGGGCACATGGAGATGGTCCAGTGATAAGCAAGTATCTGCAGATCTGCAGATTTTAAAGCATGGTCTTCTTGCTGCTGTTTATGGTGCTAATTATGTTGATAACCACACAGAAAACATCCTGAAGGAGATCAACTTACTGTGACACTGTTTAAAGACTTTAGCTTTGTACTGCTACATTAAATAACCACCTTTTTATTTTGCTAGATTAAAAAAGTTCCAGCAGAATTCCATTATATTAACACTCACATCACACAGTCAGTTCACTTAAACTTATTGGAAACAAAAGCTGTTGTGTTCATTTATGTTTTTTTTTTTCATCAAAACTATTTCAGCTCTGGCCTAAAGACGGAGACTACACAGTGATCAGATCTAAACTCCATTTAAGAAAGCAACCATTGGCTCAGGAGCGTCCACATAATCTTTTGTTATTGGCTCTCTGTCAAACTATCTGCTGTTAAACATCTGAAACATATGTGAGGCAAATTGGAATAAGTTTAATGAAACAAAAAGTGCTTGCAAATAAAGTATTGCATGTTCTGAGCTGCTACCTAAATTAGCTTCAGGAAAGTTGGTGCATATCTCTATTAAGTGGTGAAATCTGTGTTCGTTAACATCAACAAATCAGGATCACTGACTGAACTCACCACTTTGTTTGTTGCAATAAACCAGTTTGATTCTAAGGTGGACTGTGTAGTGAATTACGTGTGTTGACTCTATATTGAACAAGTCCTGAAGGACATGCTTCAGTCATTTGCACTCACTCTAGTGTGCTGTTCTACGCAAACCTCCAACTGCCAAGACATAAAAGGTGTTTTTAAAAGAGCAGGTATAGAGTTCTGGAAAGGACCACTGTGAATGCATTGAGTAAAAAACTGAAAGAAGATGAATACGCCTCCAGGCAGGGTCAAATCAGTAAAAGAGGTAACAGCAGCACTCAAACACAGCTCTGGACGGCTGCACCACACAGCCGAGAAAGGGGATGAAGCTGTCCACAGGAGCCTGCTGTGGCAATGAAAGCACCGCACCAGTGTATACGAGGCCCAGGAGAACCCAAGAGGCTCAGAAATAACAAGTTATACCACAAGGCAAGTTTTAAAAGCAAAGTTTGTGTGGAAAATGCTCGAAAAGCACTTTGGTACTTGAACACAACAAAAATATATCATGCTATCTTAGGATTGCAAGCAGTTTCTTAAGTGGTGCAACAATATAATAATAGTGGATGTATCATAAAGGCTAAAAAATGAACAGGAACTGAAACAGAAGTCTCAGCAACTTAATATAATTTCTGTTTTTTCAGTATTTGCAGCATGGTCATGATGGGAAACTTGCACATATTTGACAAAAAGCTGTAGGCAATGCTGCTCCACCATGGTAGATGTACAAGTTAATGTGTTGGGTACTACAAGATTGAGGGAGTCTGGTGTGCTTTTACATTCTAATGTTCTTGCTTGACGTTATATTCAACTGCCTAAGTTAGATTTCAGTATTCAAGAACACAAACATCAAGGACAGATAAAGAACCCAGTTGTGGTTCCTGACTGCCACCAAATAATGGGAATGCATCAGTTCATGACTCCCCAACTACAATGACATGAAAGTCCCTTAATTGACTGCAGCTTCGTGGATTTGCTCTGCTAAGGTAACTTCAAGACCATTCGTCTGTAAAAGACAAATCCACTGTTCACTGATATTGAGAAACATTTACAAAATGTTCCCACAGAAGTTTACAGCATTCTTGCTTTAAACTTCTTGCTTTTTTCATGTGGAAGGGAAAAAAACAACAACAAAAAAATGTTTAAAGTGTAAATAAAATTCAGAGGATGTCCCCCACCATTTGCTAGCGATCTGGTTTGCATACTGAAAAAAACTCCAGGGTTTCAACACAGCCTCAGCTTAGTAAAAAGGCGAAAGAAAAATGTAGGGACTCTGTCTAAAATGGCTCAGGCTTTCTGTCTGTGTCGCTTGCTGAGACACAAGGGAAAGCACCTTGAGGCATTCAGACTGTGAAGAGACCTCTGAATGTAGAAAAGTGTTAAGGATGTTCCTTGACTTATTTTTGCAGTTACAGACTACTTAAGGTGGAACTGATCAAAAATTCAGGAGACTGCATTCAGTTCTACAAAACAAAACCAAATACACATGGATTTCTGTGTTTATTTAAACTGTGAATACAAACTTACAAAGTTATACAAAGTTAAACTTCAACCAAGCTAACTTATTGCAAAAAAGATTAGGAATAATTAATTGCCTTTAATGGTGGCCCAGCAGGTAGTGTTGTCATCATATAGCTCCAGGAACCTGGAGGTTGTGGGTTCAAGTCCCACTCTGGGTGACTGTCTATGAGGAGTTCTCCCCTTGTCCACATGAGTTTCCTCCAGGTGCTCCGGTTTCCTCCCACGGTGCAAAAACACACGTTGGTAGGTGGACTGGCGACTCAAAAGTGTCCGTAGGTGTGAGTGATTGTGTGAGTTGCCCTGTGAAGGACTGACTCCACCTCCAGGGTGTGTTCCTGCCTTGCACCCAGTGATTCCGGGTAGGCTCCGGACCCACCGCGACCCTGAACTGGACAAGCAGTTACAGATAACTCATCAAGAGTTAACAAAATTGACATTGTTACAAAAACAATATGGATATCTGTGATGATCCTTTTCATCAAGTATGTACCAAATTTCCAGTTTTCTCCCCAGTTCCTTAATGGCCCATTCCTCCTGTCACCTAGCTAAACCATCCCTAACACACCAGGCTTCCAGGCTGGGGGAGTGAGACAAGCTAAGACCCTCTGTAATACACCACGCTTCCAGGCTGGAATTGAGGGATTGGGAGCTCTTTTCTGACTGCCACTAAAACAAGAGCACATCACTGCTCTACACGCTTGGAGGAGAATACTTACTGTCTAAATCATCTACCTTAGCTAACAGACAATTAGACCAGCAAGCATGGCAATGATTAATGAAGAGAGAGCGTATGCCACTTTACCCACCAAGAGAAAGTCAGGCACACTCTCTGACTCTCAATCTCTGATGGCTGGGGAATCACAAGGGACCAAACAAGTGATCTCCTAACATTAGGGCTAATAAAGAAGCCTGTGTGGACTTCTTTACAGTTTCAGACCCATATGGACCCCTAGCACTGAGTTGTCTTCTCCAAGTGCAATTATTGTATAATAACAACAACAGTGGGTTTCTCTTAGACCTGAACCAAGAGTAGAGCCTGATTGTGTCTTGTCTGTCAAAGATGAAAGCTTTAAGAAGTGTTTACCAGGTCCTGCACAGTTAATAGGAGTCATAGCTCTTACATTCACTCTATATTTATTTATTTCCCTGTGACTTTCCCTTTCCTTTTTCAATAGGTTTATTTTATATCTAACCTCTCAGAAACATCTTTACAAAAAATGTATAATGTGTTTATAATGGCTGTCTTGGCAAGAATTAAATGAACGAGTGGTCCTTGACTTTTTCAGAAATGTAATTATGATTCATAGCTTAGCACAGACATATTGTCACTGTTGAAACAAAAGCTCATAACTCGAAAATCACTTTCTAGGAGAAGAAACGGTATAACAAGAAAATATGACTATTGTATGTCATTTGGAGTCATTTCTATTGGTTTATTTTTCATTGAATATGCATGACTTGAAATGGAATGTAAAATGTGAATAAGCAGCAGAGGGTCTTGTGTGTCAGAATGTATATTCTGCAATATTTAAGGTGGAAGGGGTGGTTACATTAAGAAGTTTGGGGGCCAAAATATGTTTTTTATTTTCATTTATTTCTTCTTATTATTTTTAAGGGCCAAAATGTGTGGAATTTAATTAGTAACTACAACAATTATCATCCATATAGGAACATCCTTAACATTGAATGTCTACGATAACCAGTTACTGAGTGATTCCTCCAGAGCCTCCCATCATCCTGAATTCCTTATCTAGGAACCTACCTAGTGTCATTTGCAGTCCAGTCACATACCTTTTGGTAAAGGTACAAATTCAGCCCATATCACGGGACAAACCCCTGTTCTCTCAAAAATCCCAAGCCATTTCTGAGATCTGTCTTAGCGATTGGCAAAGTTCAACTGTCAGCCAATGTGCTGAGACAGATTTATTGCCTATTGGGGTTGTTCACTTACTAGATTCCAACTGAAACCTTGTATCCAAGCAAGAGAGGTGGCTGTAATTCACTGCAAGGGCCACTGTAATGAAATGTGGCCCAGTCTTGGGAGAATTCACATCCAGTTATTTTTTTTTAAAGCATCAAGCATGTAGCTGTTAAACACACCCTATGAACTCTCCAAATGCATACCCAAGAATGTGTGAGACTCTTCATATCAGTCATCAGCCATAAAGCAGCCAAGTGCCTTCCTGCAAAGTAGAACATAGTCTGCCACCTCCACAACACAACAAAGACCCAGCCTCAGTTAAGACTCATGCAGTTTAATTAGGGAACTACAGAAAAACTTATATAATCTTTCCTCCCAATGATAATCCAGTGGACAAACATGGGCTAAATGTCATAATGGGATTAGATGAGTGTCCAACAATACAGCTGTAAAATTATTGACATTCTTGGTAAATACATGGGGGTAAATAAGCATTAAAAAAAAAAAAAAAAAGATATTCTGCTGTGATAAACAACCACTGAGCTAATTTCAGATGGTCTGAATGTGGAAATGTCTGCTGTGGTCCAGTCCTCTGTGACTAAGATGAAAGAGACCATCCAGACTTTTATTAGCAAAAGGCGCAAAAACCGGCATCTGTCATGGAATGTGTTCATCAGTGCCCACAGATGGGTCACTTGCATATGTTTGAAGGTAGCATTGATGTGGAGGTGACATATGCTATCAACAAGATTTTTATATTTTTTTTTTTGGAAAGTCCATGGTTATTTCAGCAAGACAATTCCAGGCCTGATTTTGTAAAACAGTTTTTTTGTGCTTGACTGACCTGCCAGACTGAGTCTAGATCTGTCTCCTATGGCACACCATGAAGAGGAAGAACCAGAAAACATCGACTATAGACCTTTGTGCAGCTGAAGTCTTGAATCAAATATGAATGGGCAGAGTTTTCTCTTGAAGTCTTGAACAATAAGTATCCTCAGTCTATAAATGATTAAAAAGTATATTTAATAAAACAGATTATGTAAACTTGTGCAACTTATCATGACTTGCATTTGTTTATAATTTGTAATTTGTTAAAATATGGCCATTGTTTATTAACTTTTGAATGTTAATAGTGAATTAAAAGTGAATTAAGACATCATAGATACTTGTATTCACTTTTTTTTTATACCAAATATCCCAACATTCCTTCAGACATCCTTTTAGATTCTCAAAGAAAGCTAAAGTGATTAATTTATCCAAGTTCCAAAAGAAGTTTGGTGAGGTTTCTTTTCCTCACAATCCAAATAATCCCAACCAGCACTGGGGTCAGGCCATTGTTCTGAAAACAGCAATGGCTCCTTTGCTTGATGTTCAAATGTTCTGCTTTTTTTTTTTTTGTTCTGCTTTAATGTCTTTTTGACAGCTACACACCCTTTCAGACCCATAGCACTGAACTGTGATCTGACAGTAGAAGGATGAGCAGAAACACTTGTGTTTTTTCCTCTCTCAGATCTGAAGAGTGCAGCTTGATTTCTCTCAAAGATAAAAGGGCTTATGTGGTGATGATGATAGTTTCAGTGTGTAGCAGGTCTTGCACAGTTGTAAGAAGTCCCATTTTCTCTGCATTATTAATGGTTTTAAAATCCATACTTCTGTTTTTTTTTTCATTTATTTGCAGTGGTCTCTTGCCTTGTGTGTAAGTGGATTTTCTTACATCTAATCTCAGCAATATTTCCTGAAGGAGGGTTCACTGGTGATTTAAAGCCATTTTTTACTGGAAATGAAAGAAATGGGGATATGGGTCAATACTAACATTAGTGCTTTGATTTGCCTATAAAGAGAATGCACTGCCCACTTCAAAACAGATTTTATTCCACTAATACAATGTGATAAATGAAGAAACACATTTCTTCATTTATCACATTGTATTAGTGGAATAATATTAAGATTGTGGTTGCAGTTACAGGTTGATAATAGATGAGTAATAATATGGAAATATAATAGTGTAATAATAGTGTATTCACCCATAAATACAATATCAGTTTACTTGATGTTAATCTTTTTTTTTTTCTGAGAACTACACCTTTACACCTATCACACACTACTGTAATTACCCTCATTATGCTACAGAAGTGATGATATTACCTAGTTTGAGTCACAGTAACTAAGAAACTAGATGGAGAAAATGGAAATGAGTGTATTTCACAGCTCATATAGTGTGTAATTTTGCTGTAATTTCAGTCTGTAATTATGTGTGTTACCCTGAATATTTAAAGACATAACAGGTAGGAATAAAGTGGAAACAAGTGACTATACCATGTTTTTAACAGAATTGTACTGTACTGTGTTGGGGTGATAACCATAGTATCACTGTCATCACTGGTTATAGGTTCATTTACTGAATAGATAATTAGCAACAAGAAAATTAACACTTATTGTATGGGTAATATGGCTATATGATATTTATAATAACTATATTACCATATTATCAGACATATGTAATGTAAAATGCTACTAATATTTCAGCATATCATGTTTTTGTGTGTGTGTGTGTGTGTGTGTGTGTGTCTGTTGTATAGTTTGGAAAATGTTAAAATATGTCTGAGTGACATTGTGGTGCACAGGTAGAGTCACAGCTACACAGATCCAGGGGCTATGGGTTCAATCCCAGCCTAAGGTCACTGTCTGGGAGTTTGGTCTGTTCTCCCTGTGTCTGCATAGGTTTACACCAGGTGTCCATAGGTGTAAGTGTGTGATGCCCTGGAGTGGACTGACACTGTCTAATGCCTTGCTCTCAATGATTCTGAACCAAGACCCTGAACAAGAGGTTTTCAGGGAATTAATGAAGGAATAAAATATCTCATGTGCAACTGAGATTTGGGCAATTCCATCTATTTTAAAACTTCATAATAACGCTGTTGATGTAAATCCAGTCACTTTCATAGCGAAGCTGGTGGGAAATGAGTGCATGCTTTTCAGTATTTGTTACTGTCAAACACTATCAGTGCGGCACACTCGGGGAGAGAGCACAGAGGTTTGGAGCGCTCCTCTTATCGAACAGGAGAAAGGGAGATGCTGAGGGATTTCCAGAGCAGATGAAAGAACTCCTGCTCCCTCTTAGACAGAGTGGGCTCATCTGAAAATGACTTTTATCACCAAAAAGATTCCAAACTAAAATGTGGGTGGATTTTTGGCCTTAAAGGATGCATGGGTAATATGAACAAAGTCACTGAGAGTAAACTTAGATAGCAGTGAGATAACCGTTCATACCCAGAGCTAGTGTTGGAGGATACAGATAAAAACTCAAATATCATGATACTTCCTATCAAACTGAGTTCACACACTGTTTCACTTTATTATGTTTAGTTTCATCTGAAAATATTCATTGTGTTCAAAGTTCATGACGAATAAACCCAACAGAAATGCTTCAAAATGACTCTCAAAAAATCCATTAATGTAAATGAAGTTGAGTTTTTCTTTCTCCTGGAAAAATGCCATTAAGGTTTTGTCCTGAATATATTTAGAGTTGAATTCCCAAAGTTAATGAGCTCATACATATTTGACAAGTGATAATAAAAAAAGTGTGTTACAGCAGCTATACGTCTCAGATCACATGCTGAATATAGTTCAGCTCTAGGTTTTTACACATTTACAACTGCAGATGAAGAAAGAAAAAAAAATAAGAAAAATAAAAAAGAAAAATAAAAAGCTTGGCTGCCTTTGATCCAATGATGTGTTTTGTGGATATTTTAATAATGGGGTAAAATGGGTAATGAGGGGGGCTCAATTTTTAGTCATTTCCAATGTTCAATGAACAAAAAAGTAGTGCAAAATTGAGCAAAACACAATAGAGGGTTTGTTCTCTGTACAGAATGTTTTCTTTTTCTCTCTCATTAAAATCCAGAATCCATACAACCCACTGATCAGTGAACATCACAACAGTTAATAATGTCTGCGTTATTCGTGTTTGTTCTTAGACCAGCAGTGAATAAAGCACCAAGTTATTTTTCCAACAATGTTTAATAAACCCAAAGTTTATATTACAGAGTATAGAGGCTTTGTCAGTCCCAGATAACTTTTTAAGGGAGGTCAAACATTCACTGTAAATAATGAATAAAAAAATTGATATATTCCACACAGGAGAGAGTACATCAATTAGAAGTCCTGAATGTCGATTAATTAACCATTCTTCATGAAAATTAAACAGAAGTATATTTTATTTTTAAATTAAGTCAAAAAGGAATATCCTTTTTTTTTTCCTCAAGGGTAGTTATAGCATCTTCTTCCTCTCCTGCAGTCCCAAGTTATTTAGCGTTACAGGAAGCACCCCACAGAGACAAGGCTCCATTGTCTTTATTACACAAATTTCTTATTCGCTTAGAATTTTGTGATGGTCAAAATATACCAGTTAATACTTTGTTTCATATGTTACATTTCTGCAAATCCCCTCCCTTATTCACCCCACTGCCCTTGAAAGAAGGTCTTCTAAAGCTGACAAAGGGAATCTTGAACACTTCTGTACTGACGTCAGTTCTGGGCTGGGCCTTGCTCACTTGCTAACCATCTGCTCTTACTGCTCAGCCCTGATAACTGCCTGCTCTCACCGTTCTGATCTGCCATGCATACTGACAGAGAACCACTGTCATCGCCACTGCTTGTGCCCTGCTTACAGTTTGACTGTTTGCTTTGACAGAGTCTGCGTCTGCTGAGGCTGCTCAGCCCTGTGTACGGTCTTGGGGTGCCTGTCGTCGCCGCCAATTCTCTGCCCTGTGTTCTGGAGGACGAGGCCTGTTTTTGCTGCTGTTGCTCTGCCTTACACAGTCCTCTTTAGCCATTGCTGTTCAACCTTGGTGCTGGAATGAAGTGTCCGCATTTGCCGCCCCCATTCTGCCCACACAATGCCACAAAAAACACAATGCAGCTGTCCACCACATTAGCACTACTGTTAGCTGCTACTGTTATCCCTGTACCTATATATTCACTGCAATGTTCTGTAGCCTGCACTACTGGGATTTCTTGATCACATGTTCAGTCATCTGTAAACTACTGATTGTAGCATATAGATAATTATTATTATGATTAATGGTGGCACTGTAATTCATAAATGGTAATAACGGCGTAATAATATAGTAATACTACAATAACAAGCCATATCCATACATACAATGCCAAATATAACTTCCTAGTTGCTACTAAGTAAGAGTTCAGTACCTGTATATTTAACAAGTTAATAAAATGTAAGTAGTGGCAACAAGTATCTATTTAAATGTACATTATAATTATATAAAAAAAAATGCTGTACACACACTATATAAAATTCACATTTTAATAACAAGAACGTATAACAAGAGCATAATCTTTAGGAAACTGTGCTGAAATTAGTGCATGCTATGCATATATACAAAGGGAAAACTTTATTATTTTTTCCTTCCCCCACTTGCTCCTTAACTGTGCCTCTCTTGTCATTCCACACCAAAAAGTTTTTATACATACGCATTTTAGCACATTTTCTGGTGCAAAATATATAGTTTAAAGCACTCAAAAAACAACAGAGAATCTAAAAACATGAAACCTAGCAGCAGACGCCCCGCTGTTTTATGGAACATGGATGTGACTCTTATGTATCACTATTGCTACAACTACACTGTTATAAAATGGTGGATCTATCATAGTTTACCAGTACAGACTGCTTTATGCAGACCTTTACACATAAGAGCTCTACTTCTGCAGCTATTGTGCTGCTGATTGACTAAGTTCACTCGCTACATCTTTTGACACACATCCCATGGATAACAAACAGCAAATACGTGGCTGACGGCTGATGATTGCGCACTGTATCAGCCAGCCGTCATGAGCGGAATAACAAAGTGGCACCGTGCCGCTCTGCCACGGTGGCTATTATTTATGTTATTTATTCAGCTATTCTTTAATGTTTATCTTTTAATCACGTGAACTCTGCCATATTTCTCTTCCATTCAGGCATGGCAGTCTTGTTATTGTCTACCTGAAGTATTTGCATCACTTGGTGCCCATTTGTCTTGGCCACTGCGCTCTGCTCCGTCTCCAGCTGACAGCTGAAAATGTCCCGCTGATATGAGCGATTGGGCCAGAAATTACTGGCTACATCACCGCTCGGCAGATGCAAATCCACACCACGGAAAAAAAGGAGAGAGAGTATATAGACTGATAAAGAAAAAAAAAAAAGTCTTCCAGCTTTTCACTTCAGCTTATCGTCACTCCATTCAAGCTCGCCTCTATCTAGACACACTGCCATGATTCAGATATTCGATAAAAACCAGCGCTACTTCAATGGACCTGGAGGAAAGGAGACATCAGGAGAAGAAAGGAGAGGGAGGGAGAGAGAGAGAGAAAAAGGTAGACAGACAGACAGACAGACGGACAGACTGAAACAGGGGCAAGCCAGTTTTCAGAGAATAAAACTCCTGACTCCAACGGTAGATTTGATCCAGGCAGTAAATCAGCCCCGGCCTCCATTTTTCAGCATTATGCTGTTATTAATAATAAATGATGAACAATGCAGCATTAAACGTATCACCTAACAAGTGGAGTTAGTATCAGTTGGGGCGCACTGCGCATTGCTGCTATTCAGGATCTAAACTTCCACACTGATACACAACCGAGGAACACTACCACTCTAATGATCACAGGAATAGAAATTCCTCCTACACACATACACACACACACACACAGTCATATTCGATTCGACTATTATGACTAACTCCTTACTAAACTCACTGCCCATTCTCTCAGCTGCGCTGACCACACAGCAGCACTTTGTAGTTCTACAATAACAGATTGTAGTCTAGCTGTTGCTCTGCATACTTGTTTTCCCTTCAAAGGTCAGGACCCACACTGGACCACCACAAAGCAGTGATGTGGTGGTGGCGGTGTTAGTGTGTGTCGCATTGGTACATGTGACACCAAGGGCTTTAAAAATCCATGTTGTATGTGTTTAAAAGTTAGCACAGAGTCTCTAATACATCCTTATACGATTACTGAAAGTTACACTGCACCTAAAATATCTGTCAACTTCTGCCACCGCCTGCAATCTCATGTGAGCTGAAGTCAGACTGCAGACTAAAGATCTTCAGGAGATAAACACACAGCGTGAGGAAATGACAAAGTTCCCCAAGCTTCATTCCGACTGCTGCTGACTGGTTGTTCTTAGACACGTGTTACAGCAGCACCACAGTGTGAGGTTTGGGGTCTAAATTTAGACACGTCTGAAGCTGTCATCTTTAGTTTTGCACTGGAGCTACAAGAATCATGTAGTTAACAAGAATCGAAAGCCTCGCCAAATAGCACTGCGCAAACTGCAATCCTAAATCTTCACACTCTTCTGAAGCTGTGGCGAGTGGTTAACTAAATGGCAATCGTGATTTGTATGCGTTTTGTGGACTGTGAATGCTATTGCTAATTAGCCTTGCTGACTTGGATGAAAAGGCTAAGACTGAAAGCCAACTAATTACTTTTTTTATTTCCCTATTACTTTATGTATGTACAAGTTTGATTTTTCTTCCAATTAATGAGCTTTGTGAAATCACAGATGGGACTGTACATGTTTTTGCATAGGTAACTGATTTACACCTTCAATTCATTATATTTCTTAAACAGAAATGTTCATGGGAACCAAGCATCACTAAATGCTGAAGAGCAAGATGCCAAGGCCAGGACATGGATAAAAACATGCAGACCTCGTCCTTCTAGGAGGTGGCTGAAGCAGTTCAAAAATCATTTGGAGCAGAAACTTGGAACAAAGAAATATGGACCACTGAAGAAGAAGAAAAAAAAATTGCAGGCGATAGCCAGATGGTCAGGCAGCCACATGATGCAAAGTGTCTTTGTTTTCTGGCAATCTGTCATCATATAGAATAGGGAAAATATACACAGCTCTCTCCTCCATCTTGGATTTTGCTTAGTTTTGAGACCGTGCTGCCCTTCCACGTTTCTATTGACTGACAGAAACCTACGTTCAGCTGAAATGGTTTGAGCTGTTTTCAGTGTCTTTTCTCAGCATACAGGAGCGAAGCTAACACAGCATCCTCTTTGAATTACACTGGGGAATGCATTTCTGCGTCTGTCTTTGGTGAGCATGTACCCTAACACCCTCTGTGTTTTTTGCGTCTGGTACTAAGCAAGAAGAGAGTAATTTGTTGAATATGATCTACAGGTGGCACTTTATTATGAGACCCCCCTACACCTCATCTACAGTCAGGAGACTGCAAATCCGTATTTTGGGTATCTATGTTGAATCAGTATTTACTGGCAACTGCATGTCAATAAGATTTTGTATTTTAGCTCTTGGTTTCCCTCTACAGTTGCAGAGTGTAACTCATTTTTACTGCACTGTGCTCAAATGAGGGCGGCATGGTGGCGCAGCAGGTAGTGTCGCAGTCACACATCTCCAGGGACCTGGAGGTTGTGGATTCGATTCCCGCTCCGAGGAGTTGGTGTGTTCTCTGGGTGCTCTGGTTTCCTCCCACAGTCCAAAAACACACGTTGGTAGGTGGATTGGCGACTCAAAAGTGTCCGTAGGTGTGAGTGTGTGAGTGAATGTGTGTGTTTTGACCTGTGAAGGACTGGCGCCCCCTCCATGGTGTATTCCCGCCTTGCGGTACCCACCACTCTGGACCCACCGCAAACCCTGAACTGGATAAGCGGTTACAGATAATGAGTGAATGAATGTGCTTAAATGAAAGGGGAGGTGGTGTATATGGGGAGCTAGGTTTTCCTATCCTCATCCAAAAGTTACATAGTGCAGTTTCTTCAGTGCTGAGCCCAAAGCAGCAACAACAGAGGCTCTATTCCCCCATTACTGTTTAGTGAAGCCTCACATCGATTTTGAAGCTGTCACTTTAAGGTAATAATATTACACAGTGTTTCTTTAATGTGTAAATACATATTTGACATAAGACAGTTCCCTAGAATTGCATGCACACACATTTCTGGCACTCATTCAGCATGAAAAATCAGCCTCAGCCCTGATCATAACCCTCTACATCCCCCCAGTGTAACATTCTCCCACAACAGTTTACAGTGCTGTGTCTGTAATTCTTCTCAACACGTCTTTGGTTTCCTAGACAGGGTTTAAGCCTAGTCCTGGACTACACTGCATTTTGAATTTTGTGATTTTCCATTGAAAGGAGGATATAGTCCAGACTAAGCTTAATCCTTGCCCGGGAAAGTAGCCGATAGTGTTTGCGTGGATTTATTGGAGCGGTGCCGCCAGAGGACGGAAGCTATAACTAAGCGAACGTAAAATAGCTATAAATCCTAGCAAACCATAACATGTCTGGATTGCTCCTTTTCTAGCCATTTTGGCAGCACTTCTGGTGATAAATCAAGAAAGTTGTGTTTCCCCATTCTTATAGAACACTGTCTTATATCTAAACCTGCTAGAATAAAATAAAATCAAATAAATTAAAATAAAAAGTGGAAGGTGTTCTTATGGTATGGCCCGGTTTTATTCTTTTAAACAGGATTGTGCATATTTTATTCACATGAAAGCACAAAGCTCGTCTTGCTTCAGCCTTCTCAGCACTACAGAGACCATTGTATGTATCCACAAAGCTAAGGCTTTCTGTATGGTCCTAACAAAGAGACAGGCAGCTCACAGTTAAATGAAATGAAGCCGAGTGTGATGAGCTGTCCAGTGTTGTTTTCGTTTTAGCAGCAGTTTGAAAAATAGAAATGGTTCCTGGCTTTACATGTCTCGAAGGTAGAATGTGCCAGCTCTGTAGCATTATATGACTGGCTGAGTCCTAGGTAATGGGCAAAACTGGCCATGAGAAGATCAGGGAGAGTTTAAAAAATAAAATAATAAAACACTCTGTTAAAGGCCAACTGTATATATTTGAGTTTTCAAAGTTTATATTAAACAATAAATCCACACTTTCCGGCAATGCCTTATCAACCCATTCACTCCAGCAGTGCAGAAAACTCCAGACGAGCGGAGAAAGTGAAGTCTGCTGTTTAACGTCTGAGCTGTGTGTCAGAAACATCTTCTTCTGTGTGTGTGTGTGTGCATGTGTGTGTGTGCGTGTGGGTGTGTGTGGCCTCTCTGCTGCATGAGAGCTGTCATGAGGCCTGATTAATCTTCATTCCTTCGTCTTGTCATTCCTTCGCTCTCGTCCACGCAGCAGCTGCAGCAACAGCAGCACACACTCACTGAGCTGAAACACATCCACAAACAACTTCACACACTGTGAAGGACTGGCGTAAAGAATGAAGCAGGATATGTAAATAAAGACAGCAGTGGAAATTTACGTCATAGCAATGGCCAGCAGGCCAAATACAGAACATAAATACACTGCACTATCACCTAACGTCCAGCAGGTAGAACGTCCTAATGAGGTTCACTCACAGTAATTGGTTTAAGAGTGGGCTGAGGGGGCTGGTACAGTAGGTATATTTTGAAACTGTATAATGTACTGGAGATCTAAGAACCACGGTGGAGATTCATGTTCGTTTACTTTGGAAATTTGTTCATGAATACAACGTTATTGTTGCGGAATACAGAGTGAAGGCAAAATATCCATAGCATTATATGGACGTTAATGGTAAAGCATTTTAATCCAAGTAATTTTGGAATATTTTGATTGGTTCATTCATCATGAATGTGTCACAATTTTTTTAATTTATGGTAATTGTATACAACTGTATACAAGCACTGTGCTAATTGAGAAGATACATCATTTTAACTAATAACAATAAGAATCATCTTGTGTGCCTGAGACTTTTGCACAGTTGCAGGGTCTCAGGGTCTCGGTTTTGATCCTTGCCTCTGGTAACTGTCTGTGAGATGCATTCTCCTTGTGTCTGCGTAGCTGTCCTCCGCTGCTCCAGTCAAGAACACATGTTGGTAGGTGGATCGGATATGAAACTATCCACAGGTTTGTGTGTTTATGACTGTGTCAGGGTGAGAAGCCCTCTGAGGGATTGCACCCTGTTCAGGACGTGTTCCTGCATGCACCCAACACTACACTGAAAACAGCTTAGTCTCCATATATATCAATTCTATACACAATGCACATGGTTCTACAAAGGTCCTTTGGTAAAGAACATAAAACCCTGAGCACTATAGAACCTTTTGCATGATTTAGGAGTTCCTTGCATCATGAACGGGTTCTTCAGACTGATAGAGCATGTGCTATAGATGGTTCTATATAGCCTTTTCTTTTCTTTTTTTTTTTTTTTTTTGAAAATGGTTCCTCTAGTGTTACGATGTCATGCTTGTTACAGTAGAGGGACCATCTTTGGTGCCACATAGGATCTTTTTCTAAACGGTGCTATATAGAACCATCTATAGCACATGCTCCATCATTCCAAAGAACCACTTCATGATGCAAGGAATCTTTTAATCATGCAAAAAAGTTCTTCACGTTCTCACGGCTCTATATAGAACTATTTCCTTTAATAAAGAACCCTTGTAGAACCATCATGTTTAAGTGTGCAGATTTGAGAGTGAATATCTTGTGTTCAGAGTTCAATAATGATCCCATATAAGAGTTTTGAAATGAGAGACAGTGTAAATAAGACTTGAGCGCATCAACAGAAGGAGTTTCAGTGTCTGCTTATAGACTTGGCCGTCTACAGTGGCGGGGTTTTGATGCTCGTTGCTTGTTTGAACATGCTGAGAATGGCATGGGAGGTGAGGAGGTAAATAACAAGCAGCGTGTCAACTATCTGGCCCTCAGCGGGACGCCCCAACAGCAAATCGCTAACAAATCAACTAGACAAGAGAAATATTTTGCGAGACGGTAGGGGTTTGGCCTCTACCGCAGACATAGTGCCGTGCAGAGTGGATCTGCAGTAATGAAATGGCGTGAACCCCATCCCTCGCTCCACCCTCTGTGAAAATCCATCTTTTTTTTTTTTTTTTTGAGAACTGGGAATAATGTAGGATGCCACTGTCAGGACCCAGAAAAATGCCCAACAAAGCTTTAGGGTAGAGATCCGTGTCCACTCCACCAACACACAACAGCAAGGAAACAAGTGTTCCAGTCAATTTATAGACAATTGGAAATGGGGAGGGAAATTACAGAGGGGCAACACTTTGCTGCCATTATCACAGAAGCACTCAAACACTCCAAAGGCTCCCATTGTAATGTCTGAATAACATGTCGTTAGCAGAGTTGTTTACCCTTAGACGGCGGGAGAGAGTGAGGTGGCTATTGATTCATTGACATACCATCTCTCTCTCTCTCTCTCTCTCTCTCTCTCTCTCTCTCTCTCTCATATATATATATATATATATATATATATACACACACGCACACTCACACACACCCCCAAGGCCACAGCCCACCATGTCCAGCCCCAGCAGGTATGACCCAATTACCAAACAACAATAACAAAGTCCAGTTTCAGTGACATCACTCTCCAAGGTTAAAAACAACTGATTTTTTTTTTTAGTGCTAAAGTTATACATTAAACAACCCACTACAAAAAAAAAAACAAGAAAAGGAATATTCTCTTTTAAAGAAACATGCCTCTGGAACATCACCAGTGTTGATTTTAAGATGAAAGTTACATGAAAAGTGTACAAATTCAAAATATTCTTTTGGGCCAGGCATAGACACAGGCATCTTTAATGAATGAACGCTCCTGACAGTTGTCTGCTATAATCACTTTGTGAGAAATATATTCATTAAATATTGATAATTGTATTTATTCCCCATTACATTATTTAGGGCCGCTGGAAGTGTTGGGACTGAGGCTGTATTGAATATTTGATTTAAAAGCCTGAACATGAGCTCTGAATATTCATGATGGATCTCCATTCAAATTAATCACCCTTGATCAGGTTATTTCTGGAGAGAGTTCCATACACTTTCACTACAGTTAGTCTATATCAATCCACTACAGATGTTGTATTTGTGTGTGGAATGACGGTGCTGCAGGTTGTGTCACTGCCACATGGCTCCAGGGTCCCGGCTTTGATCCTGACCTTGGGCGACTGTCTGTGAGGTGTCTGGTTTGTTCACTGTAGGCCTGGCCTTGAAAAGTCTGCTATTCGCATATTGAGTCTTGGTATCTACATTCATTGTCCGTTTTATCAATGCCACTGACCACACAGAAGCACTTTGTAGTTCTACATTTACAGACTGTAGTCCACCGGTTTCTCTGCATACTTTCTCGATTTCATCCTGCATTTTAATGGTCAGGACCCCCACAGAGAAGGTATGATTTGGGTGGTGGATAATTCTCAGCCACTGCTGTGACACTGATGTAGTGGTGGTGGTGTGTACGAGTGGATTAGACACAGTGGGGTTGCTGGAGTTTGGCTCAGTTTGTCACTGCTGGACTAAAAATATCCAGCCAACAGTGACCTGTGCCCACTGATGAAGGCCTGGAGCATGACCAACACAAACTCTGCAGCAACAGATGAGTTATTGCCTCTGACTTTACATCTTCAAGGTGGACAAACAGGGATAATAAATGGACACAGTGTTTAAAAACTCGAGCAGCACTGCTGTGTCTGATCCACTTGTACCAGCGCAACACACAATAACACCACCATGTCATTGTCACTGCTGTGCTGAGAATTATCCATCCCCTAAATCATACCTGCCATGTGGTGGTCCTGTGGGGGTCCTGACCATTTCAGAGCAGGGTGAATTAGGGATAAAAAGTATGAAAAGAAAGAGGTTGACTACAGTCTGTAATTGTAGAACTAGAAAAATGGATAAAGTGCTCCTGTATGTTCAGTGGATCTGAGAAAATGGACAATGAGTGTAGATACAAAGTAGAGTGTTCATTTACTTGAATAAACGTAACTTAGCATATAGTGCACTTGATAACACTACTCCTTCCATATACAGTACCCATCAAAAATGTGGACACGCCCACTCAGGGATGCCATGTCCCATATATTATGAATGTACAGTACCAGTCAAAAGTTTGTCTTCTCATTCAAATATTTTTCTTTGTTTTTTGTTTTTTTTTTTGTTTTTTTTCTTTTCTACATTGTAAATGAATATGGAAGACATTAAAACTATGAAGGAACACACATGGACCTATGCAGTAAACAAAAAAATGTTAAACAAACCAGAATATGTTTTATACTTTTGATTCTTCAAACTAGCCACCTTTTGCTTTGATTACAGCTTTGCACACTCCTGCCGTTCTCTCAATCAGCTTCATGAGGTCGTCACCTGGAATGGTTTTCAGGGAACAGCTGTGGCCTGGTCTAGAGTTAATTTGTAGAACTGCTAGCCTTCTTAATGTGGTTGAGGCCATAACTTGGATTGTGCAGAGGTAGGGGCAGGTACACAGTTCTATACAGAGAACAACCCTATTCCAATAACGAGATGATGTGTCCAAACTTTTGATGGGTACTGTAGGAGTTCAATTCCAAGATGTGGAAAGAATACAATGCTAGCCATAAATAAATATATACATAAATGTATGAATGAATAAATTAATTAATTCAATAAATATATTGAATATATAACAAAATGTAATACAATTAAAAAATGCATTGGACATGTATCCTAATAGTGCACTAGCCTACCTCTGCAATGTAAGGGACTTTGGGTAACACTGTGTACTACGTCCCCAAAAATGCATATGCAAATTTCTATACACATACATTTCCATATCAAGCCACAGACTGAAATAGAAAGAGCGTCAACAACATCAACAGCCTACAAAATAATCTCCTCCCAAAATGAACCTATAGCAGCTTCTAAATGTGTAAAGATGTGCCAGCGCTGTGAATCCACTGAAATGAAGTGAGAGGCCTCATGAGGGAACATGAAATAAACACACTGCCAAAACACAAGAGCCTTCACAGCACTGACTGGACCACCTCATCTCCCCTCGCAGCAGAACGACACCAAGTCACAGCAACATTGGACTTGATGCAAATATAATGCCAGAACGTGCCTTATGTAAAGCGTGACATATATCCCAGCTCATTTCCTTTGTGTAAATCCTGCATAAAGTCTGCACGCTCATTGAATGTCTCTCACTGAGGAGGGAGATAGTTACAGACTGTGCTGAGCACAAGGTAAGGACAAGACACATTTTATTTGGATCATTTCCAGGGAACAATATTCATGTTTCAGTGACACTTTGATGGAGAGGAAAAATACCCCTAGAAATATTTGTGGAGAAAAAAAAGGGGGGCACAATAAATACTGAAACAATTTGAACGTATAATTGTTGAGGCTATGAATATGCAATGAGTCCCTAACCGTCTCCACCCACTTCTCCACAGCTAACTGCCTTTTTCACACATGATAAGTCTTCTAGTGTATAAACAACAGTGCACGGTCATGTTAACAAGACAAAACACATGGTTTTTAACTGGAAGAGTGGTGGCTTTAAGAGAAAATCAGCCTCAACAAATACAGATCAACTGTATCTACCTACAGTCTATTTCAGATTCTGTTCCTTATTAGAACCGACCAGGCCTCCAAAGTTCAGTCTTCGAATTTATCTTATTTCGTTTCTTTCATTGTCTGTAACCAATTATCCAGTGCAGTCTCTCTGTGGGTCTGGAGCCTATCCAGAATCACTGGGTGCAAGGCAGGAACACCAGTCCGTAACAGGACACCACTCTTACACATTCACTTACACCTATGGACTCATTTGCATGGTCAAATAACCTACCAATAATTGGACTGTGGGAGTAAACAGGAGTACCTGGAGGAAACCCATGATAAGGTCATGTAAGGTTGTTTGAGAGTTCAGTCGAACAGCATATTTTGGTGGTTTTCCACTGCATGATACCTACATGGCTCATCTCACCTTTTTTTTGCTTTTCCACTAAGCAAATCTAGTTCCTGTTCCCTTACAACCGTTAAGTACTTTGTTCCAGCTTGCGCCTGGTTCCAAGCAAGCCGAGTAGGTACTATGTGTGGCATGTAAACCTTGCAGAGTGCTTATTGGCCAGAGAAACTTTTAGGTCAATACGAATTACAGATCTCCAGCACAAACTCACCATCTGTAAGATCTAGTTTTTACAGCAGCCATTGCAGATTTTATCCAAATAATAAGAGCAGTTTATGAAATTACTTGTAAAATTGGTCTTTTGAAGAGGTTCAAATGATCCTTGGATTGGTGGCAGATGAAAAGCTCTAGCAAGAGTTGAACATACAACAATGAAAAACTTGATCTGTGGGGACTGGCGCTGTGTTCAGTCCAAAAAAATTAAACCAAGACACTAATACAGGACAGTTTATCAGAGCCTAACATTAATGCCACTTTTGTGGTTTCAAATCCTGCGGTTCCCATTACAGATGTTACATTTCAACGGGAGCTGCGGTAGTGGAAAAACAACCAGGGAATGGAATGTCGAGCTGTGCCAAACGAATACCATGCAGTGGAAAAGCACCTTTAGAATAACATTTTGAACTCCAGTGAACTGAAGTCCTCCACCCGAACACACATTTCTTTTTGACTTTCTTCTTCGTCGTCTATCTAATCTCCTCAGAAACACCTCCTGAGAAATCGCTTGAATAACTCGTACTTTAAGGCCATTCAGACTGGAAATGATTTAAATGATGGTGGTCTCTGACTGCTGCACTGAACGGTGTGCTAGCTCTAACTGCAGAAATCTCCAGCTGTATGATTAGCACCTGTAGCAGAAAGACCACTTAAAAGTGCAGGAAACACAGGGAGCTGACTTCAAACCACAGCCATTTACTGACTCAGATTCCATGTTGGTTCAGAGGAAAACGCACGTGAGATTTGATGAAGTATTCTTGGTACACTTAAAAGTAGTCATTCATTCATAAGGCCACAAGACACCTAGCCTTCGATGACATCTGACAAACATTCCAAGTCTTATGAACACAAAATATTTTTACCTTCATTGAGCCTCCATATTTAACTCATCAGTTGTAATGAACACACCAACACAAACTAGTGCACTATGGGAAGTAAGCAGTGAGTGGCAGGTAGCCAACCCAGTGTCCAGGAAGTATTTGGGTGTTAGGTGCCTTCCTCAAGGGCACCTCAGCTGTGGATGTTGAGAGAGGAGGCAGTGCATGTTATTTCTTCTTTATTTCATAAAAAGCATTAAACATTACTAGTAGTGTTCTGATGTCTCATAATTTCCAGTTTTTACCACTACACTTTGTAACTCAGTTCCAAGGGGCAAGGCAACACTTGAGAACCAGGGGTAGGGGGTAATTTAAGAAATGTGACCCTTGCAGTACATTGTTACCTACCCTTTATATAGTAAGCCTTCTAATGATGTCTTACATACAGAACAGCAGCACAAATGACCACTTCTTTAAAGTCGCCTATCAGAGCGAGGCTTATTAGAAATATCCAAGCTGAAGGACACTTTCGTCCTGCAAGGATTCAATTCACAACCTGCACTGTTCCATCTGAGGTGAGACGGACGCTGGAGGGAAATGATGAGTTCACTTCATTTTGGATGATTGCTGCTGCAGGTGCATTAAGCACGGAGTGAGTGAAGTGCTCTATATAATCCTTCTCATTATATGAAAGACAAATGCTGGACATGGACAGGAGGAGTGTGCTCCAGTCCCCAGGGCTATAAATCCACAGCTAATCTCAGGACAGATACTGTCTGCCGATCAGTCCAGTTCATTGGCAAACAGCGGCTAAGACACAGTGGCACAGAGCCAGAGCTGATCCTCAGTCAGGCCCAGTGCTCCGAGCTCGGTACCGCATCATGGGTCATTACGGATAAGCCCAGGTGCGAGTACGGAAAAGCATCCCCCCATGGTGCATCTGATTCCACTACTTACATTAATGCAATTCCCACTTTAAAGCTCCAGCTAAATCTCCTCTAAATGATTTAAAGGAGGGGAAATTGCTTTGGCGTACCAACCCACAGTCTTATCTACAAAGTGTAATGCTTTCATATCATGCTCATGCAGCCAAACATTTCAACTCTCTGGATCCTGGGATGTTTTGTCAAAAAAAAAAAAAAAAAAAAGATGGCAGCTTGGGAAAATTCAGTCCTAGAAAAGTACTACAAATAACAAATGTCCTTCTTGAAGTTTTAGTAACCTCTTTAATAAAATACGCAACGGACAAAGACAAAAAAAAAAAAAAACAATCATTAGAGAATAACCTAGCTAATTAATAAAGATCTCTAACTTCATATTTGTTCTTAAAAGCCTTTTATACCAAGACCATAAAACCCCCACTTTACCATCTCGTCCGTTTGGATTGCACTTTACCATGTTGATCTTTTGGATTGCAATGAATGGTCTCACAATGAACTGTGCCTTTCTTTACCGTTATATCATGAAAAGCTGTGGTTATCAAACATTTTTCCTTGCATGCCCCCCAACTAATAGCATAAATAGATAAAAAATAAATAAATAAATAAATAAATAAGAAAAATTCAGTTGATTCATGAGAGTTGAAGTGGGCAGCTGTGACCTCTTAGCAGGCAGCCGTGACCTCTTAGCGGGAAGCCTAATGGTCAGAGATGTGGACTTGAGACCTGAAGTTCCTTCAAGCAGCAGGAAAACTGGGGACAGGGGAGTGAAGAAACAGTGCTGTCTCCTCCCTCAACATTCACATCTGAGGTGACCTTGAGCAATGCACCTAGCCCCAAAATGTTCCCTGAGTGCTGGGGATGGCTGCTTTCCAACCTGGGTATCTGTGTGTTCACTGCCTCTAGTGCACTTGATGACAAAATGAAAAATGACCAAAAGAAAAAACACATTCATTATTATTATTATTATCATATATTTTTTCATCTTTGCTATGAGCTTGTTTGCACTGCCCATCTTTTAAAAGCAGCCACACTCAAAACATGCTCAAGGATGATTTATTTTGGGAGGCTTTATGCAGTAACAGCAGAAAAGCCAGAGATTTTAGCCAGAAAACCACACCAGGCTCTCCTCATCTCCCACCAGAGTCACTGTGTATGTGTATGACTGGCTTTGTCGTATTTTCACCATTTTTTTTTGGCAGATTACCATCACTTGTCTTGTTTCTCTCAGATGTCAGCAGTCACCCATTTTCATTTTCATCCTTGTCAAAAGTGCCCTCTCCATCCTGCAACCATACAGACTGTGAATGAATACCACAGGGGAAACATAGTTTGTTTATTGTTAGGCCGTGAAAAAGATTTGGATATGAAAATATTAGTTATGCACTACATGTTCTCCATCTCCAGCCATGCGCAAGACCCCTGCCCTACCTCTTAGCCTCAAGGGCACACCATGCACACACTTTGAGAAATGCTGGACTAGTGTACTAGGTAGGAACTAACATATTAGCCTGGGGCAACTGTGTTCAATTAGGACTCATGTGGTCTCCAGTGTTCACCCACCAGGCTGATGATCCACACAAAACATATGGAACTGGTTTTATGCCAGATGCCCTTTTTAATGCAACCCTCCCAATTTATCCAGGAGTACATGTGCAACCTCTGTGTTTGGGTAGACATGGGGAGTCAGAAGACCCAATGTGAAGCTCAAACCCAAGCCCCCAGGGCCCGAGAGCTGTGTATCAGCAAGACCACCTGCCCCACCCCAATAACACATTTACATTTTAAGCTACAATTCTGAGAACGGATTGAAACATTGTATAAAACAAAGAATAGTTACACCACACTAAATAGTTCAAACAAGTACAACTACAGTTAAGCCTAGTTTGCAATGAACGTGACTTTTTAAACTTCTTATATGAAGCTGACAAATTATGATAACAATAGACTTGTAAACAGACCATTTTATGATGGATAAAATGAGATGTGTAGAAAGGGTAACAGTGACCTGTTTTTTTGTAGAATAGTGAATCCTCATCACTCACTCTGCACAGTAAAACCTCAGATCTCACCAAATACTGACTTGACTTTGTTTTCTTAGTAGTCAACATTAAAGCAATCAACTTTAGCATATATTTGTTAAAATGTTTAACAATTTAATCACCAATTTAATCAATTAACCCCTCATACAATTATTTTGAGATACTGATGTTAGCGTGTACCTCAAAATATTAATGAACTAAATTCACATTCTCAAGTCTGAGCTTATTCTTTACCTCAACATTCTCAGGTCTCTGACACTTTCTGTATTAGAAAAAAAAAAATTAAAATTATGTTAAAATGTTAAAAATTACTATTAATTGCATTTAAGTTGTTTACAACCTTAATTAATAACCACATAATAAACTATACTCATATTTTAAAGTGATACAAAGATTTAACACTAGAAGCACAGAGAGCTGGTGATTTGACCAGTTTCCTTTATGGAGGAAATTAACATTTAAGTAATAGCTGATAAATACACAACTCCCTTTGCAAACTACCTTTTGTCTTTCCTTCTTTGTTTTCTCTTCATCCAGAGCAGAGCCTGTTAATACAGGCATTTTAAGGTGTAATGTCTTAATTCTTGTAGCAAAAAAAGGGGACATCATATTATGGTCACAAGCCGGTGTACACATATATAATTCCACACTCTTAAAAATAAAGGTGCTTCAAAAGGTTCTTTGTGTGGCACCAAAGAAGAACCTCTTTTGGTTCCATAAAGAACAAGTTTTGCTAATAACATTTAAGATTAATAACTTAAGATCAACTGATGGATTTTTAAACCTTTAAAAAGTCCTTCACACACATCTCTTAAAAAAACATGGATCTTAATGGAACCAAAAGTGGTTCTTCTATGGCATCACTCAAAGAACCCTTTTATAGTACCTTTAGAGTGCATGTAAAGCATTTACTTAATTAGATTTTGACCAAGCCGCAAACTGAAGCTGGGCCATTTAAAGTAGCAACAGGTTAGTAGTTTGCGGATCTTGAATGCTGTCAGCTGCGTATGATAAATGCATTAATACCACTGTACATCTTGCACTACTTCCTTTTATAAACATAATTCCTGCAAAAAATTCTCACAAAACTACGAGAAATGTTAGCCAACCTAAGGCTGCATCCAGCACCACTATCTGCAACTATACAAGAGCTAGTACTCGTGCATGCTAATTTCCAAAAGTTCAGTCAGTCAGCAAGTGAAAAAGCCCCTTCCTACTTCATTTCACTGTCTTCACTTTTCCTGCTCCAAGAGATCTACCTTTCTCTGGGCTCTAACCCAAGACTAACACACCTGATCAAGCTAATTAAGCAGATTGATGATCAGGATTAGATGTGTTCAATCAGGATTGGAAGGGAGTTCTTCAGGAGGGCAGATCTACAGGATTCTGCAGGATTGATGACCACTGCTCTAATCCAGTCCGTACAAGATAACGCCAGGGCCATAAAGCTTCTCCAAATTGGCCCTTTTATAGAACATGAAAAAAAATATGAACATTAATGTAGCGATGTGTTATACTAAGTAATGTTTTATTCCATTTCCATTGGTCCATTCATCATGAAATGTTCACACAGTACAAATGACAGCTTTTGAATGATGTGAAAATGAATGAACACTGACTGAAATCTTCAGTATTGGCAGATATCTTCATTCATCTTCTGTAAGCACTTCAGCCTGTTCAGGGTCATGGTGGGTCGAGTCTGCCCAGAATTATTAGGCACATGGCAGGACAAGGCATCACACACAATCACTCATATACTCACGCCTAAGGACAATTTCACAGTCCATTCACCTATAAACATGGGTTTTTGGATTGTGGGAGGAAAGCAATGCATACACAGGGAGAACATGTCACAGTCTTTATAGATAGGTGACAATAGGTGAGGATAAAACCCAGGACCCTGGAGCTCTGTGACAGTGACACTACCCTGCAGCACCACTGTGCCTCCCACAACCAACAGAAAACTGCATAACAATTAAATCTAATATTTCTTCTGAAACAAAGGGTTTTAATCTAGAGCATGTTCCCTTTTACTGCAGTGACAGATTCAACTCTTCTCAAAAAACCAAATACCAGATGACTGTGACAATTTGACTGCATACAGCCACAAGAGTATTAGTGCTTTCAAGTTGTACTGTGCCATATAGTATTGTGTTTAAATAAACCCATATGATAATAGCAATATTCAGACATATTTATGGAATGACATCATGTAACAATGCAGTATTTATTATGCGAGTCATTTAGGCTCATTAAAAAGTATGTTGGGGAGTGGCTCTGCAGTAGAAGAGTGTGTTCCAAAAAGGGGAGCAACTGCCGTTGTATGTTTAGTTACAAAACCTCAGCGGTAAAAAAATAAATAAATAAATATGGCGATATGTAGTGCGGTTTTTATTTTTGTTATGATATGAATTTTTCATATACCGGCCACACCAGTTTAAAAAGCCTAACCATGTCTGGAACGCAGCGTGGTGGTAAATTGTTTCACAGGGGACATTTTTCATTGCTGCGCTGCTAAACACTCATGGAACGGGGCTCATGTTTTAGTGGAGTTGTTGAGCGCGGTGTAAATAAACAGGGGAGGTTCTGAACCAGAAGTTGTACCAGACATTAAAGTAGAAGATGATGACCCAGAAGAATGTTTGTAGAAAAAAGGAGCCGTGTCTGTTGCCTGGAGGTATTTCGACTATAAATGTCAGACATGGACCAAACAAACAAACACTTACTGCAAATGCTGTCGATCTAAAGGATCAATAGTATTATTGCTGGGAGTTGCACAGTGTTGCTATTTATTATATTTGTTGTTATCTTTTAGTTTAAATATTGTTATTTAATGAAGATATTTGGGACTTCAGTGCACAAGCAGCCCTGGCTATTTTGTATCTAAATACTTCTTCTTTGTTTAAATATGTTGTAAATCAATGAAGGTTTCTGAAAAAAAGAATAAATCAATAAAATAAAAAAATAAAAAATAAAAAACTGGTGAGAGATTGATAACCTTAACAGAGTGTAGCTGGTTTACATAAGTTTTGAAAATGAGCCTATAGTTTTGAAGTTGTCTGAAAAATGTGTTAAATAAAAGGTTCTACATTTTTACTGCAACTGTCATGCCATATGATCCCTTCACTATTGTAGTGCCACCCTCTGAAGACTGATTATGACTGTGGGGTCATGCAAACCTGTAATAAAACCTTATTGAAAATTATTGAAAGATATACTGAAAAATATTGTGATATAGAATTCGTCATACCGCCCAGCACTAGCAATGTGTATAAAATGAAAATGACTAACAACAAAAACAGTAAAACACAACTCCATTTCAAACAGAAGCACCAGGTTGAATTTGAGTAAAGTCAAAAATGCCATGAGAAGAGCTCAACAGCCAATGAGCTCTGTCCCAAACATTATCTATTTTATAGGAAATCAGAATCTTGATATGTTATTTTTGTTTAAAGTGTAACCAAAATATTCAATTTTGTTTTTTAGTTTCTACTGAATTAAATTTACATTTTTACATAAAAAACCTTTAACATTTATTTTGTTGCAATAGAATGTTCATAAAATAAAAAAAATAATAATTTTTTTTCAGTGTTTTGTCATTTCGCCAAAAATATTATTGCAAATAAACCCTACAATATAGTGATATTTTTTTAAAGCCATAATTGCACACCCCTACTCTCAAGTGCTAATGATGAATATGTTCATGATTAATTCATGATTAGAAACATGACTCCAACTCACCCCAAAGCTATTAGACACTGTTCTAAGGGGTGAGGGAGGGGCTTATAACCCCTCTGGCTGACACTTGGCATTGGGCATTGACCTTAGTCTCATGTACTTTTTGTGCTCATTACTTGTGGCATCATTTGGGGGAGGACGTTTTGTTTTACGCTGACTACTAATCTGTCTTCTCCACAGCACCCTGGTTTTAATGGATGCAAAATGATGATTTTCATGATGGGGAACAGATAAGGTGGACATTAAATATGTATGAAGCATTACTTTGTGACATGACTACAACCTTTATATTCAGAGGTCATTAAAACTATAGGCCCCATGTCAACATCAGTCACACTTCATGCATGTGTAATACCTCCACGAATAAACAGTGGACAACATTCACAACCAGACATCTGTTGCCTGGGGCCCCACTTTCGCAAGGGAACCCAAGCAACTGCTTGCTTTGCTTGGCCTCTGGCTTTGCCTCTGAGCAAAATAGGACACAATCTTTTTATTGAATCTAACTTTTTACCTTAAGCAACATGAGGCATGTACAACTTCCTGAATGCAAGCAGAGGTGGGAGGCTGGATTATTTCTGCACAACCGTATTCAATCCTCAGGATGAGTGAGGTAAAGTTCAAAAAGATGGAGTCAGGCTGTTGGCAGATTTTCTCTGCGCTGTAATTCTGTCACATTCCATATCATTAGCTGTGAGTAATGAGATATTCATAGCATCTTCAGAATGATGCATTTCAGGGTGTTTTTAAGTACACACTGACATTACAGTACAGTCATCAATCAGTCAATTATGCAGGGCCTGCCTCATCCCTAAAGAATGAGCTTAACAAGGACAGAGGAAATTCTGCAGCAGAACATGCAAAGAATCAAGGGCAGATTTAATCAAAACGACATGAGCAGAAAACATACAGTCTGAAAAATAAATGTGCTGAGAAGGTTTCTTTGGAGCAATGCGATGCTTCCCTAAAGACCCTCTAAAGAGATAGTTTTTAAAGCAAAATTTCTCAAATGTAGAGGTGACCAATGTTTCAATGGTTAAACTCTGTTTTAATTTTTCATTTATGGCTGTTTATTTTTGGCTATTTATAATATATATTTAAAAAAAAAAAAAAAAAACAAAAAAAAAACACAGGGATATGAAATTAGTAACCTAATGACTGCTAAGGAGGGTTTCTTGAGTAGGGGTAATGGGGCAATGGACGTACGGTGACAGAGGGGTCTTTAGAAGCAACACGATCTTGAAAATATAGTGAATAAATAAAAGGAGCAGCCCAGATTTGGGAACATTTCTACATTAGAATTAGTTTTGATTTTGTATTTGTTTAACTCACTAACTGAGTTCAAATCCACTGGTGGTGCTGTTTTTAAATACACGCATCTATATGTACCTGAAGTAGTATTACAAATATGCATTCCATTTACCCCATGAGTCCTAATACTAGGTTTTTCACTGTTAGCTTGTTCCTGGTTAGCATTGTTAGTGATACCAGCTGATAACAGCACAAGTTTGTTTGATTGGTTTTCATCCGAAAACAAGCTTTTATGTAGACTGGCTGTGTGAAAGGGCCATTAGGTGATAGCATGACTGTCCCATACTGTAAAAAAATATCTGTACGTTTTACAGTGAAAAACTGTAAAACCATGATAATGAATGTAAACTCTAAAAATGTTGAAAACCGTTTATGTAAAATACCATACCGTTAAATACCGTAATACTTTTATCAGCCAAAACACACATTTTTACATCTCTTTACTGTAAAAAATTAATTATTTCACTGTTAAATGCACAAACCATTAGGAGCGGTACAAGAGTCCAATGACTGGGAGGAGCTGAGACTCATTAGGGAGTTCGGAACATGCCTTGCTGCTCCATATTTTCTGACATTTTCAGAGTTTCTTTGAGTCTTTGAGACTTTGATTTTAGGTTGCATTGGGGTGATTGTTTTGTGTATTTGTGTGCGTGTATGTTTGTGTTTCTTTGCATGTTATGACGAGATATGTGTTGGTCAGGAAAGTTCACCATCAGCTTGTGTTCCGAGTGCTGGAGTATGGCACCCAGATACTGCATATTTCTTTGATCCATTCAGCAACATGTACTTTTAAGAGTTGGGTTAGGGTTGCGGAATGGCTATATCTAAATATGGCTATATCTCAGTCTCCATTATCTCATTTGTCACAGTATTTCTATGTTAATTTTATTGCAATTAATGTTTCTTTTTTTATGTAAGTATTATGGGTATTTTATGGTGTATAACTTTTTTTTTTATTTTAAACAGAAAAGTATTGTAAACAAAACTAAAATTTTATGTCATATACATTTTTACCATATATTGTACGGTGAAATTTTGGTAACCACAGCTGCCATTTTTTTAAACTGTAAAATTGACAGATTTTTAAAATCTATTTATTTATTTATTTATTTTTGACAGTGCAGGTATGCGCCGCACCCACTATGACTCATAATATACGACTCACATCGCATATTAGATGTTTGTGAGCATCCAATTTATATTTTCATTATATATATTCATTATTTATATATTATTTAACCAAGCATGTCTTTTAAAATGAATATTTTGAGTAGGTCATTGTCTGGGACAGAGCATAGTTTACATGAGGTGCTAGGAAAGAAACAAATACAAAGCCTGCACATTTTTCCAGCATGATCCTGCTTCTCGCTGAGTTATTTTTTCCTGTAGACATCCATATTTTTTCCTTTCAACATTTTTATTTATCCCTGACCCCACACCATGTTAGAGGACATCTCTCGCTATGAATTTGCTGCTGTCTGCGGTCTCTTTCATGTGGAGAAGAGTTCACGTTCCTGTGCTTCTTTGGTTCAACATAAACAATGTCAGTCTAACTACTGACCAATCACAGTCATTGCGGTCTGCTTCAGTGCAACACAGTTGCATTTCTGGAGTGGTACTTGTCAGGGTTCATGTTTATTTAGTATTATATTTTTCTCATTTTCTGTGTCTCATTTAAATGGAGATCTCAATTCTGTCCTGGAGGGTAATGTGCTGCACAATTTGGTTTGGTTATTTTCCTGATCATGACACTTACCTATGACTGAACTGCATTTGTCCCTAGAAGTGTAGTTTACTTTATATTAAACTCATCCCAGATGTAGTCGATCATATATATATATAATTATTTCTATATCCTGAACAAGATACAAATTTTTTCAGAGAAGCGTCCTAAATGTAACCTTTAGTAACCTCCTAAAAGTAAAGGTGAGTCCAGAGTGTGTCTGAATGTCTGGAGAACAAGCAGCTGGACAAAGCCAAGTGAAAGTGATATGATCAAAGAATCCTCCATAAAGAAATCTGTAGCTCTTGTCTAGTGGGATAAAAAGCAATTTACCACGCCTAAAGCAGGTCTTCAATAGAGAAAGATTTATGTGTACTTATGAGCAATTGGACAGAAAATGGGACTTTTCACTGGAACAATATGGCTGGACAGTCAGATTTTTTTCAGAAATGTTTGCAATGGATTTCTGACACAATAAGGTCTTTGTGGTGTCTGGCTTTCTACAAGACAACATATACACCGATGCATTCACAGCCTTACCACTTTTAGTGCAGTAATGGAATTGTAATACTTAATGTTAATCTAAGTAACCAACCACAGGTTTTGTACTGTGTTCTGAGATCCAATCATAGTTCCAGGTACATTTTCCTTTGAGGGTTTTGATAAATCAAGGTCACCCTGTGTGAATAACAACCCTCAAAAGGGGTAAATAACTGCACTGGGGTTCTGAGTACGTTTCTCTTACCTGTAATCTAACAAAGATTAAGTTAAGTTGTATCTGCTTCAGAGTTTGGAATCATCTCAGAATTACTGAAAGATTTTCTTTCTATTTTTAAGTTTCATCATTATGACAAAGACTACATTGTCCCCTCGGGCATGACTGGAATCTGAAAGAAAGAAATATGGACAAGTGCAACTTCCTAGCAATTTAAAGCTGACACATTCGACCTCTCTTCCACAATGTGACACGTTACCCTGGGGTCTTAATTAAATGTCTGTGGTATGTTTTAGAATCAAGAATCAAGCTATACAGCACCACTTTGACCCTAAACTCTAAACAGCCCTGTTCAGAGCGGCCCGTTTCAATGTCTGGTCCTTTAAATGGCGATGAGCCACACATAGCTCACCTCAGAGCAAGCAGAGGTATCAAGTGAAGCACACAAACTCTTGTTTAATAGACTGGTTTAGCTCAGTCCTCTTCCTTCTCTACTCATTTACAATGTTTTTGCTTTGGCTCAAATTTCTCAACACTCACTTTAACACTTCTCTCATTTTTTCTCTGTCCTCATGTCTGTTTTATAGGGTTTAACCTCACCTTTGCACTCTCACATAAAGGCAGGCCTAGCATTTTAACTGGAGATATTCAAAGTGTAAAATCTACCTACCCTCAGGAGCAGAGAAAAATCAGAATGGATTGTTTTATCCTCTGCAATTATACCGCCACACCACTAGGGCTGAATCTCAAACATCTTCCTCTACACTGTGTAGTAAACTATGTAGTGGTGTAGTAGAATTAAAGTGCACTATGTAGGGAGTAGGTCATTGTCTGGGACAGAGCATAGTTTACATGAGGTGCTAGGAAAGAAACAAATACAAAGCCTGCACATTTTTCCAGTGTGATCCTGCTTCTCGCCGAGTTATTTTTTCCTGTAGACATCCATATTTTTTCCTTTCAACATTTTTATTTATCCCTGACCCCACACCATGTTAGAGGACATCTCTCGCTATGAATTTGCTGCTATCTGCGGTCTCTTTTATGTGGAGAAGAGTTCACGTTCCTGTGCTTCTTTGGTTCAACATAAACGATGCTAGTCTGACTACTGACCAATCACAGTCATTGCGGTCTGCTTCAGTGCGAGACACAGTTGCATTTCTGGAGTGGTGCCTGTCAGGGTTCATGTTTATTTAGTATTACTTTTTTTTTCCATTTTCTGTGTCTCATTTAAATGGAGATCTCAATTCTGATCCTGGAGGGTAATGTTCTGCACAATTTGGTTATTTTCCTGCTCACGACACTTACCAATGACTGAACTGCGCTTGACACAGGACCTCCAGGACCACAGTTTAACTGATTGGGTTTCAATAATAGAACCATCATTATTAATCAGTAATGCTACCCTGATTTGATACATTTTTTTTCAAAATTGCTCATGGCCCTGACTCAAGAATTTTATTACTGAAGTGATTCTTAATAAGGACAGACAAAAAAAACACAATTCTGCAAACTCAAACCAGAAGCAGTCACACATGGAGTGGGTAAAAGAGCCCAAATATGTTTAGTTCCAGCTGCATGTGCTGATGAAGGTAGGCATTTCTTACAGTATTCACTATAGCACGGCAATTTTTGTTCTTAACTCCCCTAACTCGCGTCAGTTAAACCCTCCAGTCACAGTGAAGAAAGCCCCTTGTTGCATTACAAAGTGGCCCATAGTACAGTACACAGCTTCCCATATTAGTTCCAGTCCATGACTTTGCATTACTTTGAGCCTTTGTTGATAATGGCATTGGGGGGGACCCTGATAAAATCGCACCGCCTTTGCCTTCAGAAGTGTTCCTAATTACTGCAGTGCACCAGAACAAAGAAACCCTGATCTCCCACTGTACCCCCAAGGTCAGGCTTTTACAAAACACCTGAGGGCTGTTTCATTTTTCTTTCAGGAGGACTGCCACTTCATCAACTTTCAGGACTCGTCAGAGCCAGGAGCTCAGTGGAAAGAAAATTGATTTCACCTCTGAGGACGGGAGGCTGCTGGCCTGGTGTTTCTAGCTTCCTCAGGCACCAGGTGGCCTTGTTGCATATGGAGAGGAAACGCAAAAGCATACCTGTCACTGTCGGAACCGACATCCACTTCCTTCGCCTTGAAATTACTAATGCACAAAATGAATCACCTGGAACAGGGAATGGCAGGCTTTATCCTCCCCCTCAGACTGTTCTAGTACTAAGAAGGTCTCACCTCAAGGGCTGCTGGAGGGTTGATGGTTAAATTTTTTTTCGCAGCTTTCAGTCACAGCACCTTAATAACCCGTGTCATAGCAATTAAGGTCCTCATACTTGCTCTGGACCCGATTAGCTCAGACCCAAAATCTGCTCTAGAACGTTTGCTTTAGTAAAATCAGACCCTTGTTTCAGAAGATATTGGCTCTTTTCCGCTGCATGGTTACAATCCATGATTTTTCCATTTAAATTTAGTACTTGGTACTTCTGAATTATTTTAGCGAGCCATGTAGGGACTAAAACATGACATGTAAACCTTGCAGACAGCAAGCATACTGGCCATAGGGAATCTAACCATTTGTAAAGTATCCCAGCAACAGTAGTGATCACAATTTAGATTCATGACTGCAGCTCCTAAAATTACGCAATGGCCTTTCTTAGAGGTACAAGCATTCCTTGGATTGCTGGCTGATTAAATAAATGAAAGAACTGGACAGAGCATCAAATGAGGGGGGGGGGGGGGAAACTATTGATTTGACTCAACTAATGCATACAGAAGTGTGTAGTCCTAAAAAACAACATAAGTACACAATATATAACCAGCGCTCAACTTTACCTGCATCTTTATTTTGGGTTCCAAAGCCTGATGTCCCCCATTAGAGACATCTCCATCTCAGGGCTAGGGAGATGTAATAACGGAAAAGATACCAGTTGGCATGTACAAAAAAAGCAAGTAGAGCCAAGTAGAGTAGGTACCATGCAGTGGAAAAGCCCCATCCAAATGTTTGCAGACCACTTTCAATACTTCTAAAATGCTGCTTCTACTGTACTGGGAAGGCTGGAACATTTCTATAAAGGTCTGAGGCTAATCCACTAAGAGAAAAAAGAGGTCAGGTAAGAATGTCGGATGATAAGGACCACAAACTCCATTCCAATTTATTCTGGAAGTATTAGATCCTGCTCCATGACAACAGCCCAATGCTGGAGAGCATTAGACCCCTTTGGCCAATATTATGTGAGCTGTTATATGCATGGTGACCTTAGGTAGTATCCCATATCTAATTTTTTTTTTTTTTTTTGTTTTTTAGTTTTCGTCATTTTCCAAAGTTGATTACTCAGTTATCATAATGGTCATCTAAAATGGTTTGGACGTATAGTGCACCTGAAACCAATGTGAGGTTTATCCCCCTGGGCAGCACTGATTAAAACACTAATCAGCAGATAAAAACACCCAGTCACGAAGACTATTATGACTCTCTGTCACGATTATAGTGAGGTCAGAGTGAGACCATAAGCAGCTGACCATAATGAGAACAAAGAAGCTGAGAAGAGTGGGATTACTCATATACTCATATATCCATCTCCTCCCCCCTGGGCAACATGTGCAAATGAGAGTGTTTTAGTGTGTTCTCTGGTCAAACTATGATTATTTACACCATGGACCATGAGTCCAGGGATCTCTAATAGCCACACAAATGTTTTCATATGCAATATCCACATGCAGGCAGGTAGTGCCAATATATTATAACGTGCCGTTATCAGTTCTGAAGCTGATATGAATGCAGAGCGGACTGGGACACCCCTCCTGAAGGCCCCACTTTCCGAGCATGCCTTGCATTTCCCCAATCTCACTTCTGCAAAGGTTATCGGACACAGCCTCATTCCTGCTGCCAGCTCGGGCTGCCGACTGTCCTGCTCACACAAACACGTATCTGTCTGGCTGCTTTAGATATGGAGTCCCCTCAAGACCGTAGCGTTTCAGCAGGGAAGTGGAGGGAAATGTATGCACGGCTTGGAGACATGCTAAAATAAGGTAGACACATTAATGGTATGTGTCAAAAAAGATAAAAGCTACAACTAACAATCTCTATACTGACAGCCATGTAATTTCCACAGGTATTGTCTCTCTCTCTCTCTCTCTACCTGCACCCACCATTCTCTCTCTCTTTACCTGCGCCCACCAGTCAGTCCTCCTCTCTCTCTCACCACTCTTGTTTTTCTTTATGTCTCTCTATCTGCATTCACCACTCTCTCTGCACCAATCTCTCTATACTCAGTGTCTCTCTACCTGCACCAACAGTTTTTTCTCTCTCAATGCCTTTATAGCCTCACTCTCCAATCTTTCTCGTTCTGTCTCTTTCCCTCTCGTGCTCTCACTCCCCCTCACAGTGGGTTGTCATGTGGTCAATCAGAGAGCCAGTGGAGCTTTAAGTGGGAGTAAAGAAGATGCAGGGTTACAGGTAGAGCTGACGGGAGCTTTGGACTTTCCTCTGTGAGTCTGTCTGTCCTTGCAGCCTTTATTCCCTCTGTCTCCATCACTGCTGTCACAGAAAGTGAGGCACAGAAACTGCAGTGTTCACTACAGCGACTCTGCTTCTGATACCCCACCAATGGAGAGCCAAATAGTCCCACCTTTAACGGAATAAGCAAACATATTTTGCAAACAATATTTAGAATTTTTATTTTTTGGAAAAGCTACAAGCTGAAATATCAAAATGTTTTGTAGTCCATAAAAGAAAAGGTTCACAGGTTCCACATACTCCACAGTTGGTCCACCACATGGGCACAGTCATGTTTAAATTAAATTTAGTAAAAATTCCCAGATAAATCCATGCCACTAGGTGACAGTATGACAGCTGTGCAGTGACATTGCCAGCATGGTTTAATTGCTTACTGATCACCCAAAGGTGCCAGGAGCACATGATGGGGTTTACAGGTATCATCACTACCACACAGCTTCAGTGTCCTGGATTCAAACATTTGGTGTGTTCTTCCTGTTTCTGTGTGGGTATCCTGCCACAATCTAAAAATACAGTATAGCTGTGAGTGTGTGAATTACCTTGTGTGGGATCTCCTGTGATGAATTGGCACCCTGCCTATGGTGGGTTCATGCCTGCACCCAATGATATTGGGTGAGCTCCAGACTCACCAGTAGGCCTGTCACAATAGCCAATTTTGTGATCCTAACACGTCCCAGAAATAATTGCAATAAGCAGTGACAGGGCTGGACGATATGGTCAAACTTTATATCACAATATCTTTCTAAATTTCAGTCGATATGATACAATTCCACCCTGTAAAGGACTGGCACCCCCTCCAGGATGTATTCCTGCCTTGCACCCAGTGATTCCAGGTAAGCTCCGGACCCACCATGACCCTGAACTGGATAAGCGGTTAGAGACAATGAATGAATGAATGAATGAATGAATGAATGAATTATATAATTCCAGTATTGACATAAACAACATAAAAGCCAAAGAAAAACTGCCCCTTGGCTTTGTCAAAATTTATATTTTTAAACTAACTTCAAAATTGAGAGCAGTGAACTAGGCAGCACCCTGTAATGTGTTTAAAAATCAAATTATTGTTATTGTTATTGAATTATTGCGATTATATATTGATATTGAATTATTGTCCAGCCCTAAGCCGTAATATTGTCATTTTAAGATCATTTTATGCCACTGAACATACTTTGTACAGACATTGGAAATTAATTATAAAATCTATATAAATGACATTAATATAACAACCTCTGTTTTTAAACAAATCCACATTGAGAGACCACAGAACGGAACAGTGAGTGACTAGAATATTGGTGACAAATTTAAATGTAACCTAACCCACCAATAAACAACAGGCAATTTTAAGGTCAGCAAAAATGATTTGATGGAATGTCTATCTTTTATATGTTGTTAATATAATTGTTATGACAGGCCCACAGACCCACTGTATCCCTGATCAGGATGAAGTGGTTAAAAATTAAAGAATGAATGAATGAACAAGGAAAAAAAACAACGAAAAAGTGCCTTTAAAAAATAAATCATATTCTGAAGATTTTTCTCTGGATTTAAAATAAAATAAAACCCACTGGCCACTGCTCAAAACACAGAACAGCACCAACACATAAACAGCCCTTTTATCTTTGAGTGACAGGAGAAAATCAAGAGCCGCTCTTGCTTCAGATCTGAATATAATCCACATTTGTTTGTGTCCATCCGCCCAATGTGAGAAGACAGCTTAGTGCTGTGGGCCAGCAAGGATGTCTAACTGTCAAGAAACCCACACAGACACATGAAATCATTAAATGTGTCTGGGATCGCTGATGGAGACCTAAATAACGTCAAAGAATGAACACAGGACATGTAATGTCAGCAGATGTAAAAACTGCTATTATATTGAGATGTTGATATGTTGTATTCGGTTTCTAAAATGGCTTCCATGTCCACTGCAGTCTGATGAATATCTGAAAATGTATATATTCCCTTCCTCATTAAAAGATACATGTATCAATAAACCAGACAGTAATGTAAACAACACGCCCATGCTTTGAAATATTCCACAGTGGGGGAGAAAAACTCATGACACCGACTGTGTGTCCATGATCACGACAGCAGGAAGGGGTCTGAAAGCAATTAAAACATTGTTGTGTACCACCACACTGTTATTAATTTCCCCAGTTCCCTTGTAAGCCCTATACATCTGTGATTAAATGCCAAAAGTCATCCGTCATCCGCCAAACACCATCACCTAAACAATTACACCACATCCTGATCATATTCTGGCATCTTAATCATACTTGAAAGAACTCGACACGTACAGTAAGTTGCCTGGAACGTGGCTTTAAACTCAGAGACAGGCGACGTGGAGCACATTATGCACTGTAATACAACGCACTCTAACACTCGGCTATGATATGAATCAAAAACTAATTTCATTTTGTCTCTCATTTCTCTTATTAGCTTTCCAAGTCCATTATGCTCAGTTGAATGGCGGCTTATATTCTTTAATTTGCTTTGAAACCTGTAATGAAACAGCCCAGCGGAATGACATCAAACAACACAAGGCTGCTGTAAATGATGTGTCACTGCAGAACTAGATCAGCCCCAAATTTGGACTTGTTTACACGGGACTAAGGTACATGAAGAGGAAACTGCACCCTGCACTGACACAATAAGAGGATAACAGCATAATACACATTAGATGTCAAGAAGTGTGTATACACCCTTTATAACGAGTGAATTGAGCTAGAATTGAGGAGCGGACACTGCGGACACAGATGTTTTATTGTACACACACAGCTTGTGTAATCACTATTTCTAAATGGAACATGATAATCACTGCACATGGGCTGAAGATCAACGAGATCAATGCCGAGCATGGACTAGCAGTGTTGTGTTGTACAGCAGCATGTTGTGGGGGAATCGCAGCATTATGCAATTTTGTCATCAGTGAAAAGTAAGTAAAGTAATGTGTCCTGCTTATTTGTCATAAAATGACTGATTGCTCATTTAATCTATATATGAAGGCCTTCAGTAGAGCACCTATAGATCTAACCAATGAGAGAGAGTTAGCTTTGCTGGATGTACCCAAATACCAGACAAATAAATTCAGATTGGACTTTTTTTTTTCAATTTGGGGGAGGGGGGTTGTTCTAGGGCCTTATTTTAACATCTGTGACATGTTTTTGTTAAACTACCGCAAGAATAAGAGTGCGAGGAGTGAACCAGAAGCTCTTGTTTTTAGCCATTTTTCTTCTTTGTTCTTGTTTTAACTATATATAATCAGTACTGCTTTGTCTCCTCTCTCTGTGATTGGTTTGCTTCATTTAAGCTCTACTTGGCTTTGTGCGATCTCAAACACGGATGGGACAGCACTAAAGTCTTTTCACTCTACGTTAGAAACAGCACAACGAAATTTTTTTTTTTTTTTTTTTTTTTTTTTTTATAAATCAGGCAGCACACACACACAGGGAGAAAGTGGAAAAACAGAAGAAAATAAAACTGACTGGGTGGCCCTGTTTCACTGTATATGGGTTGGAGATCTCTGAAATTATGTGCACATGCAATTTTTTCACCCCATAGTATGTCCCTGTTAAAGAGAAACAAACTTGAAATTAGATGCGCAAATTTCCTTAGGGTCTAGATATCCCTGAGGGTTCTCAGCTATTAAGTGGCACCAATACCAATATAGACGATATATTGCCCAGCCCTAGCTGGAAGGGGGGAAAGAATCCCAGCCAAGTTCAATTGAGTTAAATAATAGGACTTAATGAAACAGCTGGGATTTGACATTGGGCGCTGTACGAGCATGCCCATAAATTAGACAGAGTAATGGAGGGGCTAGCCACAGTGGGCCTGAAGAGATGGTTTTAAAGGACCATAAACTATAGTCTGGGTGTTGAGGGGTGGTGCATTTCCAGTCAGTTCTTGACTGCTGTGTGGAGTTCTGCAGAATTACCTTCGTGTGTGCTTTAAAGGCCTGAACAATTCCATTATTAAACGAAAAGGAAGTGAAATATTTACAGGGGAGCCCTTATTTGACTTGAGAGCCTCCAGTTCCTCAGAAAGCATGTAAATATTGAAGAGGGGGGAATGGTGGTGCGATCTCTTTCTGCACTGCTAAAAGCCCAACAGAGCCAGTGGAATTAGGGGCCTTTGAAGTGGGAGGAATCATTAGTAAAAGAAGGTAATAATATCAGCCCGGGCAAAAAGCAGTATCAGTGACATCAGCACCAAAGCCAGTCCAAATTAAGAGAAGTCAGAGAGCCAAAGCCAAAAGTAAACATTTTAAAACAGAGAAAAACTGATGCATTATTCAAAAGCAACCGATTTTCCCGGCGTTACAGAATAAACTAGAGAACAGACCCAGATATTAAGTGAGCACTGATGCAGATTTAATCTCTCATCAATTAACTGTGATGCCGATAATGGCCAGTGAACTGAAAGAGCTTTAAATGTTACAGGTTCTGCGAAATTTCACAGACCTCATCAAATAAACACCTATTTTCAGAGAGAGTTTTCATTTTATCCTTTCAATCGGCACAATAAAGTGTTGAATACACACTCCCAGAAGTGTGTAGAGGTTTCAGCTCAGAGCTGGTTTAATTATCACCATGCTGTTAATTTCTCATTCCCTTTCATGGTCCCTGTTACAGTCGCCACCCATTATGATGAACACGCAAGCCTTACACATGAATGGGGTTATGAATGGCATTCTGCTGATGATACGCAGATGCACTTAGCTCTGTAGGCCCAATTAAAGCCAACTTAAACTTAATCATATGTGAAATATATCATTAAACACAAAATAACTTTGCAAAGAGTGTATTATCTACATATAGATTCACAGCCTCAGACAGTCAGTGTGATCAGAGCTGCCTAGAGACTGGCAATATGGCAAACTTATGGGATCATAGTAAGGTAGATCATAGATAGTACCTTAAGTACCATGTTTTACCATGTTTACCATCTAAATAATAATAATTATATTACTACTAATATTATTATTATAATTATTGGTTTGCAACGCAATAGTAGAGTCATGCTTTTAAAAAACAAACTAAAAATCTACAAACATTTTTATTTTTTTCCATTATCATAAACACTCAAGTATTTATTAGAAATATATTTACTAACTGAGTAATGACATTCATTTTGTGAAAAATCGAGATTAAAATAATAATAATATAATTTAACAAAATCAAAAATATACAAATTAATCACTTAAATCCTTTAAACTGATTAAAAAATCTTTAAATCTTTAAAATCTTTAAAAGTCTTAAAAAAAACAAAAAAAAAAAAAACAAGGTAAACTGGCATCCGACATTTTCAGACATTTCTCATGGCAGAGGACATGCATCACCATCATGCAAAATGTAGATTAACTAAATATAATAAATAAAAACTAATTATAGTCAATAATTATCAATTCACTGAGAAGCTACGTTTTAACTGATGAGTTTTTGACTCCAGCTATTTCCACTTGCTTTGAATGGAGAGTAAATTGAGTTTTTAATTTGCCATTTACATTGCATTAATGTTAGCTAAAATCAAGGAACCTTCCTGGATGATTAATTTATATAATTAAAATTATATCCCTCCATCTTCCCTCCAAGTCATCCCAAAGAAAGTCCAAATAGAATGCAGATCCACTGCTTCACAGCCCAGTGCTGGGGGGTTTCCCACCCCTCTAGCTCATACTTGGCATTAGGAATTATCTCAGTCCTATGCACTACTTGAAAATGCTTTTCTAGGTAGATAATATAGTTAAACTTCTGTGTCTCCAGTGGGGGCACCTTAAAGAAGATTAATTTTCTAATCACAACTGCTGTCCTTGTAGGATTCCTCATATTTAGTTTGATGGCTTGGCTTAGGGATGCAGTTAAGGAATGCATTTCACACATGGAGTTAAACAGGTTAATTGAGTCATGAAGCCTAATGTGGGAATCATAACCGCATTTGGAGTTTAGCTCACTGTGCCGCCGCCATACTTCCCCTTCACCTGCATAAAGCTGCTTAAGCACGCTCAAAGACGTTGCAATGCACCATGCAGCCCTACAGCATCAGCCACACTACATCAAAACCAGGGAAGGAATAGGATCCTTCACACCTTCAGCAAAGCCCTCGCGGCCAACGCATACCCCTGCATTTACAATTCCTCAAGCATTACATACTACATAAAGCATGTAAAAGGAGGAAAAGAGAGAGAGAAACCTTCTCCACACTGGAGAAAATAGTCCAATCGATAGCTGAGCCGATTTGGAGCTAAACGCTTTCAGAAGAGCACATCATAAATATCCCAGACAATATTTATAAGATAATAACAGCAGAGGTGTGTTGATGCTTTTTACGTCCCACCCGCCACAGGAAGACCACGACGTGCTTCAGCACCACAGTTATTTTCTCACCCCGTCAATATCTGTCAAGGCCAAGCTTCCGAGCACATAAGTGATGGCTTTGGTCTTCAGTGTGGACTGGATTAAAAAGAATAATAAAATGGAACCTTCCTTAAACAATGCTGTAAAAAATGGTTCAGATAGGGCTAGCTTTTTTTATATATACATATGACCCATAGAAAAATATAATTTGTTAATGTAAGTCTCACAATCACATGCAGACTCACTGAATCACTTACGCTTCCACCCACTCATTCATTATCTCACATGCACTCATCCACTCTGACTCCCATATCAACTCACTAGGTAAATCACTTGCTAACTCAAGCATATTCACTCATTAATTTGCACACTCATTAACTCTTGTTGGGCTAGTTTTCATATATTTAAACAGTAAATATGGCATTAACATTGCTAAAAAAAATTAAGAGAAAGAAAACAAAAAAGGAAAACAAAGAAAAAGAAAGGAAAGAAAAAAGAACAAAAATTAAGGAAGAAAGATGAGACAAAATTTTAAATAAAGAAAGAAGAAAAACGAAGAAAGAAAAAGAAAAAAAGAAAAAAGATGAAACAAAAATATTAAAAAAGAATAGTATGAGAAACAGAAAAAGAAAGAAAGAAAGAAAGAAAGAAAAAGAAAGAAAATGAAAGACAGAACAAAAATTAAAGAAGAAAAAATAAGACAAAAATAATTATAAAAAAAGAAATGTAAGGAAAACAGAAACTAAGAAAAAGAAAAAGGCAGGATGAGCAGGGTAATGTTCCACAAATATATTTTTAGTTTTGCACACTCTGGCTTTTATTAACAGCCAGCTCTGCATCCAGTCCATAAACATCTCGCTCCACGGCTCTGAGGAACACGTTCTGGCTCCGCTGCCTCCTCAGTGTGACTTTCCCTTTCCCCACACACCCTTGCTCGGTATTTTTATTCATGGAATGTATTTGTGTCCTGGCTGAGTTTTTAGTAGCATTTTCCTCTTTTCCTCCAGCGAAACCTCAGGCACTTCAATACAGTGCCTTTAAACCCCAACACAAAGCCCACAGAAACAGAGCAGCAGCTCCACTGAAACTGACTTATTACATCCACAACATGAGGTTATTGTCGTCCAGAGCTAGAACAGCACAATGACACACTACCTGGAAATTAAGTGAAATTAATGAAGTCATATTAAATCTAAGAGTTTCTTCATTCACGACCATTAGTGTGTGAGGGAGAAACTAGTTTCCCTTAGTTACAGCTACACTGCAGTACAGCTGTAAGCATTGTCCTGTCATTAGGAGATCACAAGTTTGATCCCCAGTTTTGCCTCAGCCCTCTGACGGCGGGAGGCCAAGACTGACCTCACCCACTCTGGGTACAATAGCCCTCACCCTCCCACCATCAATCAGCATTCTCTATATAGAAAAGCCATGGACTGTCTGGGGTGTGTGTGTGTTTATATACATTCCCATGGATGGATTAAATCCAGAGTCCAAATTGAATTGTACTGCTGTGCAATGATGATATTAAAATAATAATAATAATAATAATAACAATAATTAATAAATAAATAAAAAAATCACAATTCTCCTCCAAGCGTGATGAACAGTGGGTGGGAGTTATTTTGTCGAACAGAAAGTGCTGGAATCATGATTGTGTGTTTCATATATTTATTAATCTGCACAGTGTGAGCTAAAATTAAATCAAATAAATAAATACAACAGTGACAAATTAAAAACAGAAAATAGGTCATGGGCTGATTTGGTTGTAAAAGAACAGGAAACAGGATTGCTCATTAAAATTCATGATGGGTGCACCCCTAATGTCATGACAACCATCCCATTTACATATATCTGCCTAGTCAGCCTCCAGTGTTTCAGGCTTGAGCATTAATGTTGAGAAGTTACAACGAGAGTTTCAGTCTGGGTTACTTTTGGAATGAGACAGAAGACAGGACAGCCAGTCAGGAGAGAGCTCATTTACATGTGTGCGTTCACAGGGCATAGCAACACATCCAGCCTGCTTAATTCTAACGAGAGTGGTTGGAAGTGAGAGATCATGTAATAGGAATAAGGACTGTTTTTATTACATAAACCCACACAGATGTCATAGGTGCACTTCAGAGGGAAATAAGACGCAATGAAAGGTTAGAAAATGTAGGATGTGGCCCCTTTAATATCTGCGAGAGTATCTATAGACAGTCATTGTAGCCGTGTTGTTGCCTCGATTGCAATGAGGACAAACCTGACACGAATCTTAAACACGGCGCTTGTCCCGAATGCTCACAATATCACAGTTTTACAAGTGTTTTCGGAATGCGCCGGCTCCTTTTTTCCAGCTAACTAAAAGCATTAATATTTGATTGTGCAGTTCTAGGGCAGACAGCAGGGAAGCCAGTGGAGACGGTCAGAGATGGTACAACTCTTCACACATCACTGATGTTACGCTTTCTGATGCACGCCACTTTCTGAGCTGGCTTCCAAGGCCCAGAGCGATCAGAGACCTCGCAGAGTGACCTCTCAGATACAAACACTAACTCGGGGGGACCAGTGGGAATAGAATAAAACAAGCAACCTCCCTCTGTTAAGCTAGTCTTATTGTGCTGCCAATGGTAATATATTTGCAGGCTGTAATCATGAACAAAACAAATAATCAGAGGCAACAGACACAGACAGATGCTTCACTGTAAAGTGAAATCAACTCATATCTGAGCAATATATAGGTCTTTGCAGATATATCTAAGCAGATATAAGTCTTTGACGCTGTTCAGAATGAGCTTTCAATCTGATCTGGCAACCCTTTCTATGTCTGGACTGGTGTTCCTGTGTTTACTTCTTAGTAATTTATTTCAAGCTAGAGGTCAACAACTATAGTAGAAAACACACACACACACACACACACACACACACACACACACACACACAGTCTAGAGAAGTGGAAGACTTCCAAGCAAAAGTGTTGGAGGCAAGTCATTAAGTTTTGCTGGGAGTAACTTACAAACACAGCAGAACCTTGGACAGTGGGTAGGTGAAGACCCTTGTTGTGGATTATGTACAGGGGTTGACGTTTGTTGGACAGCAAACGTCCAGAGGTTAATGCACTGACAAGTGGCTGTAGCAGTAAAATGGTTATGTTTGTGCGTGAGAGGGGAATGTGTTTGAGAGTATGTGCAGGCTACAAATATTGCTAGATGGGGTGAAGTATGAGATTGGAAATTGTTGGTGGTAACTACACTGAGGCCAGACATGGTGCTGCACTCCGAAAGTAAATGGATAGTTTATGGATAGTCCCTGCTTGTGCAGTTCAAACAAAGGGCAACTGTGAAGTAGTTATCAGAAATAGCTGAAAGGTCTAGTCAGTGGTTGTCGATAAGGACAGCACAGATTACGTGGGGAAATGCACTATAGAGGTGCTATTGTGGATGTTGGTGATGTAGCAGGTCAAGTTCACATGGAAATGGTAGCACTGACCATGCATTAACAGTGCCAATGGGGCTAGGTACAGCCTTAGTCACTAGGAAGCCAGACTTCATTGTTGACATTTCTGGAGGTGTTGTGATGCAGTGACTGGTTTGGGTTTGCCCATGGGTTGATTGGATCGTGAACGGCCACAGCAACCTTGAGTGGTAGGATTCAACAATGGAAATGTTGTGGCTGCAGGTAGGAAGAGAGTGTGGTGGAATGGTTGAATTTTACTTTAAATAAGGAAGAAAACATCTAAAACAAACAAAAAAAAAATGCACATCAACTCATGCAGTGCTGTCTGAGGGCTCAAGGGTCACAAAGTGTTGTCTGGCCTTTCCCTAACCCAGACTGAGATTTCTCTAGATTCCTCAAATTTTATCACAGTATTATGTGCAGTAGATGGTGAAAGGTCCAAATTCTGTACAGTGCTGAGAAATGACCTTTTTGAACTGTTTGACAATACTCCCACAAAGTTTGGCACAAACGGGCGAGCCATACACTTCCTTTGCTTGCAAAGTCTGAGCTTTTGGTGGTTGCCCTTTTTCATATTTTTGTATTCACCTGCTTATAAGGGAATAATTTTAAAAGGGTGTAAGTTGTGACTATTTCTTTGACACTGTCAAACAAGTTTGTCAGTGAAAATACTGGAAATCTTTTCCTAGTAATTCTGTTAAGAGTATGAACAAATCACAGATTTTCACATGTTTTACTGAGTCAAATGTCCCAAATGTTCTGGAAATATATTCAATATGCTTTTATATGACTTAGAGTTAAACTGATATTTATATATATATATATATATATATATATATATATATATATATATATATATATATATATATATATATATATATATATATATAAATATAATAAGTAAAAATAAAATAAATATATAATTTATTTTACCTTTTTTTCCTCTTTCACTAGTTTTAAACTGCTGTCTAAAAGAAAGAAAGGGCAATTTCTCCAATCTGCAAAAGCTGTAGCTATCTATAGATGTAGCACTAAACTAGTGCCAAGCTGAGGAGAAAGAAGTTCTCTCAGACTCCAATTTCAGGACTAGATGAGGAAGAACTTCCTTCCTGTCAACACTCTGATAAAGATTCAGACTCCCTGAGCATGTACCAAAGTCTCATTTACTCCAGCTAGACCGTCCAATCACTTCTATTTGGGTCACCATTGCAGTGGTGTGCAGATGCTTTGAGAGAGAAGGGGGAAAAAAAAAAATCACTATAAATGTAACAAATCAGCCAATAACTCTGTGTTATGGTTCCGCTGTGCTGGATGGGCTTCAGGATGAGTTCTATTTCCAGCATCACCTGATCTTACTGGGCCTGCAGAGAAAGCCTCAATTCCAATTCCCTCATTCAGCCCTCCAAGCCACCGCCTATTCATCCAGTCATCCATTTATCCTGCCATCTCTGCATTCGCACTTCCATGTTTTCATAGTGGAGAAGCAAGTCCTGTTTCTAATATATTTTGGATTATTGAATAACAGTATGGAAATCATTGTGTTTATTCATCCATCCATCTATCTAGTCGTTATTAAAGACCAGCTCAACTTCAATTCTTAATCTTATAAGAAATGGTTGTTAAAAATGTCTGGATAAATTCATCCCATAGTCATTCGCATTACACACAGCCATCCATTAATCCACTGACCTTTCCTTTCATGCATCCCTCAATTCCTGTCTTTCAACCAGTCATCCATCAAGCCATCCAGTGTGTCCACAGTGAATAGACTTCAGGACATTTTTCACTCTTTCACCTTAATAGACATGACTGCTGAAAGCTTCTGGGCATACCAACCATCCATCCCTCTCCATCACTACTTTAATTCATTCACTCCGTGAGCCTTACTTCGTCTTTATTCATTCATCTATCCATCCACATATCACTATGGACAGACCATTAACGGTGGACAGATTTTTTAATACCACTGCTGATTGCACTTCACTAGGTAAGACTGCTGAACACATCTGGGTAAAGTCATTCATTCATCCAACTCTCCTATCAATCACATGCATTTATGGCAGACAAGAATAAAACAGCTCTAGCTACACCATTACACTTAGAGATTTAATTTTATTTAAAAGCACTGACATACATTCATCCATCCATTGTCTGTAACCGCCTATACAGTTCAGGGTCGTGGTGGGTCCGGAGCCTACCCGGAATCACTGTGCGCAAGGCAGGAAAACACCCTGGAGGGGGTGCCAGTCCTTCACAAGGTGAGACACATTCACTTACACCTACGGACACTTTTGAGCCGTCAATCCACCTACCAGCGTGTATTTTTGGACCTTGGGAGGAAACCGGAGCATCCGGAGGAAACCCACGCGGACACAGGGAGAACACACCAAACTCCTCACAGACAGTCACCCGGAGCGGGACTTGAACCCACAACCTCCAGGTGTGTGAGACTGCGACGCTACCTGCTATTCCACTGTGACGCCTTCCATCTATTCATCAAGGTTTAAATTGTGGTGGAACATTAGGGTGTCTTAAGTCTGGTGACAGTATCTGGATGAGCCCATTATTATTATTATTATTATTATCGTTACACTTATATAGCGCCTTTCTAGATACCCAAGGACACTTTACAATCTACACTGCTCAGAACACTCAATTCACACACACTGGCGAGAAGCGGCAGCCAAACGCGCACAGCGTACTCTCAACCAGAAACGACCGTCCACCTGGAGGACTGCATCGGGCACTAGGATTTCACCCAGGACAGAGCGCCAATCCATATCTGGGCACACACACATTCACTCACACATACACACTCATTAACCAGGACAGTTATTACAGAAGCCAATTCACCTACCCTCCATGTTTTTTTTTTGGACTAGATTATCCATCTATCCTTCCATTATCATCTATTCTTCCATCCACACATCCATCTATTCTGTTTAGAACGTGTTTCCCCTCAGCTAGCACTAATACACCTTACTGGACAAGACCGTTAAAAGTATCTGGGGAAATTCATCCATTCACTCATCCACACTTGCTTTCAATCGTCTGTTTTCATGGCGCACAGAAAGGACAGTAAGGGAAATGGTGAGCTCAACACTATCCTACTTTATTTGAGGAGACTGATAAAAGCACTGTGCTACATTCATCCATCGATCTGCTCATTCACCTATTCATCCACTCTTCATGGTGGAGAGACTTTGTTCTCTTTCCATTACTGCACCTTGCACAACATGCCTGGCTAAAGCATGTGGGAAAGCTCATCAACCATCCATTCGTCTTTTCATCCCTCCACGTCTAAGCTATAAGCACTGATAATGGTAAAGGTGATCTGTTCAAGGTCCCCGTTGTGCTGCGCCACTGCAACAGACTGGGCTTCAAGAGGGGCTTCATTTCCGCCCACGACGTGCATTTGACAGACATTGACATGGAGAAAAGAAACTCCCAGGTAGGAAAGTAGGCTTTAGGACGGTGGCTGTTGGAGCTTTACGAAGGTGGTATAGCCTGCCCTTGCTCCAGAGCTAATTTTATCAGATGTTCCGACACGGTCCAGGAGCATTCCATTATTTGCAGGACAAATGTGTCCCCCCTCAGGCAGACAAATGAGAGCAAAGCACTCGAAGGAGAACAACAACGCTCACCCCCCCGCGACCTCGCAGCGATACATTCTCTTTCACGGCTTTTTGTAAAATACATAATTTCACTTGGAGAGGGCGCGATCAGAGCCCTGTTAGACTATCAATTATCCCCACTATCAGTGGCAGCTTCGCTGTGGCTCCACCGAGGGCACCTTCCCATGCCATGCCTGTCTCATTTAGAGATTAATTTATCGGTTAATTGGCTCCCTTTTTTAACTACCTTTTAACTTTCAAACAATGGAAAACCTAGCTTTGAAAAAAGAAAGAAAAAAGAAAAGAAAAGATCTCATTCTGTGTATATCAACACAGCCACCCAGAGGAAAGCTGATTTAAAGCTCTATTTAGCCCAGACTGAGGAGTAGAGCCACCTTAAGAAATGAAAAGAATTCATATTCAAAGCCAAATGCAGCACCACCTTCACCGCATTAGGGCTGATATGGATGAAATACCATATTAAGATTACAGCACTATACACACTCCTATTTTAATTTGCCTTGCAAATATAAAAACACATTGACGAGCCTCCCGATGCGCTTGAAGATCAAACTGCATTATTTTTGGCCGATCTGGTGGATCATGTTAACACCTAGATGCTCTTATACGCCCACAGAAACTCATCTGTTATTGGCTGGGGCTGGAGAAATCATTCTCTCTTGATTCATAATCAGATTTTTATATAAGCTTTGCATGGCCTCATGCAAACACAGCCCAATGCTGTGAGCCTTTTTTTTAAACTGCTCTAGTGGATATTTAGCATTGTGTCTGGTGACTTTTCTATCAAGATTATACAAGCTGTGTGTGTCCACAATGGGGGTGATTTAAGGAAACTCATAAGGGGTGTCTTATCTAGGTTACGTGGAAATTGCTCGGTTCTAATGAAAACAAATCTAGGGTCTTCATGATATGTCTGTGACCTGATTTGCTCAAAATACCACAAGGAAAAAAAACAGCACAGCAGCAAACGCTCCCTGTCTAAACAGCCCAGTTCAGAATTTCAGTGTCTGTTCCTTTAAATAAGAAATGAGCCACAGCTCAGTTCAGCACAGGAGCATCCAGAAGTAAGAAGAGAGGAGCAGAAGCTCAAATGTTTTTGTCAATTTTACTTGGTGAAAGTCCAAAGCCAGACCATTTTGTTTTATCTCAAGTTTTATGATTTAGGCAGCCCACAAGAGCAGACTAGGTGGCCTTGTTTCACAGTTTGCTTGTTGGTAGGTTCCAGTTAATATGTTAACTCATGCAAATGACCTTGCAAATGTGTTTATTTATTTATTTATTTATTTATTTATTTATTATTTTCAGATTTCCTAATATGCACTTTTATGTATGTGGGGTGGGGTAATTTGCATAAGCTTTTACCTAATATATATATATTTTTAAATACAATTTTTAAATACAAATATAATAATAAAAGACAAGCCTTATCAGTTTACAAACAATACACAGTACTATATCTATATATAGTCCTTCTACACCCATGCCTCAAAGACAAGACGAACATCACTCGTCCCAAGCTGTTTGGAGGGTTGAAACGGCAGCAGTGAGGGTTCTTCAGCAATCCTTCACTTGGGAGCTCAGGTCAAGGGGTGGCCACTTAAGACTTCATCATCCAGCCTGCCTCAGAGAAAGACCTTCAGCCCAATCAATAATGTTCTGCAGAGCTCCTTTTTCAGCCCCCCTGCTTTCATCACCCTGATGAATGGCCTTATTCGTTTACTGTTTAGCAAATCGTTCCATGCTACTTTCAGAAACGCATGACTTCAAAAGCAAAGGACCACTTCTTATGCAATTTGGTCAAAGCCTTCTTGTCATTAGTTACTCTCCTTGAACTTCCCAAGAAACACAACATCAAGTCATTATAGGCGTGAAAGGAGGATAACGCAGCACTGCATGGACCTGTGCCAGCAGAGACATGAATCATATCTTGCACAACAGGTATGAAGCACAGCTTGAGTCTTTGTTTTCTAAAGATGAAGTTTCTACAGCTGAATACATGTTGACATCCTTGGAAGTCAGAGTCAGTGAATGGAGATAATCATGTCTATGCGCTTCAGGGGAGGAGAAGTCTAGTCTATGTGACTGTGATTCAATACATTAATGTGGGCCTGTACACAAAGGAATGAGTGTGTTCATGGAATAGACTTAGAAGAGCACTCCTGACCAGCTTTTCAGAAGAAGAAAAGAAAGAGAAAGGGCAGCACTGTTGTGCTACAGGTATTGTCATTCTCACACAGCCCCAGGGTCCTGATCTGAGGTCAAAGAGTTTAATGTGTTCTCCCTGTATCTGTGTGGGTGTCCTCTGGGAGCTCTACTTTCCTCCCACAGTCCAAAAACACATGCTGGTAGGTGATTCCAGGTGGATCTGCTGTGACCCTGATCTTGATGAAGCGGTTACCGGACACGAATGAATGAACAAATTCCTTTAAAAAGTATTCTTATGGTGATACATTTTTGTTGTGGCACAAGCCATTATGCTTTAACACTACGGTAAGTTTTTCCTTTCTTTTGCCAGGAAGAATGACAACCTCTTCTGTACCCTGTACTTCCAGTATCCTGCTCGAGGGCTTCAGAGGATTGGCCATTATTACCACATTATGTGAAATTCTGGCACAAGAAAATAAGGAACACATGAACATCAGAAAAGGCCCACACTCATGAGGTGGCTCTAGAAAGGTGAGGCACACATTACATTATAGCAAATTACTTTCAGGAACACTTCTACAAAAAACAAAAAAAAAAAACACCTTTTGTCTTTGTCAGACATGCCAAGGCCTGAAAAAAAATTCTGATGTACCTTCCAAAGAAAATGCTCATGTTCACATGAATGGATCCTGAGTTGATTTAAAAGCTAAAAGCAGATATTACTTTTTAGGTTGTAACTAACATAGATCCCTAATGAATGTAGTAAAATAAAATATATCAACATAAATATTTTAGTAATATTTTAAAACGAAACCAAAGCTACACAGTAGCACCACATGTAGTGTAGCAGTCCACAGCTCCAGGGATCTGAGGCTGTGGTTCCAACCCCCGCCTCAGGTCACTGTCATTGAAAAGGTTGGTGTGTTCCCCCTGTGTGTGGAGGGGTTTCCTCCAACACTAAAAAAAAACTTATTTATTTTTGTTTGTTTGGCTGTGTAAAATGGCCCATAGGTGTGGGGAGCTGTAGGAGTGCATGTGATGCTCTGGGATGGACTGACTTCCATGACACTGAACAGGATGAAGAGGTCACAGAAGGTGAATTAATGAATAATCAAATAAATAAGTACAAAAAGATATTGAGAAACACTGACAGTTTGGCTCATTTATATTGTCAAGTGTTATGAACTAAATAAAGAGCAGAAACACAACAGTGTGAAATTATTTTAGAATTTATGCTTCTGTGTTGAAGCTAATTCATACCCTACATCATATCCTGATGTGCACCTCCCCAGAAACAACTTTGTGTCAACGCAGAACTCAAAGACAGTGATTGGTCCGCAGTCTGACAAATCTGGAGCAATCGGAGAAGTCCAGAAGGACAAACTCCTTTTCTCCACACTACAGAGACTGCAGACAGCAGCAAATCCAACGAATAAATAAGTGGAACATAGGAAAAAGTCATTCCTCTGAAAAAAATAACTCACTACGAGAAGCAGGAACACTCCGGAAATAAGTGTCAGCTTTGTATCTGTTGCTTTCCTGGCATCGAATGCAAACTATAGGTTCTGTCCCAATAGTGCCTTACTCCCACAATATTGCACTTTACAGATTTATACTGATATTACCACACCTCTACATTTTGTACTACATAGGGTAGAGGAAGACATTTGTGATTCAGCTGAGATTTGCTGGTGTAATTGCAGAGCGGCGAAGACACCAATGCATAAGTATAAACACTCAGTGGTGTAGGCCTTGAGTCAACACAGAGGCATCAATTGGCCTTAATGCAGACTGTACAGTAAAAACACCAGACAACCAACACAAGCCAACAAACATCCTGAAAAATATATACAATTATATATGGTGTTATATACAGATGGGCCAACTATTATTATTAGCAACCTTGTTTATCTTTGGTTTCCTGCATTCAGAACATTCAGTGGTTCTCCCTTTTTGTTCAGGAAGAAACCAAAATATTGGAAATTTACATTATTCTCTAAAGAATAACTGAAGTTACTTCAGTAGAGGGGTCAGCTCTCCTGTTACAACACACAGTAGACTACTCCATTGCTTAAAGATTCCACAATATTTCTCCATCAAAACAGCTTTCACTTCAAAAGCCCCAGGGCTGAATTAACACCTGCAGTATGGAATTAAGATCTACGGTGTTGCATTAATGTGTTCATTTATATCCTGTTGGAACCAAATGAATGTTATATGTATAATTCCTGAGGGATTCTGCAGTGGGGATTTAAACAAGGCCCAGAGCTTTGTAGCACTGACCTTCCACAGAGGTCATTTTTCTGCTTCCTTGAATGCTATAAATATAGAGGTCAGACTAAACGACCAGTGTTTACTACTGTTATTATTCCCTATACCAGCTCAGGAAGACTGGAAAATATAAACACACACACACACACACACACATTCCACTCCAACAGTCATATCAAGTTACTAGCTCATCAGCTGCACTGTGTAAGTAAGTAAATAATTATATGAAAAAAAAAAAAATATATATATGTGTGTGGTTTTGTTTGTCTGTGTATATACCATTCATACACTGATTTTCACTACTACAGCTTCATTAGGACAATGATTTTTTTTTTTTTTTTTTTTTTTTTTTTTTTAAAGGCACTTCCTGTTTTGTAAGCTATTTTGAATTGAAGTGAAAGCAATATAAACATATTATTATTAGTAGTAGTAGTTGTATCATTATTATTGAAAAGGTCATAAAGGAATAAGGTTAGAATAACAAGGTTGAAAAAAATGCTATAAACACGAGGGCATTTTTTACTCTATATTGGAAAGGTAATGGGTACTGTCACAATAAACTTGCATCACCATAAACACCTTTTATAAGCAAACATTACAACAAATATACGTGGTTTGAAACAGTCAGTACATTCTACAGTAAACACAGAAAGAACAGCAAAGAAAGAGAACTCTCAGAGATATATGGCCACTGTCAAAGAACTAGACACAAGGGTCCTAAGTCAAAAAAAAGAACTAGTGAAAAGATTTCTGAAAGTGGCAGCTCCAAGAAGATGAGAAAATCCAGGAAGATGAGTGATTTCAATCCTATGGGGAGTGCTAGACCAGGGTCCTCTCTCTCCCTTTGGTAATATGAGCAGTTCAGTAACAAAGGTACCCATCTTTCCTCAATTTTCACTCAAGCTTCTGTAATTATGAGGGCTGACAGATAGGAAAATTGAGACAGGAAGACCAAAACCAATTTTAAAGAGCAAAGAAACAGATAACCAGTAATACTAGCCAGTTTTATTGTATGAGGTCAGAAATTAAAATGATTAATTTCCACAAAGAGTACTTTACTGATTGATACAATAAGCAAATGACAACTGTGAATAGTCAGATATGATCAACAGTCCTTAACTGACAATCCAGAGAGGTCTGACATAAAATGCACTATATTAAAGAAACAAATTTTCACAACAATGATGATAGGAACCAGACATCCGATGAGTTAAGTTTTATGTTTATATATATATATATATATATATATATATATATATATATATATATATATATATATATATATATGTATGTATGCTACTGAAATCTGGAACCATGTTCCTGTGGCATGAGTAGTTTGAAACAAGTTATGTAGATGCATTTAAACATGATTTTTTTTAATGTAATCTCTAGCTCTAGTTCATAGGTAAAGCACAGGAAAATCTCAAGTGTCACTGTCTAGTTTGGACAGTCAATACAATGGCTGTGTGTATGTTGAAGACATGACCACCCCTGGTTCCTAGCACCATCACTGTAAAGAGATCTCTACAATGAACCATATTACACCAAACCACACTCAATGCCACGTCTGTTTACTCAGTGACTGAATTCTGAAAAAACTATGAGAAATCTGCGGCATTTCTCTTAAAATGGTATAAACCATTCAGATTGTGACCAATAAGACTTGCATAAGACCAGACATTTAACAAATTTAACATGTTCTAACCTAAATCGCCACTATTAGTTACTATTATTACATTTACAACATTTACCAGAATGGGGATTAGTGTCAAAGCAGTCCTCTCACTGAAGCTTCAGCTATGCAGTTTTAGAAATGTGCCTCCAATATCCTGACACCAAACTGATTTCAAGATTTTAATTGGTTATGCCTTTGAGTCAGAATATTAGCCATTTTGCGTGGTTCCAGGTTCATTTTCTTCCCTTAATAACCCACTTAGCGGAACCAAAATTGGTGCTGCATCATCCCCATACTTCTAAAAATGGTGAGTCAAATGCCCGCTCGCCCCCATGGTTCCGGCGGCCTGTTTAAAAGCATACAAAGAATGCTTAAGGGTTCTTTAGTAAAGCCACGGTTCCTGTACAGAATTAAAAGCTTTCAAAGATGGATTTGTATATGGTTCTATACAGCAATAAAAAGTACCTTTATAGTTCTCATTACAGTGAGTTTGGGAACCTCATTTCGGCACTATATAGCAGGACCATACCAAGTATGCTTGGAAGAACTACTCTTTTAAAGGTGTGATATGTATTCCTTAGAACTTGCAAACAGACCCTAATTACACATAGCATATCACCACATACACCCCACATCAATTAAACCCACAGCTGCTCTTCATATTGCACGAAACATTCACAAGTGCCTTAGCAGCCTCTGTCATTGGAAGGTCACCAGTTTCTTCCCAAGTGCTGCCTAAGTATAGCCCTGGTCCTTACCTCATTAAAAGTACAATGTTGGCTTCTATCTGTTGACATGACAGATCTAGAAATGTTGTGTTCACCTCCAAGGATGTTGAGCTTTCTAGAGGCAATGCGGTAGTTGGCTTCACACTACTCTGAAAATGTGCGTGCTCTCACTGTCCCAGGTTTGTGGCATTGTGTGAGACTGAGAGAGTCTTAGCTAATGGATGGAATTGGTGAATACACTGGGTAGAAAACATTAATTAATTTATAAAAAAAAAAAAAAGGCTAGATAACCCAACAGAAATGCTCCAATTTTTTGCCACCCCCGGTAAACTCATTAAGTTAGGGGTCCATGGGTTGATGACATTCCCAAACATTGCAGTAAATTGCACCTACTGACACTACTTGCAATCTGAGTCTTGCACAAGCAAAGCCTGCTCGTGCTGCTGTTAGTGCCAATGGCTAATTGCATGCTGTAACTTTCTAAAGTGTTCATATAGTGCTTAAGTGGATCATCTGTCTCAATTAAAAGTAGCAGCACTGACGGAGGCTCATAATCTGGAACTTGGTTTCAATTACAGAGTTCAAAGAACTAATGGCAACGCAATAAGACAGTAATCTGTGGAGTATGAAAAGTCATTTAAGCCACGTGTCTGTAGCTGTCACTACAGCCCACAGCTCCACAAAGCCCCAGGAGTGGCCTCCATGGCCTTGTAGCGGAATCTGAAAAACATGACGGCTCTTCACACGCAGTCAGAAAACTGACACAAGGATAATGTTGTGTTTTCAACTGAGATGGGGGAGAGAGAGAGAGAGAGAGAGGGTGAGAGAGAGAAAGAGAGAGAGAGAGAGAGAGAGAGAGAGAGAGAGAGAGAGAGAGAGAACTCAGAAAAAGGGAAGACAGACAGTACGCTCTCTTTGGAAATGCCTTGTTCTTTCAGGCAGAACTCATGGCTTTTGGCTTGGCTAAAGTCTGCCACCCTTCATTTGCTTTGGCAGAGCTGAAATGGCTTTTCTTCAGGGGAAAGATAAATCACACCAGCACATCTGCAGGTGTATACACACACACACACACACACACACACACACACACACACACAATAAATAAATAAATACATAAATAAAACAGCATTCCTAATTAGGATCCAAAAAAGTGCACCACATACTAATTACAGATTAACATTACACAATAATCCAGTATTCATGTGTGTTATATTGGTAATCAAATCATCTGTTTAAAATTGGCCTGTAACATGAGGCTGGGTAGTGTTTTGTTTCTTTGAAGTACTGTTCATGTACCACTTTGATTAGGCATGTCTACAAACATTTACCCAGTGCTCTGATGCTTAATTAGTCAATCTCTCAATTATTTTATTTTAATACATCAACTAAACACAGCAGATACATGTTCTTTCTTTTTTTTTTGGACAGCGGCAATATTTTTAATATGCAAATTGACAGCTTCAGTGCTATTTCACGTTAACCAAGGAGCGACTGAGTCTTGAACTCAGTGCACTTCATGTACCACTGTTATTTTGAATATAATCTCATATTTCAGATGTGTTAAGTTTACAAGACACACGTCATGAATCAAACGGCATCAGTAATAATTGTCCATCAGCCACCACATTAAAGCTGGACTGGTTTATTCATCTTAAAAAACAGCTTGTGTTTTATTTCTTGAATTATCTTAATAGCAAGCAGTAAATGCTCTTTATGACATATTAAAATATTCCATTTCTACATAAGTCACAGGACTGTAAAAGCCCTGCCCAATCATTTTATTCATATCGAACGATCTGATTGGATGGCATACCTGCCTGTCTACTACATCACCCTCAGAGCTGCTCTGACCACACTACCCCCAAGCAGGTGCGCTGCACACTTGCACAGAGCAAAGGTTCATCTGTTTACACTTCTACACATATAAAGAAAAGAAAGATGGTGGTAGAGAAGGCTTCTTAATTAAAAAAAAACCTGAATGAAGTTGGAAGTTAAACCAGAGTGCACAACAGTGTAGTTATTGGGTGTTTTCTTACATGTGAATGAGACATGAGGTAGGTGGATGGTGAGCACCTCTCTCTGTGATTTATCAAGCCTTAGATTTAGGTGGGTCTTTTTGGTTGGATATTTCAAAAAGCTATCCTTATATAAAAAAAAGAAAGAATGTAAGGTCAGTATAAAGGTTAAGACTGGACACACTGTAAAACCAAATATCCAAGCGTTCATTCATTATCTGTAATCGCTTACCCAGTTTAGGGTTGCTGTGGGTCCGAAGCCCTGCCATAATCACTGGGCGTAAGGCAGAAACACATTCTGGAAGAGGTGCCAGTACCTCCTCACGGGGCATCACACACATTCATAAATAAAGACACTTTGGAGTCTACCAATGTGTGTTTTTAGACTGTGGGAGGAAACCGGAGCACCCGGAGGAAACCCACACAGACACAGGAAGAACACACCCAACCTCCTCACAGACAGTCACCCGGAGCAGGACTTGAACCCACAACCTCCAGGTCCCTGGAGATGCGTGACAGCAACACTACCTGCTGCACCACTGTGCGAGTGAAAAATGAAAAACTTTGTTTCTGTTCTGACAGCAGCAGTATGTAGTCTGTTTTCCTCCTGACACTGAGAAATAAATGCCTTGGATTTACCGACTCTTGATAAATGAAGACTGGTCTCTAACTTTTGCACAATATGATGTGTTTTTAGACCTCTCCATCTAAATTAATGTGGAGAGTGATTTTATTTTCCCTGCCATTCTCACCCTCAGTTTATTTGTTAGGACACTGAACCTTGATTTCTATGAAGCTGCTTTGTGATGGTGTCTACTGTAATAAACACTTCAAGAATAAATTGAAGTGGAAGGAGGAGAAAGGGCATGTCTCACTGATTTGGCCCAGAGGGAAACACACACACACACACACACACACACACACACACACACACCATGTGTAAGCCTTAGTTGCATATTTCTAGAGGCCAATGTTTGAAAATATATCAGCTCTACATCCAACATCTCTTGGCATATGACTTATGTACAGAACATAAAAAAAAAAAAAAAATCAATGTAGTCAAATTGACCATGGGGAAATGTTACGAGTTCCCTCATGCTTTCTATTGTACAGTAAGAGCCTTTTTAATCAAGAGAGAGAGCACTCAGGGAGCTCCTACATATTTCTCCAAGACCAAAATCAATTATCTAGTCCCCTTGCTGTGGCTATCAGTGATTTGTCAGTCAAAACTACAAGGACACCTGTCATCAGATTAAGAGGGAATTATTAAAATTTACACAGGCATTTATAAAATGGAATGAAAATGAGCCCTCCTAATTTTCTCAGCTGTTTTCACCTAGTGATTTTTGACTATTTTAACTGCATTTTTGCAGAGTTATTATTTTATTTTTTTTACAGATAGATGAAGTTCAAAAACAGCACAAAGCCATAACCAAGTCCCAAGAGGATCAACTCACTATTTGCAGAATAATAAACAGTTGCCTTACAGAAGCAATCAGTGAGTTAAAGGTGAGATTCTGTACGGAATGTGTTTAAACATGGCCACCCACATGTGGGGGACCCGCTCTATGGAGCATTAACTGGTTCAGTCCTACATTTAAACATTTTGATTCTTCGTTCCACTTTGGAGTTTTGGAAAATTAAAAATAATTAATTCATTCATTTTCATTCATTCATCATTCATATTTTCCACTTAAGCCATTTCAGGCTCGCGGTTGCAACAGAGTGAGCAAAGAAGCCCAGGAATCTCTGTCCCCACCAAATTACACCAGCTCCTCCTGGGAGGTCCTCAGGCGTTTCAAGACAAGCTGGGATTTATAATCCCCAGACAAGACAAATAATTTTCATGAATAATTTTTGATATATTTTCTATGTAAAAACAGCTTTTTTAGCATGTGGTGTCCACAAGTTAATACAGCTTTGGCATCTTAATGAAATGACTGAAATGCTTTAGTCAAAATACCACAAGGGTCAAGCACCACAGCACCGTACTCACTATTTAAACAGCCCTGTATAAATATCCGAACGGATATTTTGAGTACATGTTCCTTTCAATGAATGAGTCCCTAACTCACCCCAACCTCTTCTTGTGCAGGGGGTGCAGACGCAAGTATGGCATTGCAGCTACCACAGCAATTTAGAGATTTGCGCTGGTCAGTGCTGCCAACAGCTGAGCAATTCCAGTGTTAGTGGGTCTGTTCTCCAGCCAAAGGTGGAGATACTTAGTTGGGGGTGGTATAATTCTATTTGATGAAAGAAGGGGAGCCAAATCTTATGCTGAATCCTATGTGTTCTGACCTAGGCAGACCACAAACGCTGATGTGGTTGTCTTCTTTCACAGTTATTGGGTTGGTAGACACTCCAGATTCAGAAATGTTTGTCCGCAAGCAATGAAAGGGTGACTATGTCATAATCAGTCCCACTTAACATGTCTTAATGGTTATTAAGAAGTGGATATTTGAGATGTGATCTGTGAAACTCCGATAAAAAGTTGTATCATAAGATGTCACTGACCTGCTTTTATGACTGCAGCTCTTCTTGTAGACTCTAAAGCAGCTTTTTAAAAGCCCCCCAAAAAGGTCCTTCACTTATGCCTCAAGCACCCACGGAACAAACATCCTCACTGTGATAATGACTTCTATGAGTTGAGTAGCCTTGCTCTCCCCTTCACCTTTAAATGTTGAAATGGAAGGATTCAGAGTCTTTATTGTGAGTTTTCAATTGATTTCATTCCACTGACCTTTTCCTCTGACACTGCTAGAACTAAAAGTCACTCCAAATCACAGCAAAGATTATGAAAGAGCTGAAAAGTAAAGGAAAAACCTCTGAACGCACAATGTCTGCCTTTGGCTTAGTGCCGTTTCCTGTCTGGTTACCATCTAAAACACTGTAGTGAAGGAGTCAGGCAAGGGGTGGACTACATTGCACTTTTGGGTACAATCTTCTTCACTGAACTGGAGAATTACCAATAAAAGAGGCTCAAATATGCCCCACCCCATGCATACACCAATGCACAAAAGCGAGTGTAGGTTACCAATAGAGAAATTGAAGCATCACATTAAATCCCTGGAATGCTGATGCTGATTGCACCTCCCTAAAAAGACAGCACTGTCTGCCAATCCTGTCTTCCTCAGCTGTCTGATGCCTAGCACATATCTGGCTGGCTCCATCAGTCAGATAGCAGGCATGGCGTTCGGTTGCCCTGTTCTTACGGTTGACTGTTCCACGCTGTTCACCTTCACATTAATTGAAAATTCACTGTAGCTTTCTTATCTCTTCAACAGGATCCTACTTCTGACACCAGTAAAGCATCAACTGAGATGAAGACACTTTTTGGGAGTATTTCAGCTTGCTGAACTGGAAAATCACCAATAGTGTTTAATAGTGCTGGGTAATACAATATCGCAATTAATTGTACATTTTACCATGATTGCGATTATTGAACGGTTTTGTTTTTTGTATTTTTGACCCTCATAGTTCAGTGATGAGGCTTGTACTGTAAATATGCTCCAGTATTAAATATGGAATATCTTTGTCTCTAATGTTGCTGGGAGCTTGGTCCTCTCTCTGGTTTTCTGAGCACTGTTTATATTTGGTGTGTGCTTTGGTCACTGAAAGTGTTTTTTTCTCAGTGTTTAAATTTGACTTCTTTTTGTCCAGTGTTGTCTTAATTAAAGTAAATGCAAAACACATTTTGGAATCACGTGACTACAGCTTGTTAGCATGGTTTTAAAGGGACGGTACATGAACACACAGTGTGGACAACAGAATATAATCTATATAATTGTTATAGACAATATGTCAATTGGAAGTACTGAATGTTAATTTCGATTCATATTCAATTAATTACCCTGTCCTAGCCTGTAATGCTGCCACCACGTCCCCCACACAAAACTGAGGGTAGGTCACCTGTCCATGGGTTGCAGGTGACTGTTTATAGTTGCCTCTATATTGGTTTCCTACTCATTACTCAAAAATACTCAAATAAAAAATTATATTTAAATTGTTTTATTGTTTCTTTGATCATGTTTGTTGTCCTCAAATTGATGTTAAAATGAAATAAGTATGGGTCCCTAACCATTCATCCTTGTCATTTTTGTAAATAGCTCGATTCAGCTGTCAGTGAGTAGAGAGGAGCTCAGGCTGTGTCCCAATTAACATACTACCTCTATAGTCCACTTATAGCTGAGAAAAAATAAATAAATAAGACATGCAAGGTGATGTGAGTGCAGAAACCTATGATCTACACTGTGCCCTATGAAGAGTGTAGAGTGGATTTGGCCACAACTTTACTGTGACATGGAAATATTGCTCACTGATCACTCATATTTTCAGACTTTATTAAATGTAAACCAAATTAGTGGAATAATTTAGGCAGATTTTGTGATAAAACATTATCTTCCAAAAATATGTTCCACTCTCAGAGCACATGGATGGGAGGATCAGATTATTTACTTTGTAAAAAGGAGAAAAGAATGAGTCAGATTAAAATGTGGCTTGTGTGTATTCTGCAATACACTGAAACAAAACACACGTGAAATATCTTGATTATTGAAGCCTGTAAATAGTCTGTGTATGACAATATTTTCAAATTGAAATAGCTTTATGACTATGACACCAAGAGGTAGTGGGCTTCTGTGCTTGTCAGTGATGTGAGACTCCCTCCAGTGCAGAGGAGAAGCTGTGTATGAGATAAATCTATCCAACTTTCTCATCTATTTACATAAGTGCTGCAGTCTTATGTAACCAGATACTCACTAGATAATCACTTAAATGCAACCCATGGATATGGGAAAGAAGTGCAAGGATTGGTGAATTACTACATACTAAGCCCCCAAACCAGTCCTCTCATATAACTCAACAGCTACACACTAGTACTAACCATAACTCACTAACGGTAACTCACACATGGAGAAGCCATAAGAAGTGTCTCCCACTATGACCCTTTGGCCCCCCTGGGGATAAAATTATGAACTTCCTATGAAGATTATTTGCCTCATGTTATATATTTACAATCCATGCTTTTTCCCTCCAAAATTCAAGGTGACAGTTAGTTTTGAATTCATTTAAAAAGCTGGCATATGGCACTCCACATTGGGCCAGTGGACAGGTGGCTGTGTAGGGTTGGATAAACTTTAAAAAATTACAGCTGTTAAGATTCGGCAATGAAACTTGGGAAAGGAGCCGAGCCCACTGTCACGCAGGGCCCCCCCCTCAAAAAGAGAATTAAGGTCCACTCGAGGGGCGCAAAGAGCAACTCTCAGAGCTGACAGATGGTGTGACACGGCTAATTCTCAAGAGGCACTGTTCGGAGTGGAATAAGGAGTAAGAAATGAGATTCGGAGAGTCACTTAAGGGCCTGCACGCAATGGAGCTAATGCAGCACTGAGCTTGAAGGTTTTCCATAGTCAAAAGTCAAGCATCACGTCTGCTTCTAATGCCACCTCACTGTTGTGTAGCAAATCAAGTGTTTATTCAGAAGTTGCTGAAGTGACTGTTACTGCAACAGGAGTTTGATTTCATAAAGCAGACACCATTGCCTTTGTTCTGCTACACATTACATCTGCTACATTACCCTCAATATACTGGCATTTTACTAAGTAATTGTTAAGGCAACTTCACCTTAATATCACACTGCTGTCACTGTAGAAAGGTGCTATATGCAAATTAGCTTCTAACCAGTCAATCAATTTTAGTGTCTGAATACAAGCATCTTGACCAATCACACATATTTAGATGAGATATTTGGACTAAATAAATATTCACAGACTGATCTTTAATCACATCATATCATGGCTTCAGTAATGTTTGGTATAACTTTGTAAAACTCAACGTAACAGTTTAAATCTGCAGATGTTCCAGACTACCCCATTCTACTGACAATGTTATACCATGGAGAGATTATAAAGTGTCTCCACAGTTAAAAATCTGTGCACAAAACGGAGACACCCAGGAGAGGTTTACAAATCACTAGCAAAAACTTGGCATTAAGCATGGTGACCTTAGGCTCGTTTGCAGCTGCCCCAGAGTGCCCCATTATACTGACAACGCTGTGTCCAAAATGGGGACACCTTTACCAGAGCTCTCTAGCTACAAAGTGTGTCTGCACTTTACCGCTGGATGGACTGTGTACTAAAGTACAAGACTCAGAATGCTTCTATTTGTAATCTGACCTGTGATGCTTGTAGTCATTAGATCTTTTGATCCAAACAGAGCTAAATGAATTACTGTCACAGAATCGTTGTCCAAGGTCAGGGAGGACCATGTAATGTGCAAAAACTCCAGGTTGACCCATTAGCTGGTGTCACGAGAAAATGTCCTACACTGGAAAATGTATACTTTTAATATTAAGAAGTCATTAAAAGCACATTAAAGTACTTCAGCGCTAAAGTGTGCTATCAGCCCTAAGCTGTGTCTGGTTATCAAATATAATAGCAATAATGTGCTTTCAGCTGGGCAGGATTTGAAGCACTTCAGCCTGGCAATAATAGCAGACGGCTTGAGACCCCGTGACTATATGCCATGTGAAAAATTGCAGACAAGCTGACGGTCCAATGCTCTTAAAAGCACTGGTGAATTACTGTTAAAATCAATCAGCAGATGATCAGAATCTAACCTCCTGTTCATTCTGTGTGGCTTGGTGTAGAGTTCAATTACTGAGAGCGACACCAATTCAACACTCAAAGGTGTTGGGGAACTGACTGTACATTTAACTGTAAAAATCAATGAGCAAAGGAACCAGTAATCAAATCAAACCTTCAGTGCATCCTTGTGTGTGTGTGTGTGTTCTGTGGCGTACAGATGGCTATAGTTACTGTAGACTTAGAGGCTTATTGTTCTGTTCTGTTCATGAGAACAAAAACAACATTCACAAACATTTAAATGCATTATGGCGGATGTTGCGGTAAATGTCACAGCTGTACGTAGATCAGAACCTCTATCATTGCTACTCCAGGGCTTAGCAATGCAGAAACTGCACTATGTAACTTCCAGAGGAGGGTAGGAAACCATCCCATCAATTCTTCCCTGCCCCCTCCCCCCAACTTGATTTCAGGGCATTGCTGTAAAAGTGAATCACACACTGTAACTGTGGGACCCCAGGATCAAAAATACCGAAACTTACCTAGTTTTGGTTTAATGTATAGTTCTTTTCATTACATCAACACCAAGTGAATATTCACCACATTGGTACTGTTAATGTTACTGTAAAAACGCACCTATGAACTGATAATCAAAATCGGACCTATACAGTGTATTTCTATGATCATTATAGGGGTACTGGTAGGTTGTACAGATTTATAGATAGTTACTATAGAGCACTAATAGCTGGACCATGGTCTGGGTTTGGACCCAAATGCTGTCCCATCCAGACCTGGACCTCATCTCATCATCATCTTTTCCACTTTTCCATTTCAGGGTCGCGGTGGCAACAGGGCGAGCAAAGAAGCCCAGACGTCTCTGTCCCTGGCAACATCCACCAATACCTCCTGGGGGATTCCAAGGCGTTCCCAGGCCAGCCGGGAGATATAATCCCTCCAGCATGTCCTGGGTCTACCCCGGGGCCTCCTTCCAGTTGGAGATGCCTGGTATACATCCAGTGGGAGGCGTCCGGGAGGCATCCTCATCAGATGCCCGAACCACCTCAACTGACTCCTCTCAACGCGAAGGAGCAGCGACTCTACTCCTAGCTCCTCCCTAGTCACTGAGCTCCTCACCCGATCACCTGATTACTCTCGGAGAGTACGCCGAGCAACCAGTCGGAGAAAGTTCATTTCGGCTGCTTGTATCCGCGATCTCATTCTTTCGGTCATTACCCAGAGCTCATGTCCATAGGTGAGAGTGGGGATGTAGACTGACTGGTAAATTGAGAGCTTTGCTTTATGGCTCAGCTCTCTCTTCACCACAACGGTGCTGTACAGTGACCGCATTACTGCAGAAACTGCACCAAACCTACGGTCAACCTCACTATCCCTCTTCCCATCACTCGTGAACATGAACCCGAGATACTTGAACTCCTTCACTTGGGGCAGGTTCTCACCCCTTATCTGAAGGGAGCATGTCATCTGTTTCCAAAAGCATCCCTATGAGTACACCCATTAAAACTCAGTGTACCCTGCCTGGGAGAGGGTTACCGGGACCTACCCTTTGGAGGCAGCCCACGTAACCTGGCCGGGCTCAGCTCGAAATGGCAACGTGGGAGGATCATGTGGGTTCACCAACCGCAAGATCCAGAGTAGGGGTGCGGTGCAATGCCCATCGGGCACAGAGCGGGGGCAAAGGGGCCCCTGGCGTCGTGGACCTGGACCTATAACTGATCAATTACAGAGAAATATGTAATTTAATTAAAATTATTTTAACTGCTTTAACTTTTTTTTGAACAATTTCGGTACCGGTAGGAAACTCAGAGACCAATTACATGCATGCATCACACTACTCAGCCAATCAGATCTGAACGACACACAAGGTAAGGCCAACAAAAATATCCCCCTGGCCAAGATGAAGGCTCTTATGGAACACTTTTGGGATGACTCTTTTGTGTGTGGTAAAACCAGAGACGTTATAAATAAGGACACTGATTAACAGTCGAAATACCAATGGAGTTCTCAATCGCATGGAGTTTGTTTACAGATCAAGTCCCGCCCTTCAGAAAAATTAGCCAATCAGCTTGCCACTTGAAAGAGGGTGGACAATACCGTGAAGCTAGCATAGCAAGGCAAAGCATAATTTTATTTTTAAATTTCACTCAATTTGAGTATTTATTATATATAAATGGTGTAATTTGATGTCAAAACTGACAAATGTTTTTGAAATAAGTTGAAGTGTAATTGTAATTAATTTGATTTGACTTTTATTTGTTGTTAACTACATAAAATATTGATATTACTACAAGGCTACGCCAGAATACAGCACAAGGCACTGATCATAATGTGAGTTGTACCGGATCTTAGCTTGAGGAAATCTTCTTTAACGGAACCTTACTGAATTTTAATGAAACTCCCCTGTTATTGAGGCTTCCTGTACTATTCTGGACATAAGAATACCAATCATTGGTGAATTGACTGTAAATAATACTGTAAAGCATGGACCAAACAGTGATCAAAGTCAAGCATTCATCTCATTCTAATGTGTACATACTACACACTTCTATACACTTACACAGGCCTAGTAAGATGATCTGTTCATGACATCAACACAAACACAACATTCAAATGCACTGGGGAATTTACTGAATTTAACAAATGGAGCTGTAAACATCAACAATCGAAATGAAACAGTTTGTTCTCGTGTCTGTGAGCTACATTTGCTTGGGCTTGGTGTAATGTTTAGTTCATGACAGACACCAATTCAACAGTCAGTGCATTGGTGAGGTAACTGTAAATCGTTCTGTAACAGATGAACCAATGACTAAAATCAACACTACAGATGCTACAGACTTACAGAGGCCTATAGTGCTGCTCTATTCAGAAGCCCACCACAAATGCACCATTCAGACATTATCCTTCTCACTGTCTTTTGGCTTTGATTGAATAACGGAATGAAATGAGATAAAGTTCTGTGCTGCTGTATACTACTGTACAAACACACAGCCAGAGACTGCAGACGCCTGCGCACAAGTCTACACAGTCTATTAAGAACAGCCTCTCTGTTCATTGTGTCAATCCCGGCCAAAAGCCCAACAGGCATTGACATGAATAACTCGTTATCTTAACTAATGCCAATGGGCCGTCTCTTTTGCTGGAAGACAGAGGGACGCGGGGCGCTCTCGTCTGACCCGGCAGTGGCTTTTGGCAGCTTTGTGTTGAACTAAATGGCATGTTTTCTTTAGGGTGTGTGTGTGTTGGGTTGGGGGGTTCATGCTGTGGCTGACACCACGCTCTGGGCTACATCACATGATAGAAGATGTACTTTACTCTGTTTCCCTCAGCCAGGGAGAAAGGATGAGAGCAGGATGCTTGGATGCCATTACAGCAGACAGAGCCAGAAGAGATGGAGCTTACTGCTTAATTCAGCTGTATACGAGGGAGAAACAGAGAGAGAGGGGGGGGGGGATTGAGAGATGCTGAGAGAGACAGACATTGAGAGGAAGGAGGAGAAGTGTGAGACAGCGAATGACAGAAAAAAAAGGGAGAAATTGACAGAAGGAAAACACGAAATAGTAATGGAAAGTAAGGGAGGACAATAGCAATAGAGAGAAAGAGAGAGAAATTGAGATGAGGGAGAAAGGCAGAAACAACAGGAGATAGAGAGAGGGGGATAGAAAGGGAGAGAGAAGAGGTAGAATGAAAGATGGAGAAGATGGAGAAAGGGGAGAATAAGAGAGGGATAAAGGAGATAGAGAGACGGAGATAGAGAGAAGGGGATAGAGAGAGAGAGAGAGAGAGAGAGAGAGATGAGGAGGTAGAGAGTGAGAAAGAAGAGGGGATAGAAAGGAGGTAGAATGAGAGAGAGAGAGATAGAGGGTAAAGAGAGAGAGGGAGAGTATAAATACGTTAAATTTCGAACGCTGTGTAAACCTCGAGTGAGTTGTGGATGAAGTGCGCGTGAATCCTCGCAGGTTCACCCTGCACTGCTCGCGCGCCTCGCGGGACCTTGACCGCCGCAGTTACTCCCTCAGCAAAACAAACGCACGCTCAGAGCACACATCCAGCCAAAGCCCCCTCCACACACAGCTCTCGAAAGCCGTGTGTCACCTTTCCTCGGACACATGCGCGTTCCTCCGTAGGAAAGGGCGAGAGCAGAGTCGCGCGCTCGTGGCGCCCACCCCCCAGCAGCAGCAGCACTGCGCACAAACATGGAGTAGAAATAAAAGCACTTACTTCAAGACGGCACTGTCCCCTTGTCTGACCGTGATGTTGTCCTTTAAATACGAGTCCCCGCTCCGCGCTGGCACTCCTGCGGGCACAAGGAACAGCAGTCTTAGAGCCACGACCACCAGGCATTTCCACGGCAAAGCGAAGCAGCTGGCGATGCCCATGTTCTCCCCACTTCACCAACACAACAACCAAACTTCCCGAACTCGAAGTACAGATCCTCCAGCTGCACCAACGCCACTTCTCCCGCGTCCAAACAGCTGCGGAGAGCGGCTTCAGCCCCAGCCTCGACCCTCCAAGACCACGCGCTCCTGAATATCCACGAAACCCCCCGCCCCGAGCGCGAGGTAGTTCTGCTCTGTGCGTAATTAGAAGGGAAGAAACGAGCCAGTCCTCTGGGTCTGCCTCGCGAGTAATTTACGATCTCCGGCGAGCGGACGCGCGTGCAGCCTCGCGAGCAGTTCACTTTAATGGCATGGAGCAGAAGGGACTGGACGGCGGAGCGCGCTCAGCACACTGTAAAGCGCATCATTAAGCCCGAGTGCTGTCAAGCCACTTCAGGTCAAGTGCTCTCCCTCGGATAAGGCGCGAGACCCACTGTCCATCAGCTCGCGCAGCTCTGGGACTTGGCGCTTAACTATGAGTGAAGCTCGCGCGGGGATTGCAGTCAGCGCTTGGCTTTTTTTTTTTTTCCCCAACCCGTTTTCTGGCAAACCCCGCCCACCCGCGCTGGGATTGGTGTGTAGGTTCCCGCCTAAAGTGAAAGGATTGGTTAGTTATTTCCCGCCTGGTGGGACATGACTGGTTAGAAGTTTGTCTTGTTATTAAATGGCTTGAGATGGTTAGTAGTTTCCTGTTTACGGAGATGGGATTGGTTTGCATTTTCCCACTTTCTATGATCAAACTTACTGGAGTGATTTTGGTTAGAAGTTTACTGCTTAGGATAGGGCTGGTTAGTAGTTACAGGTTTAGTAAGATTTCATTAATAATAATACTATTAATATAATTTTCTCTAGCATAATGAGATCAAACAGATTAGTAGTGTAAAGGATAAGACCGGTTAACAGGTCCTAACAATGTAATCAGACTTGTTATTTATTTTCTGCTTCGTAGCATCAGACTGCACTGAACAAATAAATAAATAAAATAAAATAATAAAAAAATCTGATCAGATGTAAATGTAGAATAATTAAATCTGTGATATTAACAATAACAATTAAAAGTAGCCCAGGTACAGAATAAATGGAATTTTGAAAATAGCCACAAGAAGTGTTAATATCATTATAGTCAACAGCACTGCAGGGTAGTGTGGTCGTGAGGGACAAGAGGCGGCAAAATATTTTGTAGTTAGCTCGTTCATTTTGAAAGTCAATGATATGGAGAACCATGCTGCCCATCCTGTCTTTCCTGAAACTAGAGAACGATTCTCTGGATTGGGGAGTCCCTGAGTGCTTGATGCCTAGCCAGCTTTGACCACAAGACAGCACCTACACGTCCCACACACCATTTGGAACAAGTCTTATGAATTGAGGGTTCCTGTTCATATTTCATAAAGCCATCTGCAAGTCTCACCCGGCACACCCACCATCTCACTCAAGCGACTTTTACTAGAATGGCTCATTGTTCAACTGCCTCATTCTAAACCTATTAACGTGGCTCTTAAAGCATCACAATAATTGTGATGTTTCACTGACCTTTAATAGTAAGAATAGAGCCTCTGTCATTACTACTCTGGGCTCAGCACTGCAGAAACTGCACTATGTAATGTTTGGAGAAGGGTAGGAATCTACCCTCATCCTCCCCACTTGATCAAGACTTCAACTGCTTTTAAAATGAATTAGACTCTGAAACTCCAGGGGATATCCTCATTAGTACATTCCCTCCTGATGCGATAGGATTGGTTAGTAGATTTCCATCAAGAGTGATAAGACTCATGTTATGGTATAGAACTAACTGTGTTCTTAAACATCTTTAATTACTGGTTCCCATTTTAGTGTGCTGGAATTGGATAGGAGTTTTTTCCACCTCCTGTACTAGGGTTTTAACATGCTCGTGCCCACTCTGATCCTACATTCACAAGTGCATCCTCAACATTACACAATAGGCCATTAGCAGCAGAATGGCAGGAGGGCACAGTTAACAACTGATTCAGAACACGTTTTTCAATGGCTACATTGTAGGAATACATTGCATTTTCTGGCTATAAACTTTCATAGGGCTACGGTGTATAGTCTTCACTGTTAGTGAGTCTTTAGCATGCTAACTGCCAAATTAGTTTTAACACCAGCCATGTAATAAATAACTAAATAAATAGTGCAGTTTGCAACCAAATACTTAGCAAATCATGCATGCTAAACCCAGTATAAAAATATATCGTCTAGTATGTTATAGTTCCTATTTAAATTCACTTGCTAAACTCAGCCAAGGAAGCATAATATGCTGGTGTATCTGTGGGGGTAAGAAATATATCACGTCAGGTGAAGGAGGGAAGGGGGTTGTTTTGTTAGAGTGGTGTGGGAAAGTGGGGAAGTACCAGATGTGCAGATGCCATGATGTGCAGATTTATCCCTGTTAGGTTGGAGCTACTATGCTAGTAATGCTACCCCAACAGGACACCCTTGTACCTGAGTACCACAGCAAGTAATGGGTGAGGGGGCCTATCTTTTAGGCTATGTCCGGAACATGGCTGCCATCTTGAAAGCCACCTCATTGGATCAAGAGCAAGCTTTTCCCAATGGGAAGGTGGTCATGTAGCATGTCAAAGAAATAAAAGGGTGTCCTGTGATGTTTGACTCACCCTGTATATTATGATTAGTTACGATTCACAATTATCTGATAGTCCCTATGTGAAATCTGCTTAGTCTAAAGAGTGTCAATAAATGCAAACAAATGTTCAATTATGTACCCAAGGAGGAACGACACGGTGCTGTAAACAGTCGTGGGAGAACATTAAACAGGAGGATGGCATAAGAAAACATTGCTGCTTATAACATGTGAGCTTAGAATTAGGCTAAGGTATAGAGTTATGGTTATGTTGGTGTTAAGATTAGGGCTAGGTTTATGGTTAGATGCAGGTTTAAGGATGATTTTTCATGCTGGGTAGCTGTCAGAAATTCCAGTGTACATTGTTGAAGTATGAATCATATTTGTACACATTGTACAAATCCTGGTAATGGTCTTTAACCAAATATGTACAGATTCACACTGAGACCAGAGATCCTGCGAGTCATAGTAAATAAATGTATTCATAAACAAATTTTAAACTCACCTGCCTTTGCCCAAAGTATTTTACAATGGAGCAGGATAGATAATAAGAATGGAAGGAAAAGAGGGTGAGGGAAATCTTGTAACTGAATAGAAAAACAACACTGGTTACAGCATAATAAAGAAAGCAGAAACATTTAGAGAGGACAAACAAATTAGCAACAGAGTAAAGTACCACAGAATTATATTCAACATAGAAAGAAAAATAATAAGCAGAGGATATAAACAGAAAAGATAAAACAGAACATCTACCTCTCAGACATTTAAGTGCTTTCCTACCCTCCTCCAAAAGTTACATAGTGCAGATTCTGCAGTGCTGAGCTTAAAGTTATACGTTTAATGTACCAAATATTACATAGCGTTCCTTTAAAGTGAATCCGGAATTGTACAGGGAGCCAATGTAAAGAGACTAGGACTGGGGTGAAATGTTCTCTGTTTGTAGTGCCCCTCAGGAGCCTAGCGGCAGCACTGTGATCCACTTGTAGACATCTCAAAGAGGAGTGGATTACTTCAACAAGGAGTGAGTCGCTGTAAACTAATTGGGAACATAAAGCATGGATGACGTTTTCTAATTTATAGTGATAGTCGTCTTGTTTGTTTTAAAAAAAAAACAAACAAACAAAGAAATCTGGAGACTGAACACATCTTAACTATTCGATTACATTCAAATATTTGGGAAATTGTGTACCTTTCCTTTAAGGCTGTTCTTGGGGCAGCCATGATTAAACATATACCTCAGCATTGTCCTCAAACTGCTTTGCTTCAAAAGAGGTGCTTTGTCTTCTGCATTAAGTATAATTAATAGCTCGGACAGATGCAGAGGGGTTCAAGTTGTAAGTGGAATAGGTCTACAGAGACGCAATGGCGCCGAGCTCCGTCCACCGCTTCCATGAATTAAAGCTACATTTTAGACGAGCTACAGCTGCTCATGTTTGCTTCTCGTGAAAGAAGGTAAAGGATGTTTTCTGGGACCACTGCTCCACAGCCCATCTATTCCATAATCTTAACAGCTCCATCTTTCTGTCCAGGCTGGAAAACGGAGCGTTATCTCGCCTCATGCATATTCAGTTTGGGACTGATGTGTCTAAATGAAGTTACACAGCTTGTTTAGGCCAATATTAAAGGGAGATTCATGACTAGGAATGATATTAGAACAAAACGCCTTCAGTGTTGACTGTGGGATTAACAGAGTTATCTCTTTCCGTTCACAGGCCTCTTCTCTGGAGTTAGGATGATGACGATGATGATGAAGGTGCAGAGGGAGGAAACTGTGTGATAAGACTTAATTAAAATACATATATAAACATATCTCTGGATGATGCACCTTGGGCCTTCAGACACTGACGCTCGCTCAATGGCATTTTATAATTAAAACCCACTGCAGACCTTAGCGAGGCTCAGATGCCCTCAGTTCATTAGTGACAGACACGATACACCAATCTGCCATACCATTATGACCACTACGTTCACTGTTCATTCTCTCAGCAGCACTTTATGGCTCATTTATAAAGGATGGTCTATCTGTGGCTCTGCATATGCAATGTGCCCACCTTCAACCTGTTCTACAATGATCAAGGGTGCTAGCAAAGCATGCAAAGCAACACATGCTCCTGTATGGTCAGTGGAAGTGAGACAATGAATGGACGTGGGCAGTGACAAAGAGGTGGTCATAATGTTATGGCTGATCAGTGTATATTGAATTGATTCCTACCTACATTCACTTAATACCAACTAAATATGACAAGGGATTCCACACTCTGGAACATGGTTTATGATTATCATAAACTCTTTTTAGCCAGTGGATTGCTGCCAGCTGTGTGTTCCCTCATGTCACAAAGCATCAGCTTCTATTGTCCTTAACAGTTTGATTTAAACAGACATTGCTCTGCATGAAACGGGAGATAAAAAAGTCAGATCACCACACAAGCCTGGCTACAACAATGACCCTTTAACGAATTGTGATGATGATGCTCTGCAATCAGCCCTCAATTTCCTGAACAATGAGAGTCTGGGGCTCTGGAGAACATCAATGTAGATGGATTTAAATGCCACCAAATGAGAAAGAAAAAGTGGGGCCTGGCCACTGAGGTCAGTAGGATCACTTTTGACCAACAAGGACACCGCTGCGTGGAGGGGAAAAAAAAAGAAAGACGACACTCAAACAAATTAAGTGATCAGTGGGGAACAACAGGCCATTCTCTTAGTCCTGGGGCTACTGCAGGGAATTCATGTGCGGTCATGATGCTCCAGGCTACTCTGTAATTGCAGGGGATAGAATTATACTCACATTTATTCCATTCCAGAATTTTCCCACTCTGGTTCTTGAAAGTGCAAGAGCGCTTTATTGTTTATGTCCCTGCTTTGGTTCGGCTTTGGCCTTAAAGTAGCAGCAGATCATTTTCACCACCATCAAGTAGCAAATGTTATATATAAAAAGTTATACATTATATCGTCACTGTCCAATCAAAAACATGCGTCTCAAAATTAGCAAATTTTCAGGAAAAAAACCCTCTTAAATTTCAATGTAAAAACATTTTATTCCAAATAATTTTGGCACATTTCTATTGGCCCATTCCTCATGAAATTTTCACACAGTGTGAATGACAGCTTCTGGGTTCAAATGATGTAGAATGCAAAAAAATAGACAGAAATGGTAATAAATGATTTTGATTGGATAGTGATGATATTTACTTGACCTATTTGCATTGCAATACACATAAGAGGATGAATCAAGCTGCTTTGTTACCTATGAATGAACTAGTTTAGGATCCATAGAGGGGGGACTATATAGATCAGTCCTAGCAGTGCTCAAACAGGCCTAAATCATTTGCCCCAACTGTGCCCCTCTGCAACAACCATAGAGCAGGTATGATTTTGGTGGTGGATCATTCTCAGCACTCAACGTTTTGGTGGTGGTGATGTAGTGTGTGTTGGGCAGGTACCAGTGCATGAGATGTGGTGTTTCTGACCATTGGAGAGCAGGGACTAACAAAGTAAGCAGAGCAACAGGTGGACTAGAGTCTGTAACAAAGTACAGCTGTGCGATCAGTGGAGCTGAAAGATTGGACAGTGAGTGCAGAAACAAGAATTGTCTTTCAATGTTTTGACTGGTGTAAATTATTGCAGGTTTAGCTTAGTCACCCAAAACTGCATGTGGCTACAGAACCTGAAAGAGACCAGACACCTCTAAAAGAACTCACAAGGGAGTGGTTTCAATTATCAGTCATTAAATGCTGAGTGAAATATTTGTACAGAGACTCTGTCATACACCAAAGAACCATGACAACAAGCCACATGAAATACATTGGAAATGGCACATCTGCATCATGAACGCACAGTGCAACTCCAGCAGCAGCTGCTGTACCTCGGAGGGGCAAAACTCAGCCTTTTTCAGCTGTTTGTTTATAATAAATGGATGTAACACTTTATAATGTTGACGTTTAATACCCGACAGCATAAACAGATCTGCTCAATACCACAAAATCACAAGTGCTAGTTTTTACTGCTGTGTTCCCACACACTGTGCAACTCTGGAGCTGCATGGCAACAAGATCATAACAATGTAGTAAACAGGTCTATTAAATATAGTGTCGAAGCCTAAAACATTTTTTGCTAAATTTGACCAATGGCTAAGCAGTATTTTTTTTTGTAACAGTTTCATATATTTCGGGGTCGTGTTGAAACTACCTCCTAGCCAGAAACACCGGACACAAGGCATGAACCCTGGATAAGACACCAGTCCATCGCAGGGCACCACACACACACTCACAGCTGTAGACTATTTCATACTGACAATCCTCCTACAACTATGTGCTTATGTGCTTTTATACTGTGGGAGGAAACCTGATCACACGGAGGAAACCCATGCAGACACGGGGAGAACACACCAAAACCCTCACAGACATAGACCCACAGTGGCGATTGAACTCACAACCCCAGAACTCTGCAGATGTGTGCCAGCGACCCCACCATGCCGCCCCAAAACAATTCAAACATTTGATTATTTTACACCATTCATTCATTCATTATCTGTAACCGCTTATCCAATTCAGGGTTGCGGTGGGTCCAGAGCCTACCTGGAATCATTGGGCGCAAGGCAGGAACACACCCTGGAGGGGGCGCCAGTCCTTCACAGGGCAACACAGACACACACACACACCTACGGACACTTTTTTTGAGTCGCCAATCCACCTACCAATGTGAGTTTTTGGACTGTGGGAGGAAACCGGAGCACCCAGAGGAAACCCACGCGGACACGGGGAGAACAAAACAACTCCTCACAGACAGTCACCCGGACCGGGAATCGAACCCACAACCTCCAGGTCCCTGGAGCTGTGTGACTGCGACAGTATCTGCTGTGCCACCGTGCCGCCCTATGTTACACTGGTAATATATATGATCTGGCATTATCTTGTTGAAAAATGCAGGGTCTTCCCTGAAAGGGATGACGTCTAGATGGGAGCATATGTTGTTCTAGAGCCTGAACATAATTCTCTGCATTAATGGTGCCTTTCCAGACGTGCAAGCTGCCCATGCCACAAGCACTCATGCAACCCCATACCATCAGTGATGCAGGCTTCTGAAAGGAACGTTGATAACAACTTGGGTTATCCTGGACCTCTCTGGTCCGGATGACATGGCGTCCCAGTGTTCCATAAAGAACTTCAAATCGTGACTCATCTGACCACAGAACAGTCTTCCATTTTGCCACACTCCATTTTAAAAGACCCCTGGCCCAATGCAAACGTCTGAGCTTGTGGAGCTTGCTTAGAAGTGGCTTCCTCTTTGCACTGTAGAGTTTCAGCTGGCAACAGCGGACGGCACGGTGGATTGTGTTCAATGACAATGCTTTCTGGAAGTATTCCTGAGCCATTCTGTTATTTCCTTGACAGTGGCATTCCTGTTTGAGGTGCAGTGTTTAAGGGCCCGGAGATCATGAGCATCCAGTAGAGTTTTACGGCCTTGACCCTTACGCAAAGCAATTGTTCCAGATTCTCTGAATCTTTTGATGATGTTAAGCACGGTTGATGATGATAACTTAAAGGTCTTTGCTATTTTACGCTGGGTAACACCATTCTGGTATTGCTGCACTATCTTTCTGCGCAACAATGGTGGAATTGGTGATCCTCTTACCATCTTGGCTTCAGAGAGACACTGACACTCTGAAAAGCTCTTTTTACACCCAATCATGTTGTCAATTGACCTAATTAGTGTTAATTTGTCTTCCAGCTGTTCGTTATATGCTCAATTTCCTTTTTCCAGCCACTTATTGCTACTTGTCCCAACTTTTTTTGGATTTGTTAACACTGTGAAATTTTGAATCAACATATTTTTCCTTTAAAATGTTACATTTACTCAGATTAAACTTTTGATCTGTCATCTATGTTCTATTACGAATAAAATATTGACATTTGCCATCTCCACATCATTGCATTCAGTTTTTATTCACAATTTATTTAAGTGTCCCAACTTATTTGGAATCCGGTTTGTATATTAGTCCATTAGCGATGAACTCTTCAACACAATATGAAGGACAGCTGCTGTGTTCAAACTATTTTTTTTTTTGGTAACACAAATTCATTTACATTAATTATGCTTTCTTCATAAATGACAGAATTCAGCTCTGGCCATAGTATTAAAGTGTATTACTCACATACCTTTGGAAAGTTTCACACAGCAAATCAACTTACCAAGAACACAGCAAATCCCTCACACACACTGACCCGAGGCAAAGATTGAACCCCGGACTCCCAGGAACCTGAAGCTGTGTGGCAATGACATTCCAATATGGAGCCCACTCTTACTTCAAAATACAAAAATGTTCACCCAGGTGTATGTGTGGGCAATAAGTTATGTATGGTTTACTTATTTACCCTTTGAAAAAATAATTCTGATCAATATATATATATATATATAATCAATATATTTATATATAAAAAGATGCCCCCCGGGCGGCACGGTGGCGCAGCAGGTAGGTGTCGCAGTCACACAGCTCCAGGGACCTGGAGGTTGTGGTTTCGATTCCCGCTCCGGGTGACTGTCTGTGAGGAGTTTGGTGTGTTCTCCCCGTGTCTGCGTGGGTTTCCTCTGGGTGCTCCGGTTTCCTCCCACAGTCCAAAAACACACGTTGCAGGTGGATTGGCGACTCAAAAGTGTCCGTGTGTGTGAGTGAATGGGTGTGTGTGTCTGTGTTGCCCTGTGAAGGACTGGTGCCCCCTCCAGGGTGTGTTCCTGCCTTGCGCCCAATGATTCCAGGTAGGCTCTGGACCCACCGCACCCTTCTCTAGTTATCATTTTGGGGAGATACATGTTTCTTCATTGGAAAGTGACAATAAATGTACAATATATATGCACATTGGCCTTATCACATTTTTCCATAGGTTGACTGATGTCTGCATTGAATTATTTGACAAAAGCACTGAACTGAGCAACTGCCCAGTGGCATTTTCTATGGGTGAAATCCCAGTCAAAATGTTCCCTGTCCTCTTAATGCTCTAGAAAGCAGGTTAAAATGATTGAGCATGATCAATGACCGTACAAAATGCAGCAACTCAAGATGATCAAGTGGAATAAAGTGGATTAGAGCTGGGAAAATGCTCAGCTGTCCAAACGTCCAGTGATCGAACTTTGAGAACTACACATCGCTCTCTTTTTCTTTCCTCTCATTCATTTCTCTATTTAAGCTGCAGCGTTTACATTTTATACTACAAATTCTCTTTGTCTCTTATTTGTGCATGGTGGATTGGAAATAAATACAGTAAGAAACAAAAAGCAACTTTCTGCAGTGTTCTCATTATTAATGAAAATGACCAGCAGAAAACTCAACATATTGAAAATGTTCACAAATGTGTGTGAGATGTGTAGCACTTTCGCCTGCCGTAACAGCTGTGTTGTAAATGTGATCTGACATGTCAAACCCTGTGCTCATTATCTATTCATTTCATATCTAATAGTATGATTCTTTATATATATGCACTGCAAATCCATATTTAACCCCAGGGTCGAAAGCAATTTGAAACCGAAAACTAGACCATCATCTGGAAATTTCAGCATCCTAGTCTGCAGTAATTGAGGCTTTGCCACGCTGCAGGAGTTTGTTATTCCAAAGAAAGTGGGTGCCATCACTTGAAGGTAAATAATTTCACTTTAGACATACATCGAGTCGGTTGTGCAGATGAATATAATTCATTTAAGCATCTCTGCCAGATTCTGTGCTGGATATCGCTCATTCCAGAGGGATGTGCAATGCTAAAAATGTCAATTATCATTCATAGTGGTTAGGCTCACCATTCTGAGAGAAACACAGTTGTTAAAATAGCTGCTCAACCATCTCATGAGGTTTTTGGACATCTTGTCAAATCACACTTAGGAATGTCAGCAGTCCATCAGACCCAGTCTCCGTCGTGTCCAGAACTAAAACTTATACTTAAGTTTAACTTAAGTTCTTTATATTGAATTAAATATTTTACAATTAAAAATGTATAAATAATTAGAGAAAACGAAAATGTAGAAAACTACACTTTATTCCTTGCAATACACTGAGCAAATATTGAAAAACATTAAGTGGCAGAAATACTCAAGTAAATTACGCATACCTACTTTATGACATGTACTTGGTTACTTGTCATTTCTGATAAGAAATAATGGGATTCTCGTGCATTTGTGAATCACTAAATATTATTCTGTGAAAATATTATTCTCCAGAAATGCCGACTTTACTGCAGAACTTTCCAAAGCCAGAGCCCTTCAAAGAGAATTCCACTCATTTCTCAAATGTTCTCAGAGATACACTGGTTGAGATGCAAACAAAGTCACAGAGTGGATTGTTGTGAAATGGAGCTCTGTAGAGAAACTTCAGCTGGGATTTCTTACAGTAGTCTTGAGACACTAGAGGCTGAAGTGATTTTTTTACAATGCAAATATGAACACTTTATATACAGCCAGTGAGCTATGATGTGTTCATCACTGTTCAGGAAACAAAACAAACATCCACAACCATCTCCAAACTTTCCAAGAGAAAGCACAGTTTTCCAAATCTTTAACACAAGATAATTTAATTGATTTCAGTGACATTTTGGAGCATTTCTATTGGTTCATTCATTTATTCACCTTCTAACCACTACATGGTACCATTGGGCCCTGGAGTTGTGTGATAGCAACACTGCCTGCCTTGCCTATGTGCCTCAATTTCAAAACCATTTCTCTTATTAAATTTATTAAATTGTTAAATAATTAATAATTCCCTTCATTCACTTCGGTTTACTGAGCATTGATAGAACACCATTTTGAATGAACATTGTTCAGTGGAGTTGGTTCACTAGCTAGCACTCAGTCTGAGAAACTAGACTTCTGGGAAATGTAGTTCCACAGACAAGCTCTCTTGGAAACAGTGACGTAGGAGGAGTTCTTTAAAAATGAATCACACTTTTAGATCCATGTGGCAGGAGAACATTTTTCTCTTGACCTTTTCAAGCGGACGCCACTGCAGGGCAGCGGAAATCTTTTCATTAGTGTTGAAGAAGAATCGGCCAGGAAGCATAGAGTCACTGAATTTCTTTTAAAGCACAGTTGATTATGGAGTCTGTTTCTACTGCTGCCTTCTAATGCCTTCACCCTGATGCAAGTGTTCTGCACAAGCTTGTCACATCGGCCTCCTGCTGCTAACGTCCCCGGGCCACAAGCGCTCGTACAAACTCCATCTCCACGTCAGTGCTATGGCACAACTAATATAAACAGTAGCACAGTGCAAATGTGGCAATTAACCCAGGCATTTTGTTCCAAAAAAAGTAGATACATGTGCTAACACTTTAAACACTACACTTTTTAATATCAGGCAAGAGATGAATATTGATATTTAGAAGGCTATCTTCATAATTACTGCTGGATTTCAGAAGAAATGGAGATGTACCATGTAGATCTGACACATTTACAATGCAACACAGTGGCAGGTATGTTTAATAAACTCTTTACCAGGTTATATGTTACTTCACTTTAATATATACCCATTTATTCGGTTATATATTTATTTTGTGTGTATTCCATTTTCCCTCTTTTCTTTAATGACTTTGGTTATTATAGGACTCTGGGGGCAATCCACTAGGTGGGTGGGGTGTCAGTGGGTTAAATATGAGGAAGTGCAAAAGGTAGACTATTTTTGTTCAATTACATTTCTCGATGTTCTATCCCTCATGTAATGTTTTCTAATATTAAAATCATTACAAAAATACCTGAACAGTGGAACAGGATCAGGATGTGATAGATGATAGGTTTGTGAAATCATTTGAAGCAGTTGCACATGCCCAAGGTCCCTATGTTTAATGCCAAGCTTAGGCCAGAGGGTTATAACCCCTCCAATCTTTGGAGTTGAGGAACAAAGAGTGAAAATACAGTCATCGTCCAGAAATTTGTTGTACCCAGATGGAAGCATTGGATTGCAATGATATTCAGAAAGAATATAAGGGTTACTGGGGATTTAGATCGATAGAGGCCATTTTTACTGAGCTACACATGTATATTACAGGAGTAGTGTCTCTCAGTATGGAGTCAGGCCTCCATGCATATCAGACATCTCATTATCAAGTTGTAGAGGTTCAGAATTGCATCCCACACCATACACCGGGCCTTCTGGACCTATGACGCTTAACAACAAACCATTCATCTTGGCGCTGACCATGGTGCCTCTAAACATGGATTCATTTATGGTCTCTACCAGGACTCATCACCTGATGCCATTCTGGGTGAATCCTTGACAGACCAGCTCAACACCACTGCAGTCTATGATGACACTGATGTGGTGTTAAGGCCAATCATTGTAACGGTCTGCGTGCATCACGCAGCCGTCTGCCAATGGTGCTACCAGTAAAAAGACGACTCATTGCGGGCATTACTTGCTAATTGTTCGCAGTCATGGCTGTTATGCCTCCCAGGTCTCTGGACATCACCCAGCATCAAAACATGACCCCAGAATTGTTTATGTGAATGCCATCCAATCTTCTTAGCCGAAATCCAACAGCCTTCATAACACCCAATGCTGCATTCGTAGAAGGCCTTCTTTAACACACACTACAACCTTGGTTGCGAATATTTTAGCATGCGTATCTTAGCACAGGGACTGGAATACATCAAATCGAGTTTTTGCTCAAAAGGTTTGGAACCACACCATGCAAATCTGAAACCTTCAGAACACAATCCAATGAATTCAACCCATTCCTTACTTAGGCTTCTAACGCAAACCCAGCATATTTAGTTTGCATTTCTGTGGTCAATCTTTAGTTTGCAGTCCTGCAGTCTGGCGTGAATCATCAACAAATCCACTCCGACCCCGATTCAGGCTTTTTTACTTCAAGCGTATGCAACGCTACTCTTTATCCTGGCGTACAAAATCTGTTTTTTGAAAAGAATGCACCCCACACTCCCCACGGAGAATGGCTAACCTTGCGTTGAACCACATCTATCCTCCTTTATATAATAACTGCATCTCTGCTCAACTAATGCTGAGTGTTGTGTCCTTGGGAATAAATTTTGCTCTGTTTCCTGGAACATCTGAAAAACACACAGAATTATAGGAGTCTTTTCATCACTGGGGACAGCTGTGTAGAGCATATCCGCTGGGTCTGGAATCAACACACAGTTCATAAAGAAACAGGGCCATGGAGCCAATTGATCTTTGTCCTCTGCTCTACTCGACCTTGTATCTGCATCACAAAACCACGTCAGACAGTCCACTCAGGCTCACTTAAGGTCATCTGCAGGTGGAGAGCCAGCATCAAAACAATGCCATAAATAAACTCTTCCCACTTCGGGTCTTGTGCTAAAAATGAGGACACCTACAGGTCAACAAATCTTCCACCATGCTGACCACCTCCTGTAAAGAACCATAAAGGAAGACCTGAATTGTTTTCAACCTTGCTACGAGTGTGTATAGCTTTGGATTAATATGGCTTGTGTGTGTGTGTGTGTGTGTGTGTGTGTGTGAGAGAGAGAGAGAGAGAGAGAGAGAGAGAGAGAGAATATGCTTTCCTTATGCAGCTGCCTCCAAGGTTAAGAAAGCATGGAATAGTCAAGCAAATTAAGGAAATAGGGCTTGTTATTTTTATAGTCGGCTGTGGCTTGAGCTCACGAGACAGAAGAAGGTTGTACACAAAGAGAAAAACACATTGTGTATGTATTTAAATATAAATAGAGGGAGAGAGAGTGTGTGTTATATGGAAAAAAAAGATAAAAGACTAAAATATGCAAACGCTCTTCAGTCCTTCATAGATGCAGTGACAATGAAATGGTAGTGTGTTAAGTGTGTGTTGTGCTGGTATGTAGGGTGGTCAGTTGTGGCCTAATGGTTAAAGGTAGCAGGCTTGGGACCAGAGGGTTGCAGGTTCCATGCTCACAACCCTGCTGCTCCCTGGGCACCTAGGATGGCTGCTCATTGCTCCAGGTGTGTGTGTTTCTACTTCCTCCACTGGGATCTGGGGGTGGGGAGGGGCATATTTTATTTCATGTTGCACAATGACAAATAAATGCACATTCAATTATTTTCCAAGTGGATCAGACACAGCAGTGTATGACTGAAAATAGTCCACCAACATCTTGTGTTCACTGGACTAGAGGATAACCAACACAAACTGTGCAGCAACAGATGAGCTACTGTCTCTACCTTTACCTCTGCAAAGGAGACCAACAAGGTAGGTGTGTCTAACAGAGTGGGCAGTGAGTGGACACAGTGTTTTGATCTCGAGCAGCACTGCTGTGTCTGACCCACTCATACCAGCACAACACACACCAATACATAATCACTGTTCCTGACCTTGGGGAAAAGAAAGTATGCAGAGCAACAGCTAGACTAAAGTTTGTAATTGTTGCACTACAAAGGGCTCCTATATGGTCAATGGAACTGAAAAACTGAACAGTGAGTGTAGATACAAGGATGGTCTTCCTAATTCAGTGATCTCTCTCTCTCTCTCTCTCTCTGTGTGTGTGTGTGTGTATGTGTGCGTGTGAGTGAGTGAGTGAGTGAGTGAGTGAGAGAGAGAGAGAGAGAGAGAGAGAACAGGAGTAGCAGGGTCCACCAATGATAAATGATGTCTTCAAAAGTTTGGAGGCATCAAGTTATTGCTCTGAAAATGTAAGCAATTTGAAAAATTCATTAAAAAAATCTGAAATGTTTTAACTTTAAAGCTCTCTTTCTTCATACAGACCTCAATAGCCGACCTCTCAGCACTGGTCAGACCCCAGCAATAGACCCAGTTCAATGGCTTTGCACTTCTACTGTTTGATGAAGTGATATACACTCTTAAAAAAAAAAAAAAAAAAATACTACAAAAAGTTCCTTGAGCGATGCCATAAAATAACCATTTTTGCTTCCAAAAAGGCACCATTTTATCAATATTTTAAAAGTATAAAGAACCTTAAGATAGAATAATGGATTAAAAAAAAATAAAAAAACTGGACCAAACATGGTCCTTCTATGGTATCACTCAAAGAACCCTTCATACAACATAATGCACTGTTATTAAGGACGTTACACTATGGCTTCATACTCTGTTCCAAACTCTTTTATAGACTTATGATTGCCAAGGGACTTCCTCAACGAGAGGGGCTCCAGCCCTATAATGTAGCTCAGTGACCTGTGCTGGAACAAAGGGCAGTAAATTACAGCGCAGTCCAGTGACCTGGCACCACAGCATTGTCCATTCAACCCAGCAGAAACATATGTTACTATTATTCATAAATAGCAGACTCCTCCATCACTCCTCCGTCTCCCGCGGTCAGTCTGGAATTAATTTGAGTGTTGACCCTGAAGCACTTGAACTGGATACGATGACAAATCTCATGCAGCCAGCGATTCATGGCCTGCTCATTCTTTACTGTCACCAAGAGTCACGCTGGCATGGAGGAGCTTCTCTTACGGTGGCCCAGAGGGACACAACACAACAAGCATTTGGAAAACCATAAAAGATAGGACAACATCAAATAAGACCGAATAAGAAGGGGTGTAAAAACATTAATGAGAGGCACGTTAACAGAGCTACTGCAACTCCCATCAGCAGGCTACATCTGCTTTTAATGATCTGTGCTTGGGAATTGAACCCTATCAGTTCTTGCAGATATGTACTATACCCGAGGAGGAAATCAAATCTTAATCATGAATTTTTACTGAAGTGGGCTTAACCTGAGCAGGGAATCAAACCCATGACTTGAAGCCTAGTCTTTGGATGCAGAAGGAAGCACCTTGAGCCAGTATTCCACCCAAGCCCTACACCGGTTACCCACATTATTCTAAAGTAATGTTATATTCATAAAGGAATAAATAAAAATAATGTTATATTTTACAATTTTACAGCTCTCACACCATGTAATTTTAATTCTTAATGAGTACTTTACACAACACCGTAAAATTTAAACAAAACTACTACTCTGTTTATAGTGGGGGAAGAAGGGGAAAAATGATATATATAATTACACATCCAGCATCAAAACATCAAAGACTCAGTTAATGAATTTAATTAATTAAATAACAACTAAAAAACATTAAACTTGTGTAAAAATAAAAGTTTTTATCATTATTACTATATCATTACCCACTTATTACCACAGTCAAATATGATAGATAGGAAAAGAATGAATGAATGAATGAATGAAAATAAGTTGATCAAACAGGAAACAAATATTCAGTAAACAACAAATAGAGAAGTGGGGTTATTATCACTAAAATGTACCAATTAATAGAAGTATTTTATTATTATTATCATCATCATCTATAGAGTAAATATCATGAGGAAATGGATCTGCGTGAATGAACCAGGTTATTCTCTACAGAAAGGGGGTCCTACATGGGGTGTCTAGGTTTAAAAAATAACTTTATTTGAAAATCTGATACTCTTTAAACTTCATCATGATTTCTCTGAATATTTTGCATCCTCTCTAAGTATTTTCTTGTTCCTGCATTTTGTTTGTGCCCTCACCCCTACTGTGTTTTCACCCTCTGGGCCACCGTACCTGCATCATGCTCAGTGGGGTTGTACGGGTTTAACCGGGTGGTAAACAAATCTAGCATTTTGTTACCTCTCTAAGCTTCAGAGCAGTTTTGAGGACCAGCGAGACGAGGCAGTAAACGCTGTTGAGACAGGTTCAGGCTGATTCGCAGAGCGAGGGCTCAAGGTAATAGTCATGTTCTTCAATACATTATTCATTCAGCACATTAGTAAATGTCTGTTGGCCGTCTTTGGGAGCGAGATACGTCCGTGTACATTAATTCTTAAGGGAACTTCGCAGTTTACTACAGATCTCTCCCACACTCTCACGCATGACCCTATGATTGTTTCATTGACTGGGAAACAGCTTAATTAAATCAGCCCCAGACAGACGTTCTATTCAAATGAGAAATGCTCTTTAATCAAATCTCCATATTTACAGGTGAATAAATTACTCCAAAAAAAAAAAGAAAAAAATAAGCAGGAGAGAGAACCATGATGTGATTACCTGTCAAATTAGCCCGTGTTGACATTAATTGGATACAGTGCACGGTGCAGTAATTATAAACACCACTCGCGCTTTTTGAAAGCTGCAGATTCAAAGCAACTCGTCTTTCACCAGATACGCTATTGACTTTAAAACAGTCCCCAAAGGAAATTTCAATTAAGCGGGATTTAATAAGCAGGCTTGTTAGTTAGCGGACTTCATTTTGTTTGACCCCTGTCTACGTAGGGGGCATGTGTTTTGTGTCAGACAAAATTAATTACAAATTATTCATATTTAAAGTAGGGTAAAAATCAATACACGCATCTGGAGTTTGGCATAAATATGAAACTGTACTTTGAAAATGATGCTAACACTGGGCTTGGACTGCCCACTGAGAGGGTTTCATCCACATCTCATTCACTTATTCTGCTGAAGTCAAAGGTGATCATACGGAGGTTGTCTCCCTTTGCTGCAGTAAAGGCTTCTGCTCTCCTGGGAAGGAGGGCACTAGACTTCGGAATGTCTACTAGTCTTGGATAGTTTTCAGCTAAACATTAGTGAAGGGAGGTACCGGTGTTGGAAGGTTATCATCATTCACAGTGGGAAATTCCACCGAATATTCAATTTTTTTGCATACTTTTATTGAGACGTAAACAGGCACTGAAAGAGGTCTGAGTTGCAATGCTTTGTTGCATGGAAACACTGCCTCTGATTTGTTTACAGCATTAGGAAGTAGGGGTCACAACACAAATACAGCAATTCTATTAGAGCGCTAAAATAGCAGGGAACTTTCAAATGTCATCTGAGATGTATTTATGTAATGCTAATGATAGTAAAAGAGATATAAATATCAGAATGCATTTTTCAGAAGCTATGAAGTCTGACAATACCCTGCAAGTAACTCTAGTTATAAATAAATTATAATAATAATACACCAGAGGCTCTATCAAAATCACCCTCAGTATCAGATAGTGTACATAACGAGATAGGACATTTTACACCTCGCAAGTTCTGGGTCTCGTGTATGTGATATGCTAGTGGGGGGTGGGAATTCACAATTTTCTTGTTGGTAGAAAATTAATGTACTTAGCTTATTCGTAATATGTATCCCTTTTAATTATCACTTAGTGGGCAATACTTTTATTAAGGAGCTGTTAGAGGTTCAGACGTCTGTTTTCTATCAGCAGCTCTTTAAACAATACTGAATGTCTGCTTTATTCTTTCTAGAATGACGCATCTCATATTAAAATCACTCAGATTGTATACATCAGAGACATTTAACCATGCATAAATTATTGAAATATTGGTGGAATTCCCCTTTAAGCAATGAATAACATTTCTAAAGCTGTCCCTGTGTTCATAAGATCTGTCATTCATTGCAAGGTGACATGAAAGGTTTAATGAGGGAAATGACATTGTATTGACATAAGAGCCTTAAACTGAAGGACAGGTCCCATTTAAAAGCCTTTTATGGAACATACCTCAAGAGGAACGGAGCTTAGAGAGCAGAGGTCTAGATAAGAGCACTGTGCATCATTCCATTGAATGATTCAAATGCCCTTTACTATAAGGGATCATATTCAGATTTGTTTTATTTTTGTACATAGATAACTGATGGAACACTATGTAATATCTGCACAAATAACTTCACAAGAGTTGCTTTACTTTTCATTCATTTAGCTGATCGGAGGCACACACACACACACACACACACACACACACACACACACACACACACACACACAATATAATGTATATTAGTGTTGCAATCACACAGCCCCAGGGACCTGGAGGTTGAATGTTAGAGCCCCACTCTGGTAGGTGGTTTGGCTACTAAAAGTGGCCGTAGGTGTGAGTGTGTGTGTTGCCCTGTGAAGGACTGGCACCCCCTCCAGGGTATGTTCCTGCCTTGTGCCCAGTGATTCGAGGTAGGCTTCGGACCCACCACGACCCTGAACTGGACAAGCTGTTACAGACTAGGAACGAACGAAAGGGGAAAAAAAAAAAGAATAAATAAATAACCAATAATACAAAATAAAAAACAATACAAAATTATATATATATATATATATATATATATATATATATATATATATATATATATATATATATATATATCCCCAGTTTAGTGCTTCTCGGAATAGATAAAGCAATTGCCACAAAGGCAACCAGGTGCACTTTTTCAAACATCCTTATTTTTCCAAGCACCTGCAGGATCACACTGATTTGTTTTTTTATTTGAGAGATGTGCTCAACATCCCACAGTCTGAAATACATGGCTGCCTGAGGGACACACTACATCTCACACTCAAACACACAGGCATCACACCATCATTCCAAAGTGACAAACTCTCCTGTGTATACACCCATCAGCCATAACATTACTACTACCTCTGTTTCTACACAAACAGCGTAAATGTACCTTTAATAGGTTCAACATTGGTTATAAAGCCCAGGTGCATTTCCTAAAGGTACGTTATAATCAACTCCACACTTGAGCATTGCAGAACTTTCAAAAGTTGTAGCTCCATTGAGGCATATCTCATCTACAGCCAGAGGCCTATAAAGGATCCTCCAGTGAGAGACTCTTCAGGTAGGTCACCAAACCGTTTTGACATTTATAAAACAACAATCTCTAACCTGACTGGAAAAACTGGCAACATCTCACTGCTCTGATCCCATGTCCAAGAAAATGTAAGGTATGGGATCATGGAGAGCACTAAATATGGGTGGAATTTCTATCCCTGCTTATAAGAAGAAATATCCCGGCGACTACAGAACACATCAGAAACACGAAGTATGACTGCGCAGGATTAAAAAAAGACGACGATGCCTGTGTCATTATACAGCAGTGTCCCCTAAAGCTTGTGATACAGTGCAAGGCATTGATTGCAGCGTTTTTCTCTTTATAGATTACAGAATGGAGCAGGGTGTTATAGGTGTAAGGGCATTAAGACTAATGGAAGGGCTTCGAGCTATGCATTAAAAGCTAGTGCTGGGACGTGGCTGGGTTGCATATTGCTTTGGAAGGAGTACCCAAAGCAGGGGCGTTAAAAGGACACAGGTAATCAGATTGGGCTGAAGTCTCCCATCTCTCTCCATCTTTCCCTTTCTCTGGCTTCGTTTTCTCTAGCTCCCAACCTTTCTCTCAGATTTTAATGCCATTACCCATAGCAAGATTAAGCACAGGGATGGGATCACTCAGTTTATTGATAGCAAGATGTTAAATTAAGAATGAATCCTGCAGGAAATAGTAATAACACCATGGGACATCAATCAAACCTGTCCACGTTTTGCTGCTATTATGAGACAACAGCAGGTGAATATTTCTCCACACTTCTGAAATTCAGTCTCAGACATCAGTAGGGTTTTTTGTAGCTGCTTCCAGACAGAACACACATGTACGGAAATATGAGATGACTGCAAGAGGTGGTAATTTTGACCATTGCCCTAGGCCAGTACCATCTCCCAAATCTAGTACATACAAGACGAAAAGAAGCCAAGGTTATTATTAATAGACTTTATACAATCACTAAGTGAGCTCTGGTTCACTAATGCCGCTGTTTCACTAAACCCAGGCAAACAGTTCTGCACTCAAAAAAAAGGATTAGAGAAACAGTCCTGTAAACACTTGTGAAAGAACATCACACAGGAAGCAACCCTGCCTCTTCCAACCTTTTGGAGCTTAGAGTTAGGCTTATAATTAGGATTAGGGTTAGCCTTAGGGATTAAGGGTTAAGTCTGAGCTTTCACACTGGGTGGGCATCAAAAATTCCTGTGTACATCCATGGAAGTTCAAAAATAAGTTCATTGTATGAATCCTCTGAATAGTCTTTCAGTCAAATGTGTTCACCTTTAGCCCAGACTGTCTAGAACCTGAGGACACCATGGCACCTGCCTTGAACGTAACACTACCCAGAGATTTCTATCAGAGATTAAGAGGAAAAGAGACTTTTCTCTCATCGACAGAAATAAGCAGTAAACCATTATAAGTTAATCATTGATTATTATTATGTCCTATATCTCACTGGTGTTGCATCTAATGTACTGTTTATACAACAGTGTTGGGATGATGTTCATGTCTGACATAAGGATTCTGATTTTGGAAAGTCTTTTTTTGATTATATTCATTCATCTTTCACTACTGGAAATAAATTATATTCAGTCTCCTTACTAACATTTGGACAGGAAGGATAGTAGAAATAGGCTCTCCTGTTCTACACAGGTTTACACACCAACCAGTGCAAATACAACTTAAGTTATTGATTATAATACACAATCAGAAATTTAATAACCAATCTAAAAATTCTGCAACTGGCAAAAAAAGAAGAAGATTACATAGGCAACATATACAAGCAGTCACGCTGTCGTTTGGTTCATTTAAGCAATGCTTCTGAACCCTCAAATAACCCCATTTAATAGTGCATTATATTAGACAGTTATATGTCTAATATGGTCTCAAGATGAATTCATACATATGTGATCAATAGACCATTCCCAGGATTCACACAATGTGTTTGGCCTTTGTCAACGAGTCAGTGAGTTCTGATTCCTTTGGAGCATGAACAAATCAGCCTAAACCCAAACTCTAATCTGAACTTTAACTAAACCATCAACCTGACCCTACCCCCCAAGCCTAACCCAGTGATGTTATTAGACACACTGATTCAGCCCAGCAGCTAACTTGTAACAATGTTGGTTCCAGAAGCAGCCACAATCTTGGAGGAAGAATGGGCAGATGCTGCTTTTCTGATGCAGCAGAACATGCAAGACTCATGTTGCCATGCAAGCTCATTAAATTAATGGTTTATAGGTGTCTCTGCTTTCAACAGTTCAGTATAAATAGCATTTAATATATTTAAATATATAGTGCAAGTTTAATGTTATAACCAGGAATAACAACTAATATTAGTTTGTCTGTTTATGCTTGTAAAGTATGTTAGTATAACTGGTGTGCAGTGCTCTTTCACAAATTCTTCTTCAAGTAGATAGCAGACATGTGGATTTAGTGAAACAGCACCCCCTCTGGACAGGAGCTTGCTTTGTAATTTTTAAATAAACTAATCTAAACGTTTCCATGAAAACACCATAGTAAAGTTCTCCCTGCTCTCACAATGTGCTGTCAGAATTTGAGGAAAACATCCAGAGGTGCAAAAGCCTCCACATTGTGCCCTGTTCAGCTGAAATGTGAGTGTAACTGGGACACAAGCTCATACGGTGCGCTATAATGATGCTCCAGAAAAAGAAAGGGATTAGCGAGATAAAAGCACATCATAAAGAGGAAACACAAATCAAGTCTAATCAGAGTCATTTCCAGCTTTCTGATAGTAGCGGGAAGAGAAAAGCAAAGTTGTTTGGGGCAGTTTTAGAGCTCTGCTGTTGGCTGGGAATTAGCAGCATGGCGAGTGACCTGTTGAAAAGAAGTCGGAGTCCAACAATGCAATATTCCTTTGAAGGGCGACTTTCATTTATATTAGGGCTGACAAATTGGAAAGCACTTGACAGGCTCCCTTGATCTTCATTGACTTTCATCAAAGGTTGTGGACTGCAGGAGAAGATTGGGGGATTACTTCAGAGTGTTTGCGAGCTTTGGTCTTAAATTAGTCATGGCTTAGGAGGCAGAGAAGATTCCTTCTCCCCTTTTTTTTCTCCTCTGCTTTTTTGCCGCTCACTCTTCATCGATGGCGGTGGAACACTAAAGGTGCATGCGACAATAAAGGGTGCGCATGCTGTGTTTTTGGAAAAAAGGGGTGAGGCAAAGAACGTATGTACGGGGTTCAGCTAAAGGAGCTCCCTGCAGGGAGTACGGCACGCAGTGATAATGACGGATATTAGAGAGAAAGTCTACATCTTAAGACTTGTTCTAAGTTTGTGTAATGATGTGCGCTCCAGAGCCCAAAGTAGGTCACCGATATTCAGCGCCAGCTGCAAGAAAATTAAAGTCTAATATTTAGCGGTAGACTTCATCGCCTTTCTGCCAGAGAGCACAGAGAGTAGACGGATCTGTAACTGGAGAGTTTACAGCATTGATGCTCCAAATAATGATACCTTCCATGCCCTGTGTTCTCTATTGTAAATGTTCCGGAATGCGGTGGGGGTGGGGGGAAGAAAAATAATAATAAAAGTATTGATAAAAGTTAACGTTGTGTTGCGGGATGAGTGATGTTGTTTTCAAACCGAGCAAAAATACATTATTGATCACACGGTCCCAGCTGCTTTTCTCCATCGCTCCACTCCACTCCCGCCCCGCCTCACCCCACCCTTTTCACACTGGACACAAATCACTCCTACTTCCAAAGTCGTTTAACTGTGGCCTTTACAGAGATAGTCTAATAACTAACAGCAATACATCACACTCAGCTCCCATCCCTCACTTAATGCTCAGGAGACGGGGCCCTTCCACAAGCGAGATGCAGCACAGGACCAGATTCGTTCTCATTTGAGGAGCCAAATCATTCAGGCCTTCGTGGGCTAAGCATGGCCGGTTCTAGGTCACAGCGTGATACAATATGATCGCAGCACAGCAGAGAGCCTCCCCCGATAAATCCTCATTAATATCTTCAAAACATGGATGAGACTGTAATGATGTGTTTAAGCAGCCCCAGTAATAACGGTGTTCTTCATATAACCTACAGTGTAGGTGATGCAATTAGCACCATTTAATTAAACCATGTCAATAATTACAGACACAATTAGGCGGCGTTAACATAAACAGATGCCCCCATCCCCCTTGTTTCCATTTTTATTTATTTATTTATTAATAGGGGAACCTTTCACAGCAAAACAGGCGAACGAGGGAGCATAATTAAGCGTTCTGACCTGTCTTATTAATCAGTGCTGTGTGGTCAGGGAGCAGGACGTGTTCAGCTTGCTTGGTACAGATGCCACATACCTTAGCATACAGTTTACAGCATATCACACATGACCTTAAATACCTACATAAAGCACTAAACTGCAGAGTGGTGGGAGACCCCAGGTTGTTGGGGTTGTACCCTCCATCAAACCATAGTCCCTTAAGTCCCGAAGACTTCATACTGTGGCCCTCAAAAATGTGAGCAAATCTTTTAAGTCGATCTGTCAGTTCCACCTAGCAACAGCCAAGCGATTGGTCAAAGTCATTTTCTCCAGTGCCCTGAGTCAAATTTCGGTCTCTGTCACTGATTGGATAAAAACATGCACTGACAATACTCTTGGACTCCTCCAGGTGCAATACAGTCTCTGTCTGTTGTATAGTACAAAAATCAAGTATTAGGATTTCTGTCTTCTGAAGAGTCACAGACAAAAATATTTCAGCATTCCTGTATCATCCTAGAGCTCAAAATACATTTAAAAAAATAAATACAAAATGACTCAGTGCTGTGTTCTGTTTGTGTGGTACTCAAGTGTATCAGGCACAGCAGTGTTGAGAACAGTCCGCCACCCGACAGTATCCAGTCGACAGTGGCTCTGTGGTCAGAGACTGACCTTGATGAAGGGCTAGAGGATGACTAAGTAATTATGCATGGCAACACTGGACCACTGTCTCTAACAGTTCAACTTGTCAGAATCAGGGTGGGTGTTACCAATTAAGTAACCACTCTGCGCAATACTCACTGTCAGAAAAACAATTTCCTGTATAATTACTGTAAGTGTATAGCAAAAGCATAATGGATGTAAATGTACTTAATGTAAATGTACAAACTCAGGATGAGTTTAAAGGCTGTGTAAAAAATTACATCTGTGATTTGATCATTCTAATATACACAGGAATTTCAATGTTTCTCATGCAGTGTTGTCTGAGGGCTCAAACGGTCAGACCCATTCAACACAGGCTTGCAAAATAAATAATATGTTAAAAAATAACTCCACACAACCAAAACAAAAATAACACATCCTTTTCACACTATATATGGTAGATGGCGAAAGGCTTATGAACTTTGCAACTAGCATTTAGAAATTTTCTTTTTAAATTTAAAAAATCCTACAAACATGGGACATTGCAAAGAAAGAACATTTACTGGATGCTCATTTTATACCCAGTCATGATACCCTCACCGGTGGAATGTTTCTAAACAGTGGACATTTACAGTTGAATTCTACAAATTTCACTTTTAATTTGTCCAACTTTATACGAAAGTGTTAAATTTACAAACTACAAAGTTGTGTTTTTATCAGTTATACAAACCTTCAAGAGAATTACCTCCTGTTTTTGTGTTTCATAAACTGTCCCAACTTTGCACAACAGCAGTTACTAAAAGCAAACTGTGCTTCAAATGTTTTTATTCGTGTTCTTGTCAATGGAACCTTCTCAGTGAATGCAACCGAGATTTAAAAGAAAATAAAAAAATAGGAACAAAGTCATAAGTAAAGCTGTAACCATTAGAACAGCCCCTAGCACTGCCTCCAGCTCTTCTGCTCCATAGCTAGCTATTCACACCTCCTACAAATCTCAGCCGTGAAGCTCAGTCTTCATTCCAGCCTTCGAGTCAAATGGATGTTTCTACCAAAAATGACCACACTTCTGTGAGCTGAAAAGCAAACTGTGTTCCCACCATTTTGTTGCATGCCAGTTTATTACAACAGCACTGAGCCAGAGAGTTATTAACTCCAGGGCAACAAGAAATCATCAAGTATCAAATATGATGATGCTTCTGATGTGATACCATTAACATTTCTTCTCAGAACAGTACTTTAAAGCCAAGAGCCATGTCAGGAACCTTAACGGCCTAAACGTTCTTTTCCCAAGAATTTGCATGAAATGCTTTTGTCTTCAACAAATAAAAATGTATCTAATTACTCCACAATGTTTTTTGAGTTTAATCAATGCAAATACTAACCATTAGTTAATATTCAGTCAGCCACATAACACGCCACCAACCTGGCAGATGGAGGGCAAACCCATTTCTTTCTTTCTTTATTTATTTATTTAAAACGGCTTCTAACATAATATCGCCCGAGAGCTCAACATGTTTGGAGGAGGATATTACCAGTCCAAATATATATATTTTTACTTTCAGTTAAACAGACCTTGTACCTATTGTGCTATTGTTCTAAATTTTACACCTACCCCTTGTTTCTGAGTGTTATCCTGACTCTTGGAAGTGAGTTCCAAGGTGTAGTAGCTAAGATGTTCCCCTACAAAACGGGATGACCCTTCTTGACCCTGATACGTCATCAGAAAACAAAAAAGAGAACCACTGTGAGTCTGCAGTGATGCTGGACTTTTAACATGGATAAATTAGTACTATTTTAGAATAAGACTACACTTATAGTAGTTATAAGTTAATAAACAGATTGCAAATCATTTATGAATTGATATTGATTAGGTTGTAAATGCATTAAAAGTAATTAATTAGAATTTATAACACATTGATAGAAAGTACAACAGTGATTTGCTGTTTGCCAAATAGTGAACCCACATCCATCTAAATATCAGATCTCTGGATACTGATTTTACTTTGTCTTCTCCTTCAGCTCATATTTATTTAATTAAGTTTAATCAATTAACCACCAACACAACATCTTTTTAGACCCTGATGATAATATAGTGCACCTTAATATATGAAATGTCCAATTTCATATTGTAGAATCTCAGCTTATTCTTTACCTCAGCATTTTCAGTAAGTTCTGACATTTTCACTATTACACTGCTTCCCTTTTTATCTCTGTGTTACAAATGATTATTTGACTTTTAAGGTGTTTACAACCTAATTAATAACCATGGATTAAATAGATTTTTAGAACAATTATAAACGATTACAAATGTAGTCTTATTTTAAAATTATACTGTTATACTGAAAATTATACTTATACTGAAGTCACATGCCTTCAAAAGATTTCATTATCATTACCACCCTCTCCTAAGCCTCTGTGAATTCAGCTGGTTATTCAGATGCTTTTTTCTTTTTTTTTTCTTCTTTTTTTTTTTAGAACTTCCAATTCCACCTTAAATGCTGCAGTAGCTACAGGCGCTAGAATGCAATTGCTTCACCTGTTAAGATGGAACTGGATATTGGCAAACTACTAGCGATGTTTTATGATTGTTATGATGTTAAGAGGCATAATGCGTTATATGCCAGTGATTCATAAGGCATTCAAAGCTCTTTGTTTGATGTGTGGCACTGAAAAAATCTGTTTCATGGGCTTTATAGCCCTACCCCCTTTCCCAACAAGAATTGAGACACCCTATTTCTATGCAAAGCGTGGGGTAGGCCTAAGTGGCGAAATGGGATTCACCCACAAAGAAAGGCAAATTGTGCACTCTTGAATTTCTAGCCTTAAGTTCTCAATTATTTTTAATATATTTAAGATACTTAACAGTCTTTTACTTGATTATTTAAACTTTAAAAGTCCTTGAACACATTTCCCTCAGAAAATGACTCTGTAGTTTTGTTTTGGTGTGGCTCTTAGATCTGTGTATTCTGGCCTGAATATCTGTGTGTGGAATCTAGTTTCACCGTGTATTCAACTGTCATAATCAATACTTTTATAAACATTTGAAAACATTTTAAACATTTTGATTACTTCTTGAGATGTTTAATAAATTATCTTAAGAAATGAAAGAGATACAGTGTACCCATGAAATATTAGCAAATGGTATTTAGAAAAGCTGTAATGATGTTTTTCTTAATTTTTTAATGAACTTCAACTCACATGAAAAGAACAACTGCATTGCTTTGTAGTCAAGGATTACGCCAGTAAATGCAACATAGAATGGGACACCCACATGCATATTTAAAATATGTCCAGAACAGAATCTATGATACCTCCAAGGCACTAGGTGTCAGTATTATGGCTTTCACTTAAAATGAAGGAGAATCACTGAAGATAAATGACTGGTTTACCCTGTAACTCCCATGCCTCCCTGATAAAGAGCGCTGAAGAAAGGTACCAGAAAGGTTTCCTGTGAGCAAACCTATAGTAGAACCACTGCTGGTTCATTTAAGGGCGTTTCAGTGGAAATTGAATGTGTGAAAGTGGAAAAAAGGAGGGAATGAATTTGTAAGAAAAGCTATAACCACTAGACCAGCCCCAAGCCCTGCCGGCAGCTCTTCTGCTCCACAGCTTTTCACCCCTCTTATAAACCTCGACCATGAACCTCAACCCTCATTCCAGACTGGACTATGCCAAAAGCGTGGCTTCACGTTTGCAAGCTAAATGGCAATCAGTGTTCCCATTTTAATGCCTGCCAATTTATTACGAGAGGACTTCTCCAGAGAGCTGTTAACACCAGGGCACAAAGAAAATCATCAAGGATCAAAAGTGGCTGCGCTCCTGAGGTGAACCTGAGTGTGTGCCTGGAAGTCGCTTCTTATTTCCTGTTCTTCAAAGCTGTGTTTTCCTGGAGGCTACAGTGGCTGGGCTGATGTGTGAGGGTCAGGGTGATGGGTGTGTGTTTGAGTGTGTATGTGAGAGAGAGAGAAAGAGAGAGAGAGAGAGAGAGAGAGAGAGAGAGAGAGAGAGAGAGAGAGAGAGAGAGAGAGAGAGAGAGAGAGAGAGAGAGAGACATCCTTAGCACTGGTGGACGGAGCAGATACCAGCCTTATCATGGAGCAATAATCCCTGGCTAACTGTGCCAGAGCCCTGTGGGATTGCAGCACTGCGGCAGACAGCTGGCTGGATTATGAGAGAGAGAGAGAGAGAGAGAGAGAGAGAGAGAGAGAGAGAGAGAGAGAGAGAGAGAGAGAGAGAGAGAGAGAAAGAGAGACCTAGAGATGAAGCAATAGTGAAAAAGAGAAAATAGAAATAGAAAGCAGGCAACCTAGCAGCAAAAGAAAGAATGAGAGAGAGGAAAAATACAAGAATAATATATATATACACATATATATGAATATATACACACACACACGCACAGAGAGAGATGGATAAAGACTGCAGTAGTCAGTGAATGTGTGAGCAAGAGGAAAAGTGAAATAGAAAGAGGTCACGATAGAGAGTGAGTTTATACCAGCAGTCAGTATGACATGTGCCCAGTGAGCTGAGCCAGTGTGTTTGGGTTATACAGATGAGTGCAGAATGCATGACCACAATTTTACCCACGAGCCAAACTGCTACATGTTCTAAACCATACTTTCAGTCTACGAGCATCTACGACTCCCAGACCAGATCACACCGCTCAAAAAAATCTCTGTAAAGCATTCGGGGTGTGTACTTTTTTCTGGTATCTGTTTACTTACTTGCCAAGAACATTGGCCACTATTAAACAGCACAACAGTTTTATTTTATAAAGCAGTAACCATTTTTTTGGGCAAGAAAACAGAAGCTGCATATATACATCTGTCAACAAAATCACCCTTGAATCCCTGGAAATATTTCTAATTTGGGTGATAGCGGCACTGAATAATTAAAAAAAAACAACTTTTACTTCTCCATATTGTTCAAGTTCATGAAATAATTTTTTATTACTTTAGAACTCTTCATTAAGACCAAGATTGCTCAGGTCCTTTTATTTTTAAGATGTCTTCCTAAAGAATCTTTAGCCAGGACAGTGGGGGGATTCAGGCTACCATTTATTTTACTTTTATACCTTAACAACGTGGTAGTTCATCTGTATTAAGCATATACAAAGACTTAAACGATTATAAGCATCCGATATGAAGGGGTTAAACAACCACCCTCTTATGTAGCATTTTTATATCAATTAATATGTTCTTCCAGAAATTGTGTGCCAAGAGGCTTTCTGGAGCCTTTTTTTATTTTTAAAACAAACAAATCATTTAAAAATAAATCGAGAGTAAGCCTAAGCCTGGAGAAAAGGGATTTTCTACGGTGAATCATCAGTGGCTTTTGGAATTTGGTCCAAGACTAGACTTAATCCATGCGTGTCTGATAAAGATTAGCCAAGCACACAAATTCACTGCTGTCATAAGAGCACCTTAGCTACAAAAGCTAAAGCTAATGGAAGACCACAGATACGGAATTAACTTCAACAATGGATACCACCTCTAGTGACGATTAAGTCTTCTGCATTGTTAGCATGTCCATGAGGCGGTGTTTATATGCTGGATGTTGTTCCATAAGTGAAACAAAATGTCAGCCCCATGCCTGAGCAATTTCACATTGTAACTGCAGTGGAACAACCACAGTCTCAAAACAACAGATTCAGAAAACAAGGGTTTCATACATCATAAACCCAAGAAACCAATCACATCAGCTTGTTGGAGGTTGCGAGTTTCAGGCGTTTGGTGGGGGGGTAGTGGAAGACAGAGGCAGGGACTAAATCATAGGTATTAGGGGATTTGTTCATTGGAAATTCCTTCTTAATGTGGCATTCTGATGAACAGAGCTGAGATTTAGGGGCTTAATCACTGACCAGAGGCAGGACTCTAAGGAAAGGGGATTATTCAAAGCAAATATTTAGAGTCTGAATAAAACCTCGTAACTTAAATCGAAAGTTAAATGAACTCTAGGTACCATTTTGCCACCTTATAGGCAACACAGGTGATTATAGAAAACTACCAACTTCCCCAGTTTGTGTTTATTCAAGAGCTCTGCATCTTCTAAGGTGGAACTGACTGCAAACTCAGGATAGAGCTAACTGCAAATAATGAGAGTGAATTATGACAAACACATTTGTACCTTGTACCTTTTTAGCTTTGTAACAGTGAATCTTGCAGACAAATATGAACAAGCTGTAGTCAGTTCCACCTTATGTAATGAAACTTGTTGCAAAATTTAATGTGGAATGGCATGTTGGAGTAAGAAACAGACTGCAGCTTTATGGTGGTTTTATTTGCCATTTGAATTACCACAGAAACTCATTTGTAACTCAAGCTGTTAACTTTTGTAGCACTCTATGTTTTCTTTCATGCAGACAGTGGCCTCCAGCAAGCCTTAAGTAATGTAACTGTAACTGCAAACATAAGTCAGTGTTACCTAACCATGGAGTAGGAATAGAACAACATCATGTCTTTTCATGCTTTCCAAAGTTCTGTGGCATCTCCACCGCCCCAGATGCACGTGAGCATTTTGTTGTTTACAGTTTACAGAGCCAGGGCTGCTTACAAACACAGATGCTTTTTCAAGGGAACATGCTCTGAATTTTATGGAAGGAAAGAGATAATTTAAAAAACGAGTGTTGGATTAAAATTGTGAACATTGTCTAACACCATGATAACGCTTCACTGACCTGTAATAGAGAGAAAAGAACCTCTGCTACCATGGGCTCTGCACTGCAGTAAACATACAATGTAACTTTGGGTGGAGGGTAGGAAACCACCAGCCTTCCCTCACACTCCCCCTCCATTTCAGGACCATTTCAGAGATAAAAAGTTTGCTCCATTTTTCAGGATATGCTCCTACAGCATAGAGGTCAACTGGGCAACTGGTGGGTTGAAAATCAAGTTTGACTAATAAAAGAATACTAAGGAGAATATGGTGGTATGAGTTTTTGACAGGACGAGGATGGTGTGCTGATATAAATTTGCACAGAATGGTTAGACCTGGGGGATTCTCACTCAGGCATGAACCATGTTCCAATGTGTTAATATCAGGAATAGGTTTCACCAAACCTCATACCTGCTGGTCAGCAGAGCGTATCCTCTGCACCTCTGGAGAGTGAACTGAGGAAAAAGGCCTCCTTAACAATGCAGAGGTACAGAGAGCTCTACAGCTGGAATACAGGTCCCTGTCGCAGATGTTATATAGGCCATCTCTGGCCACTCGTTTCCCTGAGGAAGCATTTGGACAAGCTCTCAGTGGGAGGGCAAGGACGGGCAGTATCCCAGTCACGTGCTGACCACTGAGGCGTCCACATGCTTTTTTAAAAGATGCAGTAGCCTGCTTCATACGCTTCAGAGGAGCTGTGTGCTCTGCCTTCTAAAGAATGCTGCTAGTACCATTCGGTAAGCGAGAAAACAAATAAATCTTTAAGAAGTCGTCCATGTTTAATAGCCTGCTTGGAACAACTCCTAAAAAACGGTAGGTGTTAAACTGGGTTCCTTGGAGGGATGCCAGGTTTCTTAAAGAACCTATAAACAGGAGAGATTTGGAAAATCATCACATATTAGAAAGGTTCAAAAGCAGTTAAAGCTTTTCATAGAACTGTATCTCAGCAATTAGCAAACATTATATTTAACACAGTATTTACAGTGCTGTGCCCCACCCTGCTATAGACCAACTGTGACTCTGGTTAGAATCAAAAGGTTAAGAATGAATGAATGAATACACAGTACTGTGTCCTGATTTGCTCTGGACCCATCATTACACTGATTAAAATGAAATGGCTAAAGATGAATGAATATACAGTACTGTACCATGCTTTACTCTGGAACCATTGTGATCCTGAGTAAAATTAAATGGTTAATTATGAACAGATGAATGAATGAATGAACGAATAAATAAACAAATGAATGAAAAAAATAAAGTACTATGCCTTGCGTTGCTCTGGATCTAATGTGAACCTGATCAGGATGAAATGGTTAACAATGAATGAGCCAAGAATGAATATACAGTAAAGTGCCCACTGTGACCCTCTTTAGGATGAAATGGTTAAAGATGATGAATGAATGAATGAATGAATGAATGAATGAATGAAAAAATTAATGTACATTACTTTGAGAAACTGACAGACTACCCTCAGTTTTCTATTTAACATCCTGTTAAAGGTAATTCAGTTAGCTCGGTTACAGAAAGAAAGCCCTGACACTTCTTTAGGAGCTTAGGGTTAAGTTTAAGGTTAGGTTTAAGCTCTTGTTCACACTCATGATTATGGTTAGTTAAGGTTAGTGTTAGGCTCACATTTACACTTAGGGTTAGGCTTATGTTTAGAGTTATAAGGTTAGCAGTAGGATTGTGTTAGGGTTAGGATCAAGGTTGATTTTAGGTTTCTGGGTATCTTTACTTGTATATTCACAAAGCGTAAACATTGTATGACTCCGGGGATTGGTGTTTTATTCAAACACGCAGCGTCACCTTGAGACCAGGTTGTTTTAGAGTGTCTTTGACTCTGAGTCTGCTTTTATCACTGATCGGCTGAAGTACTAACACAAACCGCAATGCATCACTTCCAACATTTTCCCTGAAGCAGACACGAAACTGGAAAGCGCTTTGTGGAGATTTCATTTGTTTGTTTGTTTGTTTTGAAGGGCAAGAGTGTTTGGCGTTTAAGATTTGTGAAAGGAAGCGTCTTTGTTGAGCAAGGCGTCAAACTCTGAAAGAACCCAGTGTTTGTTCAGCGCACTGTTGTCCTCTAAACATGTAAAATCCATCTCTCTAACATTTTAACTCTCTGAACTAACCCTAGCTTTTACCTTCAAATCCACTGGCTGTTCTTTATGGAAGCTGATGATATTTTTAATATCTGAAAATGTATTTCTGAGACTTGACTGGGAATGTAACACAAATTGTGTTCTCTGACTTTAATTCTTTTTTCTCCCCGATTACCTTCTGTAACGGCATCATTCTGATTAGGACATGGTGGTTTGGGATGGCACCCAGAATCATGGGCTAGCATGGCAGGAACAAACATGAACTTGGTGTTAGTCCATGGCAGGACATTACACCCTCACCCAGACACTCACTCAGACACACACATACAACAATTGAAGAATACACACACCCACCAATTGTGTGTTTTAGGCTGTGGGTGGGAAGCAGGAGGAAAGCCCCTGGAGGAAACCCACACAGACACAGGGAGAACACATTTAACTCCTCACACCAGGGACTGAGGCTAGAATTGAACCCATGAACCCAGGACCCAGGAGCCGTGGCTGTGACACTACACCGTGCTGTCCTATGTCTATCTCAGATATGAGATTTCAGAGCACCCAGGTAATGGCAAAACATTCTGACTCATTAGCAACAGCATGTTACAGCCACAAGATTATACAAATCTGGGGAAGGTTTAAAAAGAAACCAAAAAAAAATAAAATATGTGCCGTTGTTTGAGCTAAATGAGTGTTACATCACCAGCGTTGCCAATAAAAGGAGTTTGGTAGGAGAGCAATGTAATTAGGTGATATTGACTCGTTTTGGCCAACTGAGTATGAGTTGCAATGTTATCCCATTGTGATTCCCGTACTGGGAGCATTTGCTGGGAAAAAAAAATGTCTTTGATGACACACAGAAAAAAACCTTCTTTGTGCTTTCATCTGGATCCATTTTTCATGTGCGCTGCCACTAGACTTGAGATCCAAAGGAATAATGGAAAGAACAGCTTCCATATGGAAGAGTAAACGAGAATAGAGCTAATTATCTCTCTCTCTCTCTCTGTTTTACTCCGACTGTCTCTCTCTCTATCACTCTCGTTCTCTCTCTCTCTCACACACACACACACACACCACCTGTGTCCAATTTCAAACGGCAGCTGATGATTAATCTTCATTCTCTGCAGCCGTATCAAACGAGTCGGAGGTGATATATCAGAGGAATAGGTTCGGTCATCTGAGATCCCTTTAAAGCAGGTAAGCTCTGGCCAAAGCCTGCTCTTTTGTCCGCTATTTAGAGAATACGAGCAGCGCGGCTGCATTTAGCTGCCAACTACAGCGCAGCAAATACAAGGACGCCACTGAGCTCTCCACCAAGACTGTTTACTAGACACACTCTGTAGTTACAATGATTGGCCAATATATCAGAAACTCCTACTGTTTAGAAGCATTGGTCATAGCCATAGCTTCCAGATGGTCAAATTACAAACATTAAAACACAAGAGACCATTCAGTCTTCTGACCTTTACAGCTAGGAACAATATTCAAATTCAGTCATGACACAGTCATGGAGTGTACCTCCATTGAAATTCCTCATTGGAATGATTTTATAAGATCTGGGATACACGTTTAAGGTGTATAGGACCTATTCTGTTCTTCTGTCATATTCATTAACACAGGTTTTTCCTAAATTTGTTTCAATTACATTATTTATTTATTTATTTATTTATTTATTTATTTATTGTAACAAGTTTGGTTTCTTGTAACCTGTCCATTGCTGTTTTTTAATGTGTTGTTTAGGAAAAATCCAATGAAGAAACAATATATTAATAATAGTTCAAAAACAAATAAATAAATAAACGTGCAACACATAAGCACTGCTCATTATCAGAAACAGCTACTGTGAAACAGATCTGTTACCCATCATCACATCAGTAACATCTACACTCTCACAAAAAAAAAAAAAAAAAAGTTATGGTAGAGGTACATTATTGGTCCCTAAAGGTATAACAGTGCTTTTAAAGTACTTTCTCTTGTTGTGTTCCCTAAAGGAATATTACTTTCCAGAAGGAGAGGTGAATATTTGTAATCTAACATTATAGAGCTGTGTAAAATAAAACACCAAGTCCTGGAGATGAAATGAGGCATATGAAATCAACAGAACCTTAAAATCTACAATTCTAACAGAATAAGGTACAATGTACAAAGGTACATCACAGTGGACAGTGAACTATATAGGTGTGCTGACCATTATATCAGCAAGACCTAGTGTGGAAATGGTCATTATATCAAAAACACCAACCATACAGGTCTGAAACATCTACAACATAGTGGCACTGGCCACAATAACAGCAAAACCTACCATAACTAACCAATATATCAGAAATACAGTCATTTAGATGCAGTGGTTGTTAAGACAAACACCTGCCTTAACTGAGCAGTATATCAAAAATACATGCCATATAAATAATACAATTATATTAGAAACACCTATAGGTGCACTTCTCTAAGGACCACCACAGGTTTACACTTTCTTGGCAACAGATCACTCTCAGCACAGAAGTGTCAGACCTGAGTAGAAATTGACCGCTGACAAAGAGGATGACCGACACCGACAGTGTACGGGAGTATATGTTGTGTCTGTCTTGTAAGTGTGGCAGGGTGGTTCCAATAAAGTGTCCAAATGAATGGCAGCCCACATCACTATTACACTCCCACCTCAGTGGCACCGCTGTGTTGAGAATGGACCACTACTCAGCTAATATGTGGTTCAGCACAATTTATGCGGCAACAACTGACATGTGTCAGAATCAGATCTGGGAAGAGAAGGGTTCACCACCCACATGATATGTGGTCAGCGGTGGTCCCATGTGGGTCCTGTGGGGGCCCCTTTCTGCTGACTGCACTGAAATATGGGGCAGCAGTAGGCAGGCTACGGTCATTAACGCCAAACACTAAAGTAGGTGTTTATTAGAAAACCGACAGTGAGGGCAGACACCAATAATCAGCTGTGACCTATGCGCGGTTCCAGATCAGGAAGACCACTAAACTCTACCTAACAATTTCCTCATTGAGAGACAGGAGGAAATGATGCTTCACTCTTGCTTCAGATCCAAAGTCTTCAGGGGTTTCTGTCTATCTGTCCACTGTGAGAAGACAACTCAACAGTCTGTGGAGTGGTCAGGAAAAAAGCCCAGAGGAAAGAATATAGACAAAGTGGAATTTTTGCAAGTCAGACAAAGTGTTGCTGGTGTTCAGAGAACAACGGCCTGCAAGCTGTAGTAAAGGCAATCCCCACATTATATTTAACCATCTGTGGTCTGTGAATGTGCATGATCATTCATTTATCCAGTTCAGGTGCATGGTGGATCCAGAGCCTAACCAGAATCATTGGGTGCAAGGCAGGAACACACCCTAGAGGGGGCACCAGTCCTTTAACAGGGCGACATGCCCATGATCGATAAACAGGCTTATTCACTTTTTTAAAATATATATATTTTTTTTCATAATTATCTTTCCACTGTTTTCTGAGTCTGTAGAGTCTGCCTTTTCCTTTTAATTCCACCATCAAGAGGCTATTAAGAGGGGTTGATATGAACAAGATACACATTTTTTGCCTTTCACCCTGTGTGACTGGTGTGTGTGTGTGTGTGTGTGTGTCTGACTATAATTTGAGTGAAACTGACCAACAGGTTTTCACATGCAATATGAAGAACTACTAAAACCAAACGTCAGTTTTTCAGCTTTAGGGCCAGATATTTTCTTTTCACAGAGCACAACCCAGGCCTCATTACCGACAGAGCTGAGACTGTCCTGAACATTTCAATACAAACATATGGATATTAAATGCGATATTCATAATATTAACAACCCTTTTTATTTAATTCTGAGGATGTTTGCTCACTATGTCCTAAGCTCTCCAGTCTGTTTGAGTGCTGGAAAACATAGGTCAGCCTTTTGTGTATTTACATATTAACTGCTGATGCAAATCCTAATCCTAATGATAACTCTACCCTAATCACAAACCTAAGCCCAACCATAATCCCGATCTTAGCAATATAGCAGCCGTATATTCTGTGTAACATCCTCCCACCACAACACTAGCTGTGTTTCAAAGCCTGGGCTGTGGCCGAGCTCAGCTACACTGTCACAGAAAACTGTTCCAATGTGAAGGACCCTTCGTGTACAGCCTAGAAATGCAGCCTACGTTCAGAGTGATTTCAAGGACGAAACAGACGTACCCTTCTTGTCCCTCGGTTACCCATCATCCTCTGGGCAAGTACGGCACAAAGGAGAAAAGACATGGCGAGAAACTGAGCTTCAGAAGTTTCAGGAGCATAGTTTGTTTACGTTGTAAAGTGTAAAATAATTATTAAACTATTTATCTTTATGCCACATTTAATCAATAAAATTGTCATTTTACAGCACCAGAGAAACCTTATGTTTTATTTAGTAGTGTTTTATTTTTAATTCAGTTGAAATTTAAATTTTAAATAAGCAATTACAATCTAGTTTAACTTAGTCATGTTACTGCTTCGAGGCAGATCAGACCTTTCCAGTGATGTCACCACTTAGCCTCCTTACACCACTCCATATGTGTGACCTAGGTTACTAAGTAGGAGTCTACATAGGACATGTCCTACCTCAGCTGCAGCCTAGGCTTTAGAACATTGCCACAAGTAGTGCCTTAACTAACTTAATGTAATGTAACAAATGTTATGGGCTCCTCTGTTCTGACATACAGACTTGCACATCTGACTAAAAATGAATGAATAATGGGTCAGCTGTGACCTAATGTTAGAGAAGAGGGCTTGGGAATTGAAGGTCTCTGGTTCGATCTTCACGACCTGCAGGAAAACTGTGTGAGGGTGAAGGAACAGTGGAGTCGTCCTCCTTCAATCCATGACTGAGGTGCCCTTGAGCGAGACACACAACCCTCAACTGCTTCCTGGGCATGGGGATGGCTGTGTGTATTCATGCACTATTTTGTGTGTGTGTGTGTGTGTAGATAGATTAAATATGTAAAACACATTTTGTTGTACTTTTTTTTAATGACAAATAATTGTGCATTTGCATAAATTTCCATAACATGGTCTCTGACTTCTACACATTGCTGCATATGTATTAAGGGCACATATAAATTGCTCAACAAAATTAATTCAGCCTCCCTCTTCCAGATATGATCAAAATTTTGTGTAAAGTACAGCTTGTGCAGGGATTGCTTCCCGATGATGAATCACCATGAGGTGAACATACTGTATAAAGGAAATCAATGGTAGTCCAAAGTGGGCTTAATCTGCCTTTGATAAAGTGGTTCTTGAGAAGTTAAGGTTTCATGCCCAGCAGCTCTTGAAGTCCGTCTTTTATAGGAGTGAGAACATTCTGTGAAGGTTTTCAGGCATTTACTGGAAAATAAGATCAGATGAATGTAATTTTTTTTTCAGGGGGAGGGGAAAAGGGTCGGGAAACATGATTCGGAGTGAAAGCTGAAGGACCCTCGTGAGCGGCCCCTGTGATGTTTATCTGTCACTCAATATGTTTACTACAGATCCTGCTGGAACCCCAGATTAGACATCTCTATCTGTGAGGAATCACACACACACTTGAGACGGCGATACACTGCGGCTCTTTGGCGCCTGATGAAAAAAAAAAGCTCAAGGTCGTTTGGATCCGCTCTGTTGTTTTCGAAAGCTGCCGTGAAGAATGCTTTCAGGCCTCTGGCGCCTTTCATCTCATGGTCCTTCTAAACGCTCCGGAACAATACCAGAGGCTCAGAGAGTTGGGAATCTCAGGAAAACTGAGCGGCCTGTCACTCACAGCTAAACAAATCAACAGAATCAGAGGAAAGCACTGTGTAGAACAGGTGTAAACATGGATTGCAGGACCCTTAGAATAGGAATTCAAAGTGACCGTAACAGGAGGCGAAAAAGAAAAACCTGGAATCACAGCCATCATCTGAATTACTGCAAGTAACTATGGCTTTGAATGGAACAGCAGGCCTTAAATAATTCCAGCTATAGGCATTCTCCATGATTCCTGCTGGTTTCCCTACTGTTTTCCGGCTGTCGGAGAGACTCCGGCATCTGCTTTCTTAGCAGCAGGAATTTTTAGTCCTGGAGATGAGTCATCATGAGTCTACAGCAGAGCCATGGCATTTAAAAAAAAAAAAAAAAGCCTTCTCCCTCTCTCCACACTAGTTTGTTGTTTCTCTGAGGTGTCTCGGGGTGGGGGTGTGTGTGCGCACGCATGTGTGTTTGGGCGGGGGGGGGGGGGGGGTGGGGCGGTCTGTGCTGGGCTCATGCTGGGGGCTTTTGCTGAGGTCCACATCCTCATGGCTCTGGCCGTAAAGCACTAAAGCCTCTTTAGAGGAGTGATGCCTGGCGAACAGGGGCAGCAGCAGCAGCTTCATCACAACACAGCAGCGCATGCTTCGGATAAGTCATGCTCCTCAGCCATTATGTCACAAGCTCTCTCTCTCTATCCCTCTTAGGCTACTCTATATCCCTTTGTCTCTTTGCCCCCACACTCTATTGCTCTCTCTGTTTCTGCATTATATATATTTCTCTCTCTCTCTCTCTCTCTCTCTCTCTCTCTTAATTGCTTGACAATAACAAAGGGCAACAAGGACAGCTGTGGCAGTGTGAGAGAGGGGCTGATGTAAAGTGTGTCAGAATGGCTGTATCCCCCTCCTTCGTTAATAAAAGCTCCAATGACCCCCAATCCTCACTTCCACGTCAAGTAATAAAGCCGGCACTTCAACGCGACACGAGTTAAACACGACGCATCGTTTAAGCGTGATCAAACACCAGCTCCACTCTCAGACACCAAGAAGCCAAAGCCTGTATCCCAGTGCTGAAGCACACCATTTGTTTGGCCTGTCCATTAAAGCTAAGAGGACTTTGAGCTGTCCTGTCCATTTCTCCTTGCTCAATTACTGGACATAAAAATAGCACCACACTCCACTCACATTCTTCAAAACTCAGAAAGCTTTCACAGACACAAACAGCAAAGCATCACCACAAGTAAACAGGGAAAGAAAGCTACAGCTGTTCTCCAAGTCCACATCTGGAGGTGGAAGCTACTGGGGAACTCTAACTCTAAATGTTTCTCCTCTGCGGGACCTATAGGACAGCCAGAGTTCAGCCAAGTCAAACAATCGCACCCCTAATATTTATTCACCAGGAGCCACAGCCCATTATTCACCCAGATAAAGCTTCCCTTCTCATTATCCTTGATCACTTGTTCAGGGCGCCTACACATCCACACACTCGCATACGCACACAGGGCTCATTCTCAAGGATTGCTTCATAAATAATGCACTATTGTACCCACACTTTGGGGAAAATGGTTTTTAGGATGTGCAATAATATAAACATTTGGAGGAGCATCACATATTTCCGATTATTTATCTCGAGAATTTCCAACATTATCCCTCACTGAAGCTGAAAGGGTAATAAGAAATGACCACCCCAAAGCCCACACCTTATCACTGAATGCATTTCCACTTTGGAGATGGGAACAACTGTTCCTGCAGAGTTCTTTGAAAAACTAACAATGAACAGTATTGATTTATAGTTTTTCAAAGTTTTTGTAGGTTTCACATCAAATAATATTGCATTAGATCAAAAAATATAAACTAAAAAGCTTAAATAATTCTTCATTGTGTGTATTCTAAATAAACAAGTATTATTTCATCATATTTTTAAAAGATTATAATAATAATTGTTATTATTATCAGCAGCTGAGAAAACTGCCAAAGTAGTTTTTTATTTGTTGAGATATTGTCCATATTTGCCCTGAACTAAATTCCTGAAAGTCTGGGCCTGCTGTGACTGTCAGAATTTTATCAGTCATACATCCCAGAGCTTAGAATATCAAGAAAAATATGTCCGTCTAAATTTATTTTGTCACAGTAATATGACATAATGTAATAAATTAGCATCAAAAATGCTTATGTTTTCAACTAACAGACACCTCACACTAACAATCTGTGTCAAGATATCTGATGTGGGAGTATGATTTCAAGGCTGTACATTTAGAAATATGAAAGAAAAAGCAGGCGCTAGGTAAAATTTGTCAAAACATGATCGGTCAGCATGAAAACCTGAAGTGATTACATATTTGAGTAGCATATTGAACATGTTGAACACAACATATTGAATATGGCTATGTCACATAATTACTGTTTAAATGCAACTGAAAGAGGCACTGAAAAAAAAATGGAATAGCAAAATAGCTATATAGATAAGGTCCTTAGAGTTAAATGAGGAGTCATGCCTATGCAGCGCGTGCAGGAGAAACTCCAGAACATTTCGCACACTGTTTTTACATGGGTTGAATTAGATTTTACCTGGATTCTACTAGGATAATGTCCGGGACAATTGTTGTTGTGGGTGGTTACATTCACACGTGTGGCCTTGAAATATAGGGGCCTCAAAAAATGAAATAAAATAAATAACTGAAAAATGTCATCTATGTATCAGGGTATCCTTGAAATATATGTGTTGAGGTATTTGTTTCAGACACATCAGTTCCACTAACATGGATTAAATGTATCAGCATCATTTTGTCTTGCGGTACTTTTGGTAATAACTGTTTTTATCATTTGGAAATGACATACACAACTAAATTGAGAAAATTCAATGCATCATTTTAAACTTCATCTCAAATGATAAATACGTCCATTCTTTATTCTTCTTTATACTACATATACCACAACAAACTTTACAAAAATGTAAATGAGAGCAAGTGGTGTTTAATAAAAGTTTGTTAATGACAATGTAATAAAGACAAGTTCTGTCACTTGGCTAAAAATAAATGGCAATAGCTATCAAGTGCTATCAAATTAATGCATTCCTTTCCATATCCTCAGAAATCCAAAACAAAGGCTTATGCAAAGCTTGGTCATGTAGTTTATAGATAGTAAATGTCATCCTGTGGAGAGGAGTTGTGTGGCTCTCTGTGCTTGTGGCCTGGCTCCAAGACACCGTTGAGCATTAACAGCACACTGTCCAACAGGGTTTTAAATGAAAGCAGTGGTGGGCTAATGATTAAAATCTGCAAAACAATCTCACAGTTCCTCGACTGAGAGTGAAACACACCCACCAACTTTGAAATGTTTATCTTTATCTGCTTTAAATTAACAGAGAGTTTACTCTATAGTCATCAGATTACTGGGGTTTATTTTGGTACTGAGTTCTAGGATACATTAAAGCTGCATACAGTGTTAATGGCTACATTATTAAAATGGCTATGTGCTCAGGACATTGTTTGTAATTCCAAAAAGAAAACCTCCTGTCTGTAATGTTCACACAATGTGTTAAATGTACTGCAGGATACAATGCTATACTGTAACATACTATAATGTGGGTTAATATAACATGCTATACATTATACAATACAATATACACTATGGCATATTATACTGTAATATTTTCCCCAAGTTGAGGGTACCATCCCAGTGACAGGTACAACCACAGTGATCATTTTTGAGAGTGTACTAAAACATAGCATATACACTATACTGTTGCATACTATACGATAAATCATACCATAGTGTACCATACCTTTCCTAAAAATGCTAATAAAGTAACTAATTGAGCCTATAATTTAAATGTGCAAAACTAGCTCAAACTTCTTGACAGGGTGGAAAGCTTACTCACCAACTTCATTATGTTCATCCAATATAGCGACATTACTAGGCTTTCCATTTGAGCCACTTATGCTGTCTGTAAATGACCAAACTATTAAAATGACTGACAGTGTGTCAGGGACTTTCTCTGCAATTCTGAAAAATAAAGGTACATTGGGGATGGCACCAGGCATGAAGGGAGCCAGCACTGGAGTTACTGTTTACTCTGTAGATCGCAAACCTTTACCCATGTTTGTTTATTGAAGAGAACATCAGAAGTGCTCTTGAAATGAGAGTGAGCGAACAAGAGAATTAGAGAGACAGTGAGCTGTGAGAGCGAGAGCGAGAGAGAGAGAAGAGATGGGTGGAAGGAGGAGGGGAGGTTAGGGATTTTGACATTTACACTGACTGTAATGAATCAGCTTGCCAGAGACACTTCTAGAAAGGCCCTTTCTTTGTATTTGTTCACTTCTCATCCATGACACCGCTGTACGAATGACTGTCTTGACGCAACATATGCCAGACCCTTGTTCAGAGCGAGATCAGCTTCGGAACATACCAGACAAGGACAGAAATTCCTCAGAAGCTGAAGGACGTTTGCAGCCAGCCCGTAGATGTAGTTGAACTGAGCTGTCAACAAAAGCAAGAGCGACTGTGGAGGCCTATAGCAAAGTGTCAAAACTGTTAATGAGACTTCAACTTCATTACATTCTTGGGGGAGTTGCTTTCTTCATTAGTGCTGAAACTGCCATTCTACAGAGCGCTCTCATTACTCGCTCCAATGCTGCTGAGACAAATTCTCGTATCATAGAAACGGCAACTTTGTAGGTGGAAAAAAATTCAATTTTGTTGGGAGGATGGCATGCACCCAATTTTCTCCCAAATTTTAGGAGGACATTCATGCCCTGGTGTCTTGTAAGCCAACACCCTATCGCCAAATGGATCCAGAGAGAGAGGAGCCACCTTGAACTCTTCAAATATTGCAGGCATTATTGCTTATCAAAATTGTCATCTCCAATAGTAAGTGGTGCTCACTTCAAAACATTCGGTGGTCAGCTAACAACACCTGTGTTCACCTAATATTTTGTGAAGCTGATTAAACACTATCTGTGCACAGTTATATAGCTTATGATAATCTCTAAATATTATTTCCTGCTCACTTCAAAATATGTGGTAACTGCACACTCACTAGTGTTCATCAAATAGTAAGCTCCCAGGACAAACAAACAATTATCTTCAGGCTCCTGCAGATAGCATTGCAGGAGCATGATCAGGCTATAAATACCAGCTGGGTGTGCGACAACTGATGTTAATGATTGCCAAACAGGAGTGACTGCATTTGGGTGTACCAAAGCCCATAATGTAAAGGGAAAGACTGAAATGTATATGGGTGGACCAGCATTGGCCTAAAAATCCAAGTCTACAGACAACTGTCAATAGCCAAAAAATATAAAAATGACTGACATATCACTGATGTGTTTCATGGCTTGTGAATGGGTATTCGGTTTATTTAAGAACTGTTTAAAAGTTAACTTATGTCAATAACAACCAATTTCTGAAAGAACATTCCACATGGAGCTGAATGCTATGAACGCATGAGGCAAAGAAGGCATACAAGAGGTCTTTGCCCACTTCTGCTCACAACGTTGCTTGGTTACAGGGGGCAAAAAGAGAAAACTGGACTGTGCATGACTATAAATATGTCATTTGGAATATAACATTCTGATAAGAACAAACTGTTTAGAGTTATTATGACGCACAAGGTGTAAAATATCCTATGCCAATCCATTAGAACTTCACATAGAGCTCACCCCACTCTTTTCCTGCCTGCAGCCACAAAAAACCCTGTTATCACCCATTGTTACTACACCTAACCACTAAGGTCGCTGTGGCCGTTTACGATCCAGTCAACTTCATTTTTAACAACTACGGTTAATCATTAAGCACAGCCCATGAGTACCCAAACCACCCGCTGCATCACTAGTTCTTCATAGGGGTCATCATGCATGCATCTCCCATTGTCAGTGTTTCGCTGAATTAAGCCCACCACACCTCCAGATGTCTCAAGAGTGAAGTTTGGCGTCCCAGACCTACCCCGCACCAAGCCAAATTTACAGTCCTACCTTGCCCTTTACCATCAACAATCGTAAATCCACACTGGCCTCCCTGGTGACTAAGGTTGTACCTAGCCCCACTTGCACTGTTAATGCGTGCTCAGTGCCACCAGTTCCATGTGAACTTTATGTGCCTCATCACCAACAACCACAATAGCACCTCTACAGGGCATTTCCCCCAACTAGTCTATGCTCTTCTTATCCACAACCACTGACTGACTAGGCTACAAATCCCCTAACACCCATCTCAACCGGTCTTGCATGTGCCTGCTACCCATGTTCCCTCACCTCAGCTACCAAGTTCGTATACTTCAGCTTCTTCCTTTCAAATGCTTCATCTACTTCATCCTCAAACAGAATTGTTAACGCTATGAAGTATACTATCCGATTACTTTCAGCATACAGCACCATGTCTGGCCTCAGTGTAGTTAATGCAATGCACTCTGGGACCTGCAGTTGTTTTTATTTTTACCTATGTATGTTCACCAGCAATTTCCAATCTCACGCTTCACCCCATCTACTAATATCTATAGAATGTCCCGATGTTCCCCCTCATGCACAAACCTAACATCTTTATTACTACAACCTCATGGTGATGAAGATTCAGGACTGGCTCCCAAAATCCCCAAGTTTGCCTCCTCCAGGGGAGGCATCCACAAAATCTGGCCAAACCGCTCAATACTGTGATGCAAGTGTTGCTGAATACAGATGTTGCCTAGATCCAGAAACTTGTCCAATCCAGGACAAATCAGATTGCAGCTGTTATTTATGCTTGTGGAGGTATGACACGCTATTGAGTACATTTCAATCACAGGTGACTATATTTTGTCTTGTGCTCACTTGATATCATCTTGTGCCTGGCAAATATAATCTGATTTACGCCAGTTATTTCCCAAAACCACTATGGCATGTCCCATTAGCGCATTTGTACCTATATGAAAAAAAAAAAAAAAAAACATGAGCTGCTGGTTTTTGTTCCTCAGACTTGTCTGAAGCTCTGATTACAACATTGGCACATGACACTTACGACTTACTGTAGAACTAGAAACAGTCTAAGCTTTCAGTATCCTGTTTTTCTTTTGCAGTGAAGAAAGAAAAGCTTCCAGAGAGGCCAATCCGGGATCTCCAGAGGGAAGCTTAACCATGTAGAAAATGCGTTGGAGCCAGCCGCCTCTCAGAGCAGCTGATCTGCCAGACAGGATCTTTCACTGCAGCTGAGCGCAGACGATAACATAGCGCTGTACCTGCTCTCCACAACATGCTTCTGTCAGTATCCCACTATTACACTACCTGCGGACCCCTTCCATCCTCCCCCTCCTGCCAGAGCCCAGCCAGGAGTGATTGACATCTGCATCGCCAGTGCCAGATGCTGGAATGTTAATGAAGCAAAGGAGAAAGGTGGGAGCGAAACTAGAGGTGTCTCACATCACCTGCTCGCTTTCATTAGGTAAGATCATTCCAGAACCGCGCCTTTCTGATGCCTCCAGGGATTAGACATCACCTGTCATGTCTCATGAGCTTCCTGCCATGCGAGGAGTTTAAGTTAAAGAGGGATTAACGTGACGAGACGACTGTGTTTAGGTGGGGGGGTGGGGGGGGAATAGAAAGAAAGTGGAAGAACGCGCCAATAATTTTGGAGGGAGTCACTCCCTCCATGTCACTGGATGGACTGCACATCTCTAAATCCTACCCATTAGGACAAGATACTTCAGGTGGACTACACTGTAAACAATCACTGTCATTTTACACTACTTTAAATCAAAGTTACAGCACTACGGTGACCGAGTGTTATCGCATTTTGTTGAGATCTCGGCAGTGGTCTGTTTTCAGAACTGTCTTTTGTTACTGCTTCATCCTGGAAAGTGGAACATCTAGAGGAAACCCATGCAGACAAAGGGAGAACAAACCGTGAACTGAGTAGAATACTGAACAAGACCAAGCTGTGTGGCAGCAACACTACCTGCAGAATCACCAGACAACCCACTAATAATATGTTAAAAAAAAAAAAAAAAAACACACACACACACACCATACCCAATCAGGAGACTGGAATATCAATGATCAGTGATACTCAGGCTGGGAGTCAGAATCTCGCTCTCCCTCTCTGGGTGGGAAATATGCCCACTCTCTGCTCATCATTCCCAATGACTCAGACATCTTTTAGTGGACATACAAAACTGGGCAGTTAATGTAGTCCTCTAAGTATGTGGAGCTGTCCATTCACCTTCCTGTCTCGATCGCATCATGTGATTGCAGGAGTCCTTTTTAGTGTGTGGAGTGTTATATTTTATATTTGGGTGAAAATAGAGTTTTAAAATAAATAGAAAACTTTGGAATTTCAATGAAAATATTGGCAATGAGTCACCAAACATTTGACTGGCTGTTCAGAGTCCATCTTTAGACATTGAAAAAAGAACTCACCACACAACAGACAGCAGAAGTCCATCCCATGGCACAATACACTCATCCAATCATTCTCTGGACACTGGACCCTTGGCTAATTCACCCACCCATATGTTCTTGGACTAGAGCACCCATGTGGAAACCGACAAAGACACAGGGAAAACACAACAAACTCCTCACAAACAGTGACCTTAGAGACTGAATTCAGGACCTTAGCGCTGTGGAGCAATGGCACTATTGGCAGCACCGCTGCTGTCCTTTGAACACTCAAGTACGGGATTTTATCAGTAAATCATCGCCTATTGTTATTTAATTAGTAATGAATCCTGCGTCTGGATAATTCCTGAGTTTTATTTCTGCACATTTTAGTGGCTTCCATGCTTCCAATACTCCTGCCTCAACTCACCAGGTCATTACCAAGTCCTGTCTGATTTTTCAAGAAGCGCTAGAGCAAGGGGAATGCTAAAATACTCAGAGCCTGAGAAACACTGCTGTAATCCAACCGGTGACTTCTGAAGAACTAATGAGATCCGATACTATAACGCTGACCTTTCGCCTGGAAAAGCAGCCTCGGAAAAAGGCGTAAATATCAGTGAAATTGCTGGTGATTAGGAGGGTTTATAGAGCAGCGTGGCAGAGATGAGTCACAGTCCGCCATTAAATGATGAAGATGATTATGAAAATGGCCTAATTCTGCTAGAGTTAAATGGGAGGGAAATCGAAGATCCCAAACCCGGCAAATGTCAGTGCGCCTCGAGGGAGCTGCCCCCCAAAAGAAGAGTTCAACGCCTTCAAATCAGTTTCCCGGCTCTCCAGAAAGTCAACAACTAGCTCTGGTGCCGCTTTGAGGACGGTGCACAAGGCTGTCTCTGTGAGTGTGTTTGTGTTGAGAAGTTTCGGTAGATGACATTATTTACCACTTACCCGTCTGTACACAACTACAACACATATCTTCATTTGGTATGCTCCCTCATGTACGGCACTGTGTGGCGCACCTGTGCGGCACAGGAGGGTTGTTATTATTTACATCTGTTGCAGAGAATAAATAAACATATCACTCTTGGGGGGAGGAGACAATGTCATCCATCCAGACTGAACAAGAGCCTGGGAACGCCTCAGCTGCACAAGCACACTGAAGAAAACTCAAAGTCACATTAACTCAAGTTCCAGAACAGCAGGACATTCCAGTACCATGGATCAATTTACCACTTCCTAAAAAAAAATTAAATAAGGGAAATGTAGAGCTGTTACTCATGTTTTGCTCTTTTGCTCTGCTGTTAAATTACCACAAGTTTTGCTGTATTTATTCAATGTACTATATATGATTACTATATTTGTTATACAGTTATTACATAATTACCTTTTACACTAAATTTTGTTGTTTTTCAAATATACATATGCAGTTCACTCTAAGACATCACTCTGAAGTGCACAGATAACAGGGCCTAGAAGGCAGATGCATAAATACACCCACACATGGTCAGAAAGTAAGGTAGTGTACAGGTATATTATTCTTCACTAAAAGGTACAGACAGTGAAAAAGTACATTGAAAAGATGCTACAGTGGTTTTAAAGTCCAGTTGTGCTCCCTGAAGGTGCATTACACTTTTCTCTAGAAGGAAAGGTCAACATTTGTACATCTATATTTCATAATGGAACTGTGTAAAGTAGAATAACAAAATAAAAGCCCTGGAGTTTAAACAAGATATAGGACATCAACTGGAGTTAACAACCTACAATTATTGTTGAATAGGGTACAATTCTATTCCCCAAGTAAAGATGCCAAATATGTATCCCTATATGTATAAACTTGTTAGCCCAAGTTGTAGAGGCAGTTGTTGATCTGTTGCTGTACAGCTTGTTTAAGTCCCTATAGTCCAGCAGGGGACACCGGCTGGATATATTTATTTTTGGTTGGTGGACTATCCTCTGTCCAGCAGTGAGGCTGAAGTGTTTAAAAGCTCCAGTAGCACTGCTGTGTCTGATCCTCCCATACCAGCACAATGCACATTAACACAACCACCATGTCAGTGTAACTGCAGCGAATGTGAATGAGTCACCAGCCAAATACCAACTGCTCTCTGATGGTCCTGTGGGGGTCACAACCATCACAGAGAAGGGTGCACAAAGTATGCAGGGCAACAGATGGACTACAGTGTGTAATTGTAGAACTACAAAGTGCTCTTTTATGGTTATTGAAACAGCATGGACTGGGAGTGTACAAACAAGGAGGTGATCATGATTTTTTGACTGATTTTTTGACATAATAATAACATATATAGATATGATATAATTTAATAAATACTTTTATTAGTTACAATATATATATTTCTTATGTTGTAGCAGAAATTATGAAAAAAAAAATATAGCTGTAAACAACAAAATCATTTCATCAACTTCCTGTTTTCATCTTTTCACCTTTAATTTAACCTATATATATAACCTAAAATTTTATAATCTGCATTTGAGACAGAGATTGTCTACTCTCTACTGTCTACTGTCATTTTAATGCGCTTTCAGGGAGAGATGATATACAGACTTCTAGCACTGACAGCACAATCAAATGGAAGAAGTTCTTGGCTTGGATCTGCCAACATGGAAATCCTTCAATTGGCCTAGAACCTTTACATCACATGGCAATGTTTCAACTTACACATTCACACTCAATCATTCAATCCCAAACTAATTTCTAATTGTTTCCCTTAAAAAAGAAAATCTGAATGCTTATTTTGGGTTACTTTTGAATCCCAGATGGTCCCCATTAATTATTTATAGATTCTAAATTTCTTCCATGTTACAGCAACTTTGATAACACTGTTCACTGAACAGTAAAATGTACAACCAATGAGGATGCTGCATATTTCCCATGTTGTGTCTATGCTTCAGTACACTTGCATGCACCAGTACGCTTCTGTGTCTCTAGTTCATTCTGTATTGATTGTCTTCTGCTGTACATTGTGTTCACATTATAGTCTGTCCTTGTCATCACATACATGAATTGGTGAAGGAGACTGAGAATGGCAGTAATACTGTACTCCTCTGTGTTTATTGAGTATAAAGTTGAACTGATTTGGATTTATTAAATATTACTGAGCTATTATTGTGTATTTTCAATTGGGATTAGGAAAAATCCTGAACCACCTGGGGTCCCTTAGCACCAGCCTGAGAAACGCCAATTTGCATACACACTAGGAAACTTGTTTTGGCGCCTTTGTTTTTAAGTGTTTACCCCCGACAGGGTAAGATGTCCAACCTTGTCATTTCTAAGATTCAAAGACTTGCATCCAAGAAAATCACATCAAAGAAAACACCAGAAAGCAGTTCATAAACAATGCCCTCTGTACCACTTCCACCACAGAGAAACCTCTGCCTCTTCAGGTCACAATGTGCTGAAGTATACCAGCAACACTGGGTCCAGTGATTGAGATCCATGGTTTCTAGTCACATACATGATCCTCGTCTTTATTCACCCTTTTATAAATCCTCCTCCCCAAGTCTTCCCCAACATATCAGATTTCCTCTCAGTTGTCTCTTCCTGAACGGACGCCCACTGCCTGAGAATAGACTAAACTGATCTACCTACCAGGGAAAAGCTCCCACATATCAAGCTTCATCTTTGTTATTCATGAACACACTGGACATGCTCTCAAAAAACTTGAACCTTGAGCTGCAAATCTCAAAGCCAAAGAAAAACCAGTGCCAGTTTCTTCTTCTGCATCAATACCCTTCCTCATAACCTTCTCTGCCTCAGTTCGTATACAATCCCTGGTCATATTTAGATTAGTCAAGCAGTGCCAAGCCTTCCAAAGCATCCAGAGAAGAATCACTTCCCTGGACTAAAAACAATGGCTCTGCTGTTGAAAACTTAATAGAATTGGAAAATATTCCCAATTATTACATGGCTACTAGCTTCAGGATATGATCAGGTTTTGGTCGAACTAAGAGTATTAATACAGAGATTTTTTTTTTTTTTTCCACTGTCATAGGAACATCTTAGACATGAGTCTGCAACATTTTTATGAGTATTTAATGCTTTCTGGCATTGATATGTCATGTAATCCATATTTGTGCTAAATTTGATATAAGTTTTTGTTTTTTTCTCTCAATTAATTATCATCATTGGAATTTAGATTTTCTATATTATTAACACATTTATCATATACATGATTGACGCTTCTGTGTTTAAACCTCAGCAAATAATGTGTAATTAAGTTTTAGAATCTCTTTTGGGTATTTAATATTGCATTTTAAAAAGAAGCACAGTTTTACATTTATAGGCCCAAACTATGTTATAATAATAAAATTCAAAACACTTTAATACAAGTTTTTAGCAGTTAAACTTTCAACAAACCAGAAAACCAGTGCTGCAGCACCCTCAGAACCCTCACTTCCTGCATCCCTGCATTCAGGATTATGGGGTGAGGTCAGGTACAGATATTGAAGGATAAGTTCTCAATCACAAACCCATCTCCAACTTATCCCCAAAAGCTGCTCTAAGACTCCAGAAAACATGTTTCTTACCCCTCTAGTCAACACTTGGTATTGAGTGTCCTAACTGTAAGATCAAGGACCAATTCTCTAGAGTGTTAAATATTATTCTCCTGACAGATTATAGAAACACTTTGTGTAGGAGCATCTGTTTTATACAAAGTAGTGCACATTAAAGTAGCTGGATTCACTCCTTATAAAAGATATTCACAAATATCTGGATGATATTTGTCTTCTTGTGTATCTAGTACTGAAGACTCTTGAACTGAACCCTGCTATAAACGTGTCTGTTTAGTGTCACACTACATTTGCTCTGGGAAAGCACAGCGCCTATGTAAATGAGTGTCAATGTAAATAAATCCTGTTGTTTATGTAGTGCTGTTTGTGGCTCTGTATTTGTCTCAATGCATAAATTAGGCTTAATCAATGCTAACAGAGAGACTTCAGTTAAAAACACAGTGTTTTCTCCATAGTTAAATCAGGAATATGGTGACAGAGTTTTGAGAATATTGCACTGAATGGTGTATTAAAAAGTAATAGTAAGATTGCTGAAAAGTAAACAGCAGAATCAGAAATCTTTATCTTAACATACTGCTCTGTGTGGGAGTACCATTTTGTTAAATAAACAGGTGGAACATGATTTGTGAAATTACAATATACAACGAACATAGTTCCACTGCACTACAGCTCTGTGCTGTGTGGCTTATGCCCATGTAACCAATGTTTTGTCACTGAGGAAGGCCAGTGATTTCACACTCATTTGCAGCTGTTCCAGAGATTCACATTTTATTCCAATGCCTCCCTATGGACATTACACAAGCTGTGTGTAGAGTGCCATCATACAATGTACTGTCTGGTATCAAGGTGAATTAAAACCTAAGCCTAACCCTAAAAATAAGCCTAATTCTAAACCCATACTTAAAGCTAAATAGCCCTAGCCCTAAATCTAGTCTTAACCATAACCCATAAACCTCACCCTGACCATAACCCATCCCCAACCCCCTCCAAAACAAACATACAAATAAACTCATAATTTTAAAATGCATCTTCCTATTGGACAAGCAATAAAGTCACAAAATAAATTCACCGTGGAATTATTACAAATGATGCACATTATGCATCTCATTTTGCCTTAATGTGCATGCCCCCCTCCCCACCACCACATGGGAACCACTGATCCAAACCATATATCACTCTGTAAACCTAAAGGCTAATTATAAATGTGCGTAATATTAGAAGAATTGGGGCTATCTGTTTGCAATCTTTGAAATGTTCTTCGACATCGATTAAAGAACTATTTTGCATGAAGATAGAGTAGCAGCACACCCAGTGGCTGGGAGTTTACTCAGTGACTCTCAAATTGCTGTATATTCCTATATACATTATATTATGTATATTATGTATATTATGAGTATGTGACATTCTCTATACTCAAACATCAATATATATATATATATATATATATATATATATATATATATATATATATATAAAATAATAGTTTTCTGCATCATCGATATGGATCGATTTGATATTGGCATACATTTTAACGTTTATAAGAGATTGTTTACCCACAGTCGCGGTGTATTCAGACTGTCAGGAAGAATACAATGGCATATGTTTTTCATGTTTCTATTCTTGATCAGTTTTTGGCTTATTCCGTCCCAAATGCCCATGGGACTGTTTATATTTTCAGCAGTACTGAAAAAATATGGCTGGTATGATGGTGCCAAACGCATTTCTTTCTTAAATGTCAATCTACAGTAGTGTGTAAACACCAAACTAGCAAAAGAAAGAAAAAAAAGTGCCTTTATAAAAATCAAAGCTAGTCTCAGTGCCAGGATACAAGATGGAAGAATAAATCATGCCTTTAAACCCAAAATCCTTTATTTCCTTTGACTCAAAAAAAAGAAAAGAGAAGCACAGTTGCTGATATTTCACGGAAACCACGGACAGGCCCCACGTGGAGTCTCATTTAGCTCTGTTCCCTCTCTTACTTTCTTCCCTTTGCAGATGAGAAGTAGGCTGAGGCCTTGAAAAGTCCCCTAAGCTCTGTGCTTGAGCCGACAAAGACTGTCTCTCTGTCCGTCTCTCTCCCTCTCTCTCAAGGACTGTGGGTTTTAATGATTATGTTTGCTGCCGCCGTGGCGCTGCTGGTAAACTAATACCGGAGACGAGGAGGGGATATCACGTCCAGTTTAGAGGAAGTGTGAAAGATGTATATTTCACATCTTTTCTGGCAGTGTCCTTGATATCCTCCTCCTGTCAGACCCACCATGCTCTTGGCCTCCACCAAATGTTCTTCCAGCACTGATTTTACAGCATCAACGTTGGACAGATCTGGTCTTGGAGGTGCTGTCTCCTACACTCCTCTACTTTACTGTGGGTTTGTGTGGGTTTATCTACTAAAAAACAGTCATAATTCCTTCTGCGTAACCATTTTCCAACCTATCATCTTTCCTTAGGCTGACATGTACAGCACCTCCTTCAAAAAGGCATCGTGGCTGCCTATTCCCTAGTCCTTTTAATATGCTGTCGTCAAGTTTGCTCAAGCTCAAGCATAAGCTCAAGTCAAGTTTCTTAGTTGAGCTCCGGAAGATGTGAGGGGCCAAGAGAACATGACTCTCACAGTTCTGGCAGCAGAAGTCACTCAGAAATTGCTTCAGTTTGACATCGTTCTTTTCAGTGGCAGTGTTTTATAATTCTGACTGATAGAAGGTTTAAAACACTTAATATTTTTTTTAAGAGAATAACATTGTGTGCTTTGTTCACTGTGGGATTTATGTAGTAAATAAGTCCATCTGTTACACACAATGGTTAATTTCATTACACTGCAAGTTTGCAGAGGATAATTTGCAAGCAACAACAAAGGACATGCAATAAAACTGCATCTTAAAACTGATACAATTACAAACAAATAAATAAGTAAATATGTATATATTTATTTAGTTAGTTTCATTGTTATATCATGGCTAGCCTAGCAGCTGACTGAGGTTAACCTAGCTAAGTGTGTTCTATCTGAAAAATCCAATCTACAAAGCAGGAGCTCCAAAACTGCACAAATATATATGCATATATACAGCATGCCATGATATTTCACATTTCTACTTTTTGAATTGTTTTGTTACAAGATTATTTTACAATCACTAAGTGAGCTCCCATCCACTTGGTGGCTTCACTGGATCCACCCATATCTCTGTTTGTTGGTGCTGTTTCTAGTAATGTGATGGATTAGGTTAGGGTTTGCGATTATGGTTTGCTTTAGGGTTATTATGGTCATGTTTACACAGTAAATTCAACACTGTTAAATCAACACTATTAGTTAAACTTAACACTGTTAGTGTAATAATTTAACACTCGCAGTGTTAATTTAGCACTAATAGTGTTGATTTAACACTGATGAATTTACTGTGTAGGGTTTAGTTTTAGGGTTATGGTTAGAGTTCAGTGTTAGGATTAGGGTTATGTTTTAGAGTTACGGTCAAATTAGGGTTTATTGTTTGGGATTAGGGTTAGGTTTATGTCATGGTTAAGGATTAGGTTAATATTTAGGACTTGGGGTAAGAGTGAAGAGCAGATTTATAGCTCATGCAGGTCATGAATCACAAGTCTGTGTGTGCGCATCCATGGAAAGTGATCTACATTTCTCACACATTGTAAAAAACCTTCACATTGTCTTTTATTAACTCTTGAGTGGCAAGTCCGGGTTGATCATGGCATGTTAAGAGAAAGACAGAGGAAAGGCCTGAATTCCACATAAGTGGGTGTGGCTAAAGTGCTGCAGACAAACCTGTGACAAATTTACTTTTATTCATTTTTACATTGTTACACTTTCAAAACAAGCATTTCATCCATTTAATATCACTCTTAACATCATCTTCAAAAGTGTGAAAGAAGCTCTGAATTGATCAAAGCGGTTGTAGCACAGAGAACTCAGTCCGAGCTCGTAGCGTTGAGATAAGGTTGTGATAATCTATGCTAATCAGACTGTCTCTCCATGAATGCCTTTACAAGTTTTGTGGAGGTGGAGGCTTCGGAATTTAATAAATAAATAAATAAATAAATAAATAACAGCAGCTCCCAGATTTTGGAAACGTACTGGAGATCTAAAGATGGAGCGGAGCATATCAAATAACCTCTATTCAGATGTGCCTTGTGCTCCCCTCAGGCACACCCAGAGCACAGCCGCTCTCACAGTGACCTCAGAGCCGTCTCCTCTCCTCTGCAGACCTCCAGCTAATTTCCCCCTCACTCGGGGCTGCCTCCATTTCCTCAGCCTAATCCCACCACCGCTGGGTGGTCTCAGCTCGCCCCAGTTAATGCTCACATCCACAGCATCTCTCTCTCGTCCCTTTCTCTCTCTCTGTCTCTCTCTTGCCTCTGAAGATTTAACCCATCTCCCTGTGCGTCGCCTCGATCCATTTCAATGTGTTATCCACCCCCCATTTCCAAGGTGCTCTACATTCCAGAGGAACTGATTTAGGACACAAACAATTAGCTCAGAGGACGCTAACCTGCCTAAGTCTGGAGGGACACACTCACTTTATGCCTTTGGGGATAAACAGACCTTAAGAAATAAATAACCGCAGCTACAAACGTTGAGCTTCTCTTTTTTGCTTTAGCTATTAATAGACTTTTTTGCACCCCAGTGAAAGCACATGCTAATCTGCAAGCCACATCTCTTTGAAGTAGTAGAGGGTACTCGAGGTGGATTATTTACGGCCCTATAACTTCAGTTTAAATCCAGTTAAGTGTACACAAATGGTTTACGAGCACCGACCAAGCCTATCAGTGTGTAGTGGAGGGTGCCTTAGCTAGTTCAGTACGTGTTTTTAGTCTTAAGTACTGAGGCTAGTTGAGGTCTGAAACCACACTCCCACGACTAGAAAAGCAAGCTCTGTCTGACTTCTTTGGCTCCAGCAGAGGTGGTAATGCAACTTGCTGCAGCTTCTCCCAGCACACACAGAGCTCTTGAAGCTACACCTGCTGTTTTAAAGCTACACTGACATGCAGACACACCACACTGTCTGTGCAAATGCAGATTGTGTAGCAACACAAATAAGCAGCGCACTTCAACACAAGTCAGTGCCTACTGCCTTTCCACTGGAAAAATAGGTCATTGTGATGCTCCTGCAACAACTCAGTGGTGCTTTTTTGCCCCCCAGTGGTTTGCAAGCAAAGTGCATTGTATGGCACAGACTTCACAGCAAGACTGAGCTGCTGACAGGTTAAAGGAAGGGATCTATAGAGATAAAAACACAGAGTTGGAGCTATTCTAGTTCATATGTGATCATCAACAGTTATAGGATGTCAAAAGAGACAAGGTGAATAGTCAGTTTTCTGAGCATAGTTACGACCTAAACATCTTACAATTACACTGAGGAGTGACCTAGATTCTCCAGTGTTGATAGAATCAGCTTCATCTGTCTTCATGTTGGGTATGGCTTATTGCTAAGTATTTGTTGTTGTTAGTGAGATATAAGTATTTGTTACTGACAGATGTGTAGTTATTACTGATACTTATTGAAAATATTATTGATATGCTTATTATTGATAAATAGGTATGTGTTACTGATTATAGTATATTTGTTACTGAAATTATGTATTTATATGTAGCTGTGTAATTGTTATTTATATGTAGATATTACTGATACTTATGTATTGCTAGTTGGTAACTTAATATTAATACATGGGTGTTCAATGATATTTAGATATATGTTAGTGACTGGGATATTTGGTATGAATAAATGTGCATTGGTATTTAGATACAGGTTATTGATATTTATTTATCTATTTGTTGTTGATAACTGTCCATATGTTAGTGATATTTAGATAGGTTTCATTCATGTTTGTATTTGTGATATTGATGATATTTATACAATTTGTAATATCAAAATGAACAATGAAAACTGAAAAAAGTTTATTTAACAAGTATCTCCATTGGCTACTAGACCTGTCAATCCTTGTGTGTCTGTGCCAAAGTGTTTACATTCACTCACATGAAACATGAGACCAGTGTGCCTATAATTAACCACAATAAGGATTAAATATGCCGATTTTCATCAAGTATACTAACGATAGACTCTGCTTTCACTAAAACATGATTCAAAGCAGCAGTGTTTAAGGAGAATATGCTGCAGGCTGTGGTTACACATAAGTGGACATGGCTCGGTGGAATCCATGTTTGTCAGTATATTCTGTCCACCATACACACAAGTCCATTTTACATATGAAACGTTTAGACATGCGTCCCAATAAAGATATTTTTACATTACTGAGCTGTAATGGGGGGGCGGCACGGTGGCGCAGCAGGTAGTGTCACACAGCTCCAGGGACCTGAAGGTTGTGGGTTCGATTGCCGCTCCGGGTGACTGTCTGTGAGGAGTTGGTGTGTTCACCCCGTGTCCGCGTGGGTTTGCTCCAGTTTCCTCCCACAGTTCAAAAACACACGTTGGTAGGTGGATTGGCGACTCAAAAGTGTCCGTAGGTGCGAGTGAATGTGTGTGTGTGTGTTGCCCTGTGAAGGACTGGTGCCCCCTCCAGGGTGTATTCCTGCCTTGCACCCAATGATTCCAGGTAGGCTCTGGACCCACCGTGACCCTGAATTGGATAGGCGCTTACAGATAATGAATGAATGAGCTGTAATGGATATAAATGCAACAGGTCACATTTAAGATTAGGCAAATAGTAAATATTTTGCTGCAGTGTCAGAAACACAGAAAAACCAAACTTCCATCATGTGAACAGATGCGACTCTAGACTTCCAATTAACACCTGAGCAGAGTACTACAGAGCACTCTGTTACGACACACGCAACACAGCATGCTGCTAACAAAAGTGATGGAGAAGTCAGACAGTGTAAAACAAGCTGCAATGTCTATATGCAATGTAAAAACAGAATGAGGGGGCAGAATGAGATATCACATCTACTGTTGTGGTGGTTAGCTCCAGTGCTAACATTAGCGTTGGTATTATCGTCGAGAGAATGCGAGTTTGATTGTTGCTGATCAAATCCAGAATAAACTTTACATATTACCATTTAAAAGCAAAGATAACCGTTGCTTTTCTCACCAAAGCTGCTTTCAGTCAATATCATCTATCCAATCATTGCTATTGATGAGTTAGCATCGATCATTCTGAGACGAATGCCATCACAGTGTTCGCCAGCTTCTCAGCCACATGTTGTCTCAATATCTCCCATCATTACACACACACACACACACACACACACACACACACTCAACACAGTGGTCTTGTAACTGTGGGAGCTGCCACAGGTGTAGCCCCAGCGCAGTGATAACGTCAGTTATGGAAGACATTATGTGCCTCAGATTAGGTATGGAGAGCAACCTTGGCTCCACTTCTGACAATTAGCCCATTCACAGCGCTATCACGGTCAGATGAAAGGCTGCAAATGACGGGTATGAAATTCAAATGGCCCACTCTGCCAGTTAGAGAAGCATGATGGCAATCTCACAGTTTATGATTTACATAGAATTACCCCACAGCTGGCCGAACGGCGTCCCTGACCCAGGCGGTAATGGTCCCCTGTAGACCACAGTGTTTTAACACACTGTTAAACGATATTTTCGCTCGGCTGGGTCCAGCCCGGATTGGGCAGTGTGGGGAGAGTTCTTTAATAAGTGATCTGTGTAATTACATTCCAGTTTAATGATATAGCTCTGTGCCTTTAAAACAGAGCGGGGCAATGTTTGTCTGTGCACGCCTCACTTCACAATACGGCAGTGTACAAAACAGCCAGGAGACAGGTTCCAATGCCTATGACTTAACAGCCAATGGCCAGTATGACCAGTATTTTTTTTTATTTAAAGGAACACTAGGTAATATTTCTTACCGTAATTTACAGTTCTACAGTTGTGGTGCTTCACTGATCTTTAATAGGGAGAACAGAGCCTCTGTCATAGATAACCTGGGTTTGGCACTGCAGAAACTGCACTATAACTTTTGGAAGAAGGGAAGGTAGAACCCCCCCCCCCTCCTCCTCCCCAATCCACATTGATTTCAGTACAGTGCTGTAAAAATGTATTACATTTTGGGGAGCCCCAGGATCAAAATCGTCAAATCATGTAATCTGATATTCTTATTTCTTTTCAATGTTAGGCCCTAAACAATAATTAACAATGCCAAATAAAAATATATAGTTTACTTTTAACACCATTTACATAACCTTGTCTCTTTTCATGGACTTTACGCTGTTACTGTAGTCTTGAAGTAATGACTAAGATGCCGTTTGACCAATGTTTGTGATGGGTGTGAGGGGGAAATAATAAAAAAAAAAAAAATCAATGCAAAAACTTACAAAGAATGGCAACTTCAAACATTGTTAAAAATTGCAGCTGGACACATTTTTAGGTCCTGAAAAGAGAATGCGTCTGGGGAAAAAAGAATGTATGGTAACCCTACCTTTGTATAATCCTAACCGTAAGCTTCATAGGGTTAAGAACAGTGGTGTCTTGTACTTGTGTAACACTGTGGAATAACACCTGAAGGGCATGATGAAAATAGAATGTTTAAAATATGTTCCTAAGACTCAGATCCATATTATGTATTCCTGTTATATCCACCAAAACAGTTGAAAAATATTTCTACCCTTACTTTTTAGCCATCAAAACCATTTCGGGGGGTGAGCCCAAAGGGTTTAAAAAAAACAAAAAAACGCTAAATGGTTGAGAGTGTCATGCAAGTTTTGACCAGCAGTTGGTGGCAGATTTTTATTTGTTTATTTGATTGTTACCCCTCAGGGATTCATTAAAAAGAAGGGAAAATAATTTGAGGAACTAGGTGCTAAAAATGACCATACACTTGCAAGCCTTTCAGAGCTTCTGTTAAGTTATTGTTTTGGAGATGCATGATTTTCTTTGGACAGCAGCATGTTCTAAATGTTGTGGTTTTGTTTCAAGGGGTGCTATTTCTAATTTTGCAACATTTAGGAACTGCGCCATAAGGGGGTGCTATTGTGCATTCCATCAATCGCATTGTGTTTCATTGTTATTCTAATAAACATTATTCACATAAACTTCAGTTTTTACAAGTAAGCTTCAAAATGTCAGCTATCATGTTTGAAAGTTTAATGGAAACCAATGGAAATCACCCAAACAAGACTCAGAACACAACAATATTTGGTTTAAGAACACCTCTATATTCTCATATAAAACATGTTGCTATATATTGCATTAATTTAGCTTTGCAAAAAGAGCTAATGCAAATTATTCTTCCAGTTCACAGAGACAGCCCATCCATGGGAGGTATTTCTGGATGGAGACACTACAAAAGTCCTCCAGTGTGTTGGAGGGTTTGCTCAGGCTTATCACATTTCAGCGAGAAACAAACCTCTGCCATGTCCCAAACCTCAGCCAGGAGTAAGACATATTACACGTCTCATGGGAGGGGTCTGAAATGGACCGTTTCCAGAGCGAGGAGAGGATAAGATGGTGACACGTACAGGAAGGCGCTGCCAAATGATGTCTTTCCCTCTGCGGGCGCGCAGTCTGCCGGACAACATCTCATATTGATAATAACATTGCGGCAGAAGGTAAATGGAGTTTGTTAGAGCAGGTGACAGCGTGAGGTGACCTTATCAATCTGTGATAAACTGGAAATGGGAAACAGAAATCAAAACGGCAGGCCAGACAGGCCACCCCAGCTGCTGCTCTCCGCTCCGGAGGCAGAATGAATTGCTCTGTTCAGGAGGCGGTAAATAAAGCCAGTCTTGGACCAATACAGCAAACCCTACAGTTTAGCTCAGCAAAGGGCAGCCGTTAAAAACCAACATCTGCAGAAATGGATGTGGAAAACAACAGCAAAGAAGAGAGGTGTGCAGCACTTAAGCTGCTTTCTACAGGTAGTCCTCTATTTTAAAACACAATAAACTGCAATTTCACTGTTATTTCAAGCTTAAAACTGTGGTTTAGCCAAACATTTTCCCTTATTCCAAAAGTAGTCGATCAGCCAAGACATGCATGGTGTCTTGAGGTTTGCTTCTATCGGAGGTTTGCTTCTATTGGCATGTGTTCTAATGTATCAAGAAATATGCTATAGATATTTCAAATAAATGATATATAAACTATGCTCAAAACACCAAATACTTATTTTATTTATTTTTCTAGAAACCACGTATATAAGTGCAACATTAATCCCAATTTTCCCATCATTTATGACTACACACTTGATAGTGGAACAGTGCTGTGAGGGTTTGATTGCTCTCAGCCCCATACATTGAAGTCTTTCTTTATTGCTTTGGCACAACCCAGCTGTGTGAATGATCTCCTTCACTTTAATAACTGTCACAGCGTCCAACACATTTTCTGATGTCTCAATGTTCATGGGAGAAAACCCCCGAACATAACAGACCAGAAGCTGTTAAAGAAATGGGCTAAATTTCCTACAAGCCAGAAACATTAAGTTGTGGTTATTGCTGCCACTCGCGCAAGACACTGAAACAACCATTCACATACATTGTATATCAGATCTGGAATACTGTAACAATCATAATGCATAATTAAATATAATATTTTTGTTTCGTTTATTCAATTGAATTTCATCCTATATATATATATATAAATATATATATATATATATATATATATATATATATATATATATATATATATATATATATAAACAAACATTTTTTATTTACTACATTTTGAACACAGAAGCAGTTCTTCACATTTCACATTGGGTGGAAAGTTCATGATGAATAGAACAATCAAACTGCTCCAAAATTACTTGGAATAAAATATTTTACAATGATTTGGTGTGTTCTCACTGTGTCTTCGTGGGTTTCCTCCGGGTGCTCCTGTTTCCTCCCACGGTCCAAAAACACACATTGGTAGGTAGATTGGCGACTCAGAAGTGTCCGTAGGTGTGAGTGTGTGAGTGAATGTGTGAGGGTGTGTCGTCCTGTAAAGGAATGGCGCCCCCTCCAGGGTGTGTTCCTGCCCAATGACTCTGGGTAGGCTCCGAAACCACTGCGCCCCTGAACTGGATAAGTGGTTATGGAAAACGAATGAATGAATGTGTACATACACACATGTATATTCCCATTGGAATATTTGGCTTGGGACCAAAAGGTTGTTATTTAATCCCCTAAATCAGCAGGAAAATTGGAGGAGTGGAGAGTGAAGGAACAGTGCCATCTCCATCCTCAACATTCACATCTGGGGAGGCTTGCTAACCCCCAGCTGCTGCCCAAAAATTGTTATAATCACAAGTAAAGTAAAGCATATTGGCTACCACTGCTGTTTTCTGCTATGCTTCTTTACTTGTCATGCTGTGACATGTCATAAACACGTCATGCCCTGACCTGACTGGACACAACCGTTAACATCATTTCCACTTGGATTAATGTATGTCACACCCATACAGTTCTTGCCAAAGTGTGTGAGCTGGAATAGGTGGATGTAATATAATTTTATTCATGCTGTATCGCTGCACATGCTTAAATCAAGTACACTGAAGGTGTTGTATTTTATACTGGGAGGGATTTTTTGGACCATAGAAATATAGCTTTTCCAATGCTTTAGGCCACCGGCTGTGGTGAAAAATGAGCTTGGATATCTGGAGGAGGGAAAGATTGGGTGCATCCACCAGCATCTGGCACAAGGCAGGCAGAGAAAGAATGAGCCGCAGCTCAGAGCCGTGGGGAATCAACACCAACAGCACCAGGCCATGGTCGAAGGCAGAAACAGATCAGTCCTTGGAACCTAATTGCAGAGATGCTGGAAGTTTAGCCTTGAGCTTCATGGGCTTAGACAGACTACGGGGAGACAGTTCCTGAAGGAAAAGGATGTGGGCTGAGGTTATCCTTGCCATAAAGTACAATAAGCTCTGGGGTGTGTGTGTGTGTGTGTTTGTGTGTGTGTATGTTTAGTGATATGATTCAGACCGGTGAAGGAGGCTGTTTGCACAATCAAATGAAAATTATATGTTCCTGCTTCACTGCCTACCTGTGCTTGAATGATGTCTTCATTATGTTTGCTGCTGACAACCTATAGTTCATGTTTTACCTTCTCTCCGCTGTCTAAAAAACCAATTAATAGACTGTGCCCAATGGCGGTTTATGAGATAACTGATTTATAACTCATTTATAACATACGTTTTGTACAGTCTGTTCAATGGCAACATATAACAAGTACAAATTAGAGAGCATGATGACAGCTAATATGGATGACTTGTGGATTAGTCAATACAGGTGACTCCTAAATCCCCATTTCTTGGCTGGAGTACCCTTAGAGTCTACGTTTCATTGAACGTTTCTTTTAGAATCAATGTTCAATGAGATGGGGTTTGATGGCAATCAGCAAATAGACTACTAGTGCATTCAGGTAACTGGTGCTTGATGGGTGAGAGCCACTCCAATGCCCCCTGTATTGAGGATATGGATCATGTCTTGACCGCAGTTTTTAAATTTTTATTTTACTTTTCCATATAAAAATGTCATAATATGAAATTAAAATTAAATCTTACCTTTCCATGATTTGGCATCTTGTCTAGGGTTTGTCCCTGCCTTGTGTCTAGTGATTCTAGGAAGGGTCTGGGCCCACCTACCACTTTGATCAGGATGAAGGTGTTACAGTAGATGAATGAATGAATGAATTAGATCTCAAGACCACTGTATTTTAAGGGCAGATTGACCCGTTTGTAACTTGTTGAATAAAAACGTGACAGTGAAGTACAGCCTATCCAAATATTTTGCTGCTGTTTGTGTGTTGAAACATCTCCATCCCTTTAAATGTGCTGCAGTCATGTTATTTTTTCATTTTTTTATTTTATTTATTTATTTATTTTTGGGCAAGGACAGCATATAGGGAACCGATTGTCTGGTTTGAGAGTGTGGCACTAATGCAAACAGATGGGAAATATAGATAAATGTATCTCTCCCTCGCTGGAGAGAGACTCACAACGCTCAGATGCAGAGTTGCTCCATTATTGTCAGGGAGGTTCCAACAGTGTTGCGTAATGAAGAGAAAAATAAAACCTGCATTCCCTTTTAGATTACAATTTTTGTCATTTGATCAAATGGAAAACCATTATGCATTGGAGTAACTTGCTATCCCTGCTCACATGACCAACTCTGTGTGAGTTACTCATACACAGATCATATACTAGCTTCAATAATTGTGCTATATCCCTCGTGTTTTGTTCTAACATGTAAGAGACTACAGACACAAGCTTCTAATTTTCTTCTTCTTCTAATTTTCCCATTTTACAGGATAAATAATCCAATGCTGCTTTCCCTGTGCACTGAGCGTGAAACAGATTCTTGGAGGAGAGTTTTATTGCAACTGTGTGCAATAAACAGAATTATTTCTCAGATTTGGCTCAAAGTTTAATAAAGTAGTTCTTCTTGTCTCAAAAATTGAGAAAATATGCGATAGATGTTTTCACGCCACACGAAGCTGAGGCTGAATCCCAAATATCTCACTACACGCTCTGTAGGACACAGTGTAAGACATTAAATTAATGATTTTTGCACTCTGGTTTGTATAATTTTAAGGTCAGGTTCAAGATTCCCTGTTGAATTAGTAAACTCTCTGGGTGCACCATTTTTTTTTTTTTCATTATCTGTGATATGCACTAAATAGGGAGTATGGCACTATTTGGGATACAGCCCAAGCTCCTCTCTACGGACTGATACAGACTGTATGGATACAGACATGACATGGATAGATGTGTCAGGGATCCATCCTTATTTTTCTTTCATTTTAACATCTAAATGTGGACTAATCACACAGAGAAAGAAACAAAAAAAAAAAAAATGTCACCTTTCTCAGTGCGGGAGCTTGTACCCCATGACATGCTGTTGCACTTTGTAACATTGTAACTAAACTTTTAGTCTAATCTGCCTGTAAAACTTTCTAGGATTTGCCGATGGCAAAAAAAGGCATTTAAGGCCAGAAAAAAACAGAAGGAATTTAATAACACTCAAGCGAGAGCGACCGGCTCATCACAAATGCAAAGTAATTAGGGCAAAACAATTTAGATATAATGAGGTCTGAATGCCATCTGATAAACACCCCCACAGACACATGCGCACACATACACCCGCACACGCACACCCCTGCGGAAAGCAGACACTTTAATGGGAGCATTCAATCACAGTCTTTAGGCCACAACGAAGGCCAAAGCAAGCCCAGGTCTGAGTCCTTGCAAATGCTTAATTACTGGTTTATTGATATTGGATGAGACCAAGCAGACCATAAATTAGCCAACAGGTCAGGCAAAATATTATGCACACACACTCTCACAACAATTACTAGCTCAACATTAAACCATTGTACTCTCCAAAAAAGTCTAAGGCACATACACCTTGCAAAAAGATGTCAGTTTAAAGAGCAGAGCAGCTCAATTCCATACCCAAGTAAGACTTTTATTACTTGGGTAAAAGAGTCAGTGCCTTCAATTTAATCTGGAGGCACCAGTCCTTCACAGAGTGACACACATACACTCACACCTATAGACACTTGAGTCGCCAATCCACTTACCATCGTGTGTTTTGGACTGTGGGAGGAAACTGGAGCACCCGGAGGAAACCCACGCGGACATGGGGAAAACATGCCAAACTCTTCACAGACAGTCACCCGGAGCGGGACTTGAACCCACAACCTCTAGGTCCTTGGAGCTGTGTGACTGTGACATTAACTGCTTGCCGCCCTTTACTTAACACATCGCTGTTGTTTGATTATATTTAGTCTCATATTATTTTAAGTTTAATCCTTTGTCACCAAGGCTAAAACCATTGAACCAAAAGAAAATCATTTTAGCCACATTTTTGTCAGACTGACAACCACGAGTAGGAACCGTCAATTCAGCCGTATTTCACAGAGAGAAATTAAGGTGGCACCACTACACCATCTTAGTTCAGTCATATTTCACATTCCAGCTCATGAACTAAATTTGGAACCGTTCGGCGGTGGCCAGTGGTCCTCTTTTCCCTGCACGAGTATTGTTTTTGGACCTAACAATGTGTATTCAAGGGGTCAGAGAGTTGAGAGCAGAACTGGGACACACTCGCGCCACTACAGCGCTGTAGGTCCACCATCCACCGCGGTGCAGCTCAGTGTTTTACTGGAGCCTTGAACAGAACTGTGTTGAACGTTGATGTAATATTTATAATAGTCTCTTCTTTCTGTTTGGAGAATGTTTCTGTGACACAGCCTTTTGTCGTCTACTTTATATTTATCAAACAGAAAGTCATCTTGTCTGTCCCTATAACGACACAAATACACGGACACATCTCACCGTTACTGACTTTCTGATGAGTAAATTACATCTCCACAGCTTTTGGTTTAACTTTACACAAAAACTGACAAAATCTCTGGATTGTTAAAGCCAGAACCCCAGAGCGAGGTGTTACTCAAAATAAATGAGGCTGTGAATTAGTTACAGAACCATGTTATCAGTCAGACCCTTATAGAAATGTAAGTCAGTAATAAATATCTAGTTCCCAGCGATGCCCTGTTCCTTTATCAAGTGTAGATTACTTGGTTGATAAAATTTTAAGGTTCTTGGTTTTAGAAATGTTCAAAAATATATAATAAAAAAATTATAGTTTTATAGTTATTATTTTAAACAAAGACATTGATACGACACACCAAAGCTTCTCCAGACCCTCCAATGACAAAGGTATGTATTTTGTGCTTTCCTGTTTTTGTAAATGCCAGAGAAAACTGTGACAATGACTATATGGCTAATGGTGGTTGGGCGGTCTTTTTGCTCTTGTTTTAAAGGTTTCATTACTTTAGAAACAATATTTATTGTTCATAAACAATAGCTTTAAAAAAAACATTTAAAATTATGGAAGGAATACGGTCATGTTCTTTAAATATATTTTGCATTCATGTAACATCAACAAAGTTCTGCAGAAGGCGTTTGCAAAGTACAATCACTGGCCAATAGTTGGTGTGAGACAGACACATGAATAAATGATTCTTTGGGAGTCGACTCCTCTTCATTATTTCACCTTGTTGCTTTTGTTACCCTGGCAACAGCAAACAGATTGAGCATTTTCCTGTTTATATTTTTTTACCATTTTAAGTTTCTAAATCAGAAAAAAAATGGTCAATTATCGGTTTTAAACATTTTCTTATAGTTTTTAATGCAGTGAAAAAATTGCATCTGCACACCGTTTATACCCACTTAGAGCTTAAAGTTCTGTATAGAACTACTACATTTTCATTCATTCATTCATTATCTGTAACCGCTTATCCAGTTCAGGGTTGCGGTGGGTCCAGAGCCTACCTGGAATCATTGGGCGCAAGGCGGGAATACACCCTGGAGGGAGCGCCAGTCCTTCACAGGGCAACACAGACACACACACATTCACTCACACCTACGGACACTTTTGAGTCACCAATCCACCTGCAATGTGTGTTTTTGGACTGTGGGAGGAAACCGGAGCACCCGGAGGAAACCCACGCGGACACGGGGAGAACACACCAACTCCTCACAGACAGTCACCCGGAGTGGGAATCGAACCCGCAACCTCCAGGCCCCTGGAGCTGTGTGACTGTGACACTACCTGCTGCGTGCCGCCCACTTACATTTTCAATGAAGAAAGAAAAAAAAAAAATTGTGTTCTTGGTTTTATGTAGATCCATCATTTTTAGTGAAAAACCCTTGAAAGAACCATCTTTAAGACAACTGAGTGTTACAGTTTAAAAATACAAATCTCTTTATTTAACCTAAGTAAATATAACCCATTACTACCCAATCTTTACCTAAAACGTACAGCACATTAACGATGATGTATTGTGGAAATTGAATTTTAATATTATATTCTTATTATATTCTTCTCATATTATTCTTCTCATATAATTATTATCATATTATTTTTGGAGAATGTGGTATATCTGGTTTTGTTTAGCACTAAAAAGGGTTCTTTTGGTGTAACAAGCCAGAGTTTGTAACAGCAGTTGAACACTTTAGTGTTAAACAGGACAATTTTCAAAAAGCTGCTTTACAAAAATATAAACACATTTTTCATCAATCTGAAAAACCATTTCATCAGTGAAAGAATCTTTTCTGAATGGAAGTATTTCTATATAGAACATGTAGCTCTAACTAGAACCATCACATGAACTAAAATTATATATATATATATATATATATACACACACAAACAGTCCTTTTAAGGGTTCTTCAGTAAAAAATGATCAAACAAAAACTAGAACAGTTTTCAAAAAGTGCTGTAGAGAACCAATGGCAATACATTTTCAATTTGTCTGAAGAAACCCTTCACAATGTAAAGAAAAAAAAAAGGCCATACTTGGTTTTAAATAGATCCATCATCTTTACTGAAAAACCCTTCAAAGAACCATCTTCTTTAAGACTGCCAACTGAGTGTTACAGTTTGAAAATGAAAAATGCAATCATAATTACTTAATTAGTCTTAATTTCCTAAATAAATGTAAAGCACATGTTGACCAGCTGGGACCACCGTGTCAGTGCTACATGTTGGCGGCACTCAGTTATGACATGTGCATATAGTTGTAGTAAAACTATCATGTAACTTAGGGTTATGGCTGGGGTTAGAGGATACCTACTGCTGCACCAATGTGTGTATAACACACTTAGCTGTGATTCTGGGTTAAGGGGAAACTTATCACATGATGGACATGGCTAAAATTAGTCTACCATACATTTACATCATCTAAAGGGTTATGTCAATCAAAATTAACTGAATAAGTATATTCTCCAACACATCTTATGTAAACAAACCCTCTTCTTATTGGCTGACTTGCAGTACTGACATGCTATTACTGATATAATATTATTGAATGGTTGAATTGTTTGAACTGATATGCTTGCAGCTGATGCTTCATATAATGCGAATGAGGTTTTCTACAACTGCAGAGTGCTCTTAACACCTCCTAAAGTCACCAGCACAATCAACCACATGCTGACAGAAAGAAGGAGCCAGAAGATGTCAGTATAGCACAGGAAAAAAGAGCCAGCTGCCTGCGGAATATAAATCTCAAATTAAAACAGGACGCATCCTTCAGCACAGACCCCCACCCCTCAACCCACAATATGCCTTTACACTTAATCTTTTTTTAAAACCTCTCCCTCTCTCTGTGTGTGAGCAGAAATCAGTGGACGGCATCTCTGGCCGGTATAATTGATTATGTGTCTGCTTTTTAATGAATGTAGATATGATTAACAGTGCTATATCCCCTGCAATAAAGGCCAGGCCAGTGGAAAGTGATGGATGGGGACTTAAGCGCAGAACAGAAAGGCAGAGGTGGTTCAATCCTGTCACCAGTTCCTGCCAAGACCCTTCCTCATAAACCATTGCACTGCCAGAGCCGACACATGCCGTCATTCATCAACACATCTAATTAAGTTGTCGAAAGCACTTATTATGTCAGGAGCACAAAAGGATCGATACACAGAGGCTAATCTGGGAAATAAAGATATTGCTGTAGCAGGAATGGTCTAGTCCCTTTTCTTATTCTATACAAACATAGTTTAAGAATATTTATTGCAGATAGGGATTTTAGTATAATATTATAATGTATTACTATGGAGGGAAACAACATTGTCTTAATATTGTTGATAAGCTGCATTGTTAATATTATTGAAACTGCAACATCAGCCTCGCAGAGTGGAACCTGTTGATACTGAATGGAAATTAAACATGGATCTACACAGTCATAGCAGAATATTATAACCTTTCCTTGTTTCTACACTCACTGTGCATTCTCTCAGCTCCACTGACCATGCGGGAGCACTTAGTCATTTTACATTTACACACTGTAGTTCATCTGTTGCTCTTCATACATCGTGTGCCCCCACTCACTCTGCTCTTTATTAGTCAGAGTTTGGTGGATCATTCTCGGTGCCGCAGTGACACTGAAGTGGTGGTGACATGTTAGTATGTGTTGTGCTGGTATGAGTGGATCAGACACAATAGAGCTGCTCACGATTTTAAAATCATGGATTGAGAGTAGCCTACCAAACAAAAATATCCACCCAAAGGTGTCCTGTGGGTGGCATCCAATGACCACTGGTGAAGAACTAGAGGATGATCAACACAGATGAGCTGCTGTCTCTGGCTTTACATCTACAAGCTGGGTCAACAAAAGGAGCTGTGTCTTATAGAACAGACTATGTGCAGACATAGTCTTTAAAAACACCAGCCGTACATGAATGATTAAACTGCAATAACTATAACTACATCACAATTATATTCAAAGTAGGTGTTGAAAATAAACTGAATGCATACAAATAACGATAACTCTAGGTTTCTAAAGGCTATGTCAAATGTTTCAGTATAACAGCTCATTTGAATCTAATTACATATATACATATATATATATATATATATATATATATATACACACACACACACACACTATATAAATTATTATTCATTGATTTTACTCCCTAACAATACTTTTTTTTTTTTTTTTTTTTTTTTGGCATTACACAGGAAAGACAATTAGAAGACTTTTTTTCCCTGTTTCCATATACTGCTTTATAAATTGAAATATACCTTTATTGAGTGCATATAGAACAAAATTACTGGCTATATAAGAGTTAAACCATATAAAAAATATGATCAGTAAATGAATCGAATCCAATACTTCATGACAGAGAAAAGCTGAAAAGCTGCCACATTCAGTTATGAAGAGCCTGCTGCTGAAGTGTTCTGCCATCAACAGTGTTGCAGTTTGACGTAGAGACATTTCCCCTCATCGGCGAGGTGCGAAAACAGAACAAGAGGCGGAGAAATGCAGGCTAACACGAAATAAATAAACCTACCTCAACTCCATCAGAGTGTTTCAACTCAGAGGAGACAAACTTGGCAATGAACATCAAAGAGCATCATTTTGGCACATCCGTTTTCAATTGCATTAACAAATTAATTAATTTAATTAGCTCGCCAAGATATGTGGATGTGGTCTGTTCGTTAACTTCCAGCAGAAAAGTCCCCAGATGCCACGGCCTGCAAACAGTTTGATAATCAATTACAACAAATCCGGATGTCACTGCGTCATAAATTCTGCAACACAAAGCTTGGCTTGACCGGGAGGGCTATCTAGAGGGTCCTCATCGTTCCACCATGTCTGCTCCCTGACGCTATCTGCAGGAAGAAGGAGCACCTTGATGCTATCGACCCCAAACATCTGGGCCTAGGATTAATCGAAAAGAAGGGTCACTCAAGCCTGGGTCGCATATGCTGAGCTGTATCAGGGTCTGATATGAAACTTAAACCTGTTTATGTATGCTGATTGAGGATAAATCTATGGCACTGTCCATCCACATCATGTGGACTGGTCACACATCACCACAACTGTCCATTTTTGGGGTAGCACTTAGAATAGAGATTTCAGTTATCACAAAACAGGAAATAGTTTATTTACATTTTGCTGGAAGTGAAGAGTCTAAACTTTCAGTCAATCCCTGAGTTGTGTTCAAGATTTTATAATGAGTAACTAGATTAAGTCCAGGTTGTCAGTGCATGCATTAAGTTACTATGTAAAAACAATGTTATAACTAAGTAATATCTACGCAGTTATATAATAACAGTAAAAACCAATGACATTTTGAACAACCAGTTCTGTACCACTCTGTTCATTTGAATTGTATTTTCATCAGTACTACCATCAACACCACATTTGAGTTTCTCATTAGTCTACATGAATATGTGAAGGGACAGTAAATCAATACAAACCGAAATCTCAACCAAGTCCTGCACAAACTGCTAAATGGAGGGTATTAAAAAAAACGAAAAAAAAAAAAAAACTCAAAAACAAGCCAAAATCTATTGAGTGTGAAGGTCATTTCTGTGCAGTGACAAAAAAAATGAGCCACTGAACTCACTTCACACCACATCAATACAATTTACTTAATTGCAATAATTATTCTGACGTCATTTTTCTTCATATAAAATGATACATTTAGTTTCTTATATTTCTTCAAAAATAGCTCAGAATTAGCCCTCGTTCTGGATTTAAAATTGTCTAAAACTTTTAATTGCTCAGGAAATCTATTATTTAGATATTGTTTGGAGGTTCCTAAAACACTAAAAAGGTTCTTCAAACTCGTGTTTATCTTATTATAAACAGCAACGGCACATTCACTGAAAGGGTAGCAGAAGTGCTGTATCTATGATAAAGCCACTCATATTACTTTCATTAATTCTTTGCATAGAACTGGTGATGTACTTTTTGCAGTGTAAAAAAGTGCCAATAAATGATTGCCAAGAAACTGGGAAAGTTTAAGGTAGAAATTATAAAAGTAAAAATTTCCAGACACAATTTCACTGCTCTTGGAACGGGAGCCGATTTTTTTATGCTTTTATTCCTGGCCTTTAAAAAAATTAAAATAATAATCCTTCTCCAATGTCTGTAGGGCAATCGCTTTTTCAAGCTGCAGAATCTGCTTTCCCTGAAAATGTAACTCATGAGTTATATTATATATAAAAACCTCTTGACTAGTGCTCCCTCAATCATGTGACATCACTGAAGTGGCAGTGTGTTTTAAGTGGCTTGACATGAGAACACTGAACTTACAGCTCAATTTTTAAGTTACTAATGCCCTCACTTGATATCATATATACGCCCTCACTTGATAACATATAGTCAAAGAGACTTGTGATCTCCTGATGATGGGGCAAAGCTGTTAAGGCTGAACCTCCCTGAAGGTGTTTTACAGCATTCCAGTGTCACTGAGATCCCGTACAAAATCGACTGCATCTGAAAGATCAAATTTCACGACTTTGTTTACTACCCAGTGCGGTGTTCTAATTCCCAGACGAGCCGTTCTTCCTCACCTCTCACACTCGGAAAAAGCTGAGTATTTGATATCATAGACCCCCACAGCCCACACAAACACAGCTGCACTCTCTCTCCTCTCACGCTGATCAGTCCTGATTCCCTCCAAATCACAATTATCAGAGGTTACAATTTATCCATCTCAGGAATGTAAATGGAATGTAAAAAATCAGGATTATTTGCTGGGGAAAGAGGCCGTCCCCCGAAGTATGCTTCAATTACAGTTGATTGCTGTGAGCTCGCCGCTTTCTCCCCCTGATTACTGACTGTATCGGCAGCTGCAGATACTCCCGCTTGCTTGGTTGGCCACTTTTGGTGGTGGATTTGAGGGGGAGGGCTTGGAGGAGGTTGTTGGGGGGGAGGTATGCTGGGCAAGTGATTGGCCAACACAATGGCAGAGCATTGAAATTGATTTAGAAATGATTTACTAAGTTCCAGCACGAGATTGAAATTATATCATGCCCCCTAACGCAAAATGCTAATCACTAAACATGCAAATGAATTTCAAACACGTTGCTAGTGCAGTTTGTGTTCATTTCAGTCGACTTATCTCACGGCACTCTGGCTTAATGAAATTTCTTCTTGGTGGAGGCCCAGTGAGAGGTGCTACTACAAGAAGGGCGCTGGTGTTCAGCACAGAGAATGACGATAGCATGATAGCACACACTCATAACACACCTGTATACACATTATCAAGGGTTCTGTTACACCAAGCACTCATAACACTTTATTTCTGGCATTAATGCATTCCAAAGATTTTGGTATATGAACAGTCTTAAAAATAAACAGCTGAGGTATGTTTTTTTTCCACATCATGTGGTAACTTCAGCTGTAAATATACATAATTCTTTTATTAATTCATCTTCTATAACCACTTCATCCAGCTCAAGGTCACGGCAGATCCAAGCCTACTGAGCACAAGGCAGGCCAGTCAATCTCAGGGCATCACACATTCATTCAGTCACTCACACAGGTGGGCAATTTCACAGTCAGTCAACCTGGCAGCATGCGTCTATGGTGTGGGAGAAAACTGGAGCCCCCGGATAAAACCCACACAGATACTGGGAGAACATACCGAACACCTCATACAGTGACAGAGAGTCACTCTAAATAAAATCTTTTTACATATTGATTTCCATTAAATGGTTACCCCCCCCCCTTCTCTTGTAACATTATCATGTTGTAGATATATGCATTTCTTTGGATAGAGATCATATAGATCGTCTATTCTAGCATCTCATACTCAAGGAAGCCTGTTACACAGCGAGTCATGTAGCATTTTGTAATCAGCTCAGACTGTATTATTGGGTGTACAAATAAGCCATTTTTATATAATGCATAGTTCATTCATGCATTGTCTGTAGTCGCTTATCCAGTTCAATGTTGAGGCGGGTAAAGTCACTAGGCACAAGGCAGGGAACACACCCTACAGGGGGCACCACTACTTCACAGGCCAACGCACACTTGCTCCTAAGGACATTTGAGTAGCCAATTCACTTACCAATGTGTGTCTTTGGACCGTGGGAGGAAAGTCCTCGCACCCAGTGGAAACCCACATGGACACAGGAAGAACACTAATGTATAGTTGCAACTCAAAATTCAAATATGCTCCTACTCTTGTTATTTTATGGTAACTGTTGCATAGTGTTAAAAATTACAATTTTCATTTTATTTAAAATAAATAAATAAATAAATAAATGATTTGTCACTACATTTGTTATATCATGGAAAATAAGTGCTGCAAAAGCATATGCTTTGAATTGTTCTGTTCTTGGGCTTACTATGGTCTCCAAAAGCAAATGTGAGTTTAGATTTTAGACAACGTACAACGTGATTGTACATGTTACAGATTGTGAATGTAGCATATTAACCATTAATTGTTAGCATAAAATGACAAAAGAATGGGAGAAATGTTTAAATGAAATACAAATATATGTTAAACAAATATGATTAATAATATTTGTTCACATTATATAAATGATCATATTATATAAATTATGTAAACAATTAGGTTTTCTCCATTTTGCTGTAATGCCCCACTCATTCAGTCAACTGTGGGCAAAGCAGCCTCGCTATTGGTTGAGGATACAAATTCACCAAAGGTAAATTCTCACTTACGCAAATATTTGCTGTGGATATCTGGGGAAAGAAACAAAAAATGCTAACTAAAATGAACAGAATTTTACTGGGAAATTTTCATCAACTATTGTCTAGTGTAACTGCAGCATTGGGAGTCTAGCCAGAGTTTTCTAACAAAAAACTGTTGTGTTTGTTGAGTGAAGACTTGAATTACGGTCTGCCATGTGAATACATGAAATGTTAACGCCTGTTGGTTAACACCCAAAACTCCAGTCGAGTGATTAATCCATCTCAAGAGATGGTCCCCCACTCATGCCTAGCCTAGGTAATTGCTTCTGCTCATACATTCTGAAGCTAAATTGCAGACTTCTTTATTCAGCTTTCAGTCAACGACATGCCCAATCTTCTAAGAATAGCCTAATTAACAGCTTTCCAGCCACAGGTTTTTGTCTGATGTGATGAAATGAAAGTTTAAAGCTCAGATTTGATAACTACAGGGACTGTCTGGGTTTTTGGATGCTCACTCATGCAAGAAGGCAGCAAACACTGATGTTATTTTTTCTAAGCAATTACTTAAAAGAAACATTTCCTGTGCTTGGGATGATTGTTGGATAGAATGGTGGTGGACATCTGCGCAGATAAATGTTTGTCCAAAGCTCCTGCACAAAAGTACACTGACAAGCTCCTGCCACCCCAAGCATTTTATTCCACGTACGAACCTTATCAGATCCCATTAAATTAAGGCAGACAAACTCTGCGAGTTATCGTCAATAAAGTGAGTCCTGTCTACAGGCATTACATATATTAGAATCTAATAGCCCCAGACCCCTCTAGGAAAATGAATAGGCTCCCCTAGACACACGGCACATGAATAATTTAGGCCCTTTTTGCAAACCTGAGCTGAATTAGACTGTGCTTCTGGGCTGCAGTCATTCATATTCCTGTACAGTTCAGCAGTCCTGCTAAAGGACCTCTTAACGTCCCTAAAGGAAACAGCATGTCTGCTCAAAGAGCAGAGCACTCCCGACACAGGCTCAAGTGCTGTTTTAGAGGTAGCCTACCGCTGCTCTCTGAAGTTTTGATGGGGGTTTTAGCGAGAGTTCATAACCCAGGCACTCGGCCTCTTTAAGATCATCCTGGGAGATGTGTGAAAATGGGAAATTCATGTGAAACCAGGAATAGCATGAGCAAAAGTCTTTGGGAGTTTACAAAGACCAAACACCACCCACAGTGTGAAAAGTAACTTGAACCCTAGGGCTGAAACCCTGTGGAAGTCTGCTTACAGAAAAATGAATTTTAAATTGTGATAATCCACAACATGACTTCACAGACAATCAGACATCTGTGTTTATTTTCACTGCACTGCAACAACCATTTTTTATGTTTAAATTATAGGTCACAGTCACATTATCCTCATTTTGTAACAGTAAAGTACCCTAATCATGATCTAATAGTGCAGTCAACTTATCTTAAATTATTTTCTGTTTTAACAGCATATTACTAAGCAATATTACTTGGTAATAGTATTGTGGAGGTTAAGAGTGATCCATACTGCATACCTATAGCTGAGAGGTGAGGGCTGTGTAAGTAAGAAGTCTATAAGAGGCAAGTTTTATTTTAAACGTGAGGTTTTGTGGTTACAGCACATTTATCTTCTGTTGTATTGGATTGTATTGTTTATTGGTTACCACTTCAGAATAAGAGCACAGTTTATAAATAATTTAAAATGTGTTTATTATTGGTTGTTATATATTTTGTTAATGCATTCAGATCATTAACAAACAGTTATAGCACATAGACAGAAAGGGCAACAGTGACCTGTTGCTTGCCAAATACTGAACCCACATCCAGCTACTCTTTCAAACCTTACACCATGCCAGATACTGACCTTATTTGTCTTCCCCATCAGTTGACATTAAGCCAGTCAGCCTTATCACACATTTGTTAATATGTTAAACCTGTTAACCACCAGGTTTAATAAACTAACCACCAACAGTGCGTATTTTTATACGTTAATAACAATAATGTGGTTTACCTCATTATCAGGTCTGAGCTTATACTTTACGCTGACATTTTCTGTATGTTCTCTGACACCAAGTACTGGGCCAACAGTGACCTCTTTCTTCGTGTGTCTATCAGTTATAAATGTTCCTGGATGATTTTTAATGAGTTTACAACCCAATTAATAACCATGCAATAAACAGGTTAAGACATTTATAAACATATTTATATTTCAAAGTGGTACCATTTATTTGTTGTACCCTATTGTTTCCTTTTTGGTTATGTTTGCACAATTAAAATTCAGTTGTGTGTATTTATGTTCCTGGAGACATGATTAAATTAGCATGAACTTAATGTAGAAATAAATAAATATAAGCCACCATACTAAGACTAGAAGACAACCAACACAAACTGCACAACAAAAGAGTATCTACTGTCTCTGACACTGCATCTACAAAATGGACTAACAAGGTGTGTCTAATAGTGCGGAAAGTGAGTGGACAGTGTTTTAAAAACTCCAGTAGCACTGCTGTGTCTGATCCACATGTCCCAGCTCAACATACTAACACCATCATCATGTCAGTGTCACTGCAGTGCTGAGAATGATCCATCACCCAAATCATACCTTTGGTGGTCCTGACCTTTGAAGAACCGGAGGGAGTTAACAGTGTATCTAGAGCAACAATGTGACCGTAGTCAAGTGCCCCTATGTGCGCAGTGGAATTGAGAAAATGGACAACAAGATGTAGAAATCAGGAAGTGGCTTTAATATATTTCTGTTACAGGGAGAAGAAAACCCATATTCCTCTTGATATTGATCTAAAATAGTCCCTCCATACTCCCATCATACTCTGACATCTATGATTTCCAGGATGTAAATGGAATGTGGACATGCTCCTAGCTCAAACATTACACTCCTCACCTACAGGAAGAGAAAATAATGACATCCTTGACCATGCTCTTCAGACATCACTTTTGGACTCTTTCTCCAAAAAAACCTTCATGAAAATCAGGCATATGAATGAGCTCTGAGCACCAAAAAGCACATGCCCCAGAGAAACTGTCCAGTGTGCCCTGCTCTTGTTTAGGGAAATGGAAAAGTTGCTTGGGGACCGATATGTCAGCTCCACTCAAGGAAAACATTTTATTTTATGCTTCAATGTGCTCCCAGCACAAATGTGCTGACTCCAGCAGAACAGCGGGCCATTTCCTAAACCACTTACACTGAGGATAAATACTTTACTATGCAAATACAATTTACCAGCAACCAACACTGCAAACATAACCTGAAAGCAGATCTAGATAGAGGATCGGTTTGTTGCCACCTGTTCCTGCAGCAGGTCTTCTTGAATCAAAGGTAGGTTTCTGCAGAAACACCCTCTATACCTCTATCAAGGTTGCAGTAATCTTCTGCAACTTAATAGCTAAGTTTAGGGTTAAAGGAGCAATTTCATAAAGGAGTAATAAATCCACAGTGCTAAATCATAAAATGATGACCATCAGAGATTAAGAAAACATCAAGTTGAAGCACTGGCATCTCTGACATCAATGCCACAGCCAGCAGAGTGGAATATTTTATATATATATATACATATACGTGTGTGTGTGTTTTCTTCCTTTGGGCTGGGATCCTACCGACTACCCAATCCCTTTCTAAACCCTGGGTTGCCAATACCAAACTGTGTGCTGAGGAAGTAGAGGTAGCAGTTTCTAACCGACCAAAAAAGCCTCAGCATTCTTCTATTAATCTCCATGACCAGAGAGTTAAACGAGAGGAAATACTGGCCATGCGTTTGAAAGATGGACACAGCTTAGAGGCCAGTAAGACAACAAGACAGATTCCCAGTTGGCTTGTTTTCTCCTGAACAAATGACAGCAAGTCATTTCCAGAAGACGTGTATGTATGAATAAACTTCATTTTAAATGGAAAAAAAAAGTGAGGAACAAACTTTGTTTGACAAACTCTTTTCAGCCTCGCATAGCTCTATATTTAAAGGTGGAACATTCAGATAAGACGCTAAGAAAATAAATATTTCACTCATTACTTGGTACCTTTAAGATGGAACTAAATATTTTAATAAGAAACCTGTGAATATGAAGCAAACATCTGCCTCTTAAAATGAAGGTGAAATGAAAAACAAACAAGAAGGAAGATGAAACAAAGTCAAATATGATACAGTAAAAACAGGACCAGCTCATTGTTGTTGTAATGAAATTATGTACACTTTGTGTAAATGGGTTGATTGTGGCATGTTCTTTAAGGTCCAAAGTGCCTGAACACACCTTGCACTCATTCATGTAGGTTCTGTTTTCCTCAACCTGGCAACCTGTGTGAGCTTAGCATCTGGGGAGGAGGGGGAGTGGGACAGATAGCTCTTTCCAGTGTTTTAAATTTGGATTGCGCTACCCATTTTAACTGCTTGCTATCAGTATTACAGATTGCTCCTTTAGTTAGGATTATAGTTAGGGATGAGATTAGGCTTATGGCTACTATTAGGCTTAGTCCACCTTTTCTAGAGTAGTTTTGATGGAAGTTTACTGTTAGATTCGGGTTTAGGATTAAGGTTAGTCTTGTGGTTATGTTAGGGTAAGTGTTTGGATTAGATTTGGGCTTATGGGTTGAGTTAGGGTTATAGCCTTGCTTAGTGTTAGGCTTAGGTTAACCTGGGGATGGTATTTCAATGAAATATATATGAACTGCCCTTGAGACCAGCCTGGTATTGGATGGTGTTCTATCAGCTCTAAGAATGCAGCAGGGGGCTTTATACCCAGAGCACTAAATACAGTCTAATATACAGTGTACACACAGTGCAATAAACCCCTTTGTTTTTTCCCTAAGCATATTCTCTGTTGCTTCACTGATGGCCAGAGTGCATTAAATGTAATTAGTTCAGTGAAAGTGAGCGACATGGGGAATTAAAAATAAATAAATAAATAAATAAACAGTTCAATACAGAGAGACAGTAACTTCATGACATCTAATGTCATTTGTGTCTCCAGTGGCGCCTGAAGCGGTGCGTCGGAATTTAATCACACTGCGGAAGAACGCAAACAACAAAATGCAACATTAATTAGAAATCAAATGGAAAACAAACAGGTCAAGAGCAGTGGGGGGAGGGGGGTGTAAATAAATAAATAAATAAAAAACAAAAACAACAATAAAAAAAGCTTTGCGATAAAAGTGCAATATTTGTCTTGTCACATTTGACACACTAAAGTGCAGGTGTTAATTTAACTGCTTTATTTAAAAAAAAAAAAAAAAAAAAAAAAAAAAAACACACACAGACATGACCTTTGCTGGGTCTGGGAGGCAAGCACTTCATTACTCAGCGAGTGGCGCTATAATAGAGTCAGCGCTCAGCTCCTGGATACGAAAACGTTCAGAATGCCGAAGAGATGTCAGAACGGAAAAGTTCCTCAGCGATTTAGCAGTTACGGGCCACCTGCTGTCTGCAGGCTGTTCAGGGGAAGAGAGAAAAGAGAGAGAGAGAAAAAAAATATATAACAACCCTCACGTCTCTCTTCTGTTACCCCACTCCCTCCACCGTCCCATCTGCTCTTTCCAAACACACTCAGGCACAGAGGCACAAACACACTCTAGCTCTAAGGCCATTCTCTTTACACACACATCTTCACTCTGCCGTATTAGTGTATCGGAAGATCACTGTTCTGAAAGCAAAGCATATTATACTTAAAATTCATAAACAAATTGTGAATAAAACTGTAAAGGCATTTTCTGTAATTACAATAGTGTGTTATCTTAAATTATTGGGCATTTTAAATGTACTTAAAAATCTCTGCTTGTTTCTCACCGATCAGTAAATTGCCATTTTGCTGTGATGCTGCCAGCTCTCTCGTTTGCGCTGCTTGACTTTTTGCTTGCAGTTCTGACACCAACCTCTCAACCATTGTCTATTTTCAAGAGTGTGCCCTCATTGGCTCATGAATTTGAGCGACACCTTAGTCCCCAAATGAAACACACACACACACACACCTTCTGCACTGAACAACATCTACAACACTGAACCGTCACTTAACACCTTACATTGAAATAGTAAAACAAAATGGTTTACACAATTACACAAACAGTATGTGAGAAAGTTATAGGTTAATCTTTTTTTCCCCTTGTTTTATTCTCTCAAGTTATTCTTTTTGCGAGGTCAAAGTGGGATCAGCAAAGTTTGTCTGAATATTAAGTCTTTATTGCATTTACTAAATCTAGTAGAATTTGCAGATCATAGACAATGTTTGGCTTGCACATAACAGTTCATGAAATAAAAACAGTCCCTTTTACTATTGCTAAACAATAGCAGCAGCAATTTCAATAAATACAAAGTAGATATACATAGTGCAGTTTCTGCAGTGCTGAGCCCTTGAGTAGAAATAGTAGAGGCGGTATTCTCAAGATTAGTGAAGCACCACAACGATTTTGAAGCTGTAATTTTAAGGTAACAATATGATGTAGTGACATTTAAGGAAAAAAAAGTAAGAAAAGCAGAATTTGGCAAAACAAATACTCAAGCCATGAGAGGAAAATGGGCTCAATGTCAACTACAAGAGGCAACTTTTGAGGCATAATGGTGTTAACCAGGCAAATGAAATACGATGGATTAATTGTGTCCTTCTCGAATGCGGTCATTTGCAAAAGGCCGAGGGAGTAAGTGCCAGTTAAATAGATGTGAAATGGACGCAAGCACTACCTACATGTCATATATCAGAGGTCACATGCACTTCACTCATCCCACACAGCCTGAAATAACTGACCCTCTGCTCCATCTGCTTTCTGCGTGCGCGTGTGTGCGCATGCATGTGTGTGTGTACGCATGTTTCTCTCAGTCATGTGGTGGGTGGTTTGGCAGTCAGAGATATTTGCATGCTCTCTGTCCCGCTGTTTAATTTGAGGATGTAATTGATGCTGGCACTGAGCACTCTAGATGGAGGACTGGGCTCCATACTGAGCCCATCTCTTCCACCAGCTTAAAACCTGCTTCCATTACTCTCTCCTGACTTCTCCGCCACTCGTGGCAGCTGTTCAGCGCCAACATGGAGCGGAAAGCTTCCATCCCGTTCCTGGCTGACGCTTGTGGACGACTCAATCTTAAGAGCGATTAAGATTAAGAGAGGAGAAACCGTGTGACATGATGCAGCATGGAGCCAGGACTGGGTGTGGGTATAATTACACCAGGCCTATATATCCCAACGTCTGATATAATTACTGAATTCAGCTACTTTCAGGAGCATCCATTGCTGGCACAGGTGTTCAGCTGCACAAACACAGCTTGGAGAATCCCCAAAGAAAAGCATGAAATGAAATGAGCAGCTGCACATGAGCCGAATATCTGCATGCTCAATGCCAAGGGTTCTAGAACGGCATGAAGCCCTTAGCATCAGCCTGGAGAGCAGTGGAAATTATTTACTTATTTAACTACGTTTACATAGACACTCATTCGCACCTGTGGACAATCTCACATGCCAATCCATGTACCAACATGTGGACTCAAAATTGTGGGAGGAAAAGTCCTTTAAACCCTACGACCTGAAGTTGTGTGCAGTGACACTAATCTCGGTCTTACCTGCAGTGATGGAGTACCATCTGCTTTTAGGATGACCAGAACAGATCCACATTATTATGGCTGAATGCCACAAAATCCTCACAGCAAATGCTCCAGTATCTGAAGGAAAACTTAAGAGGAGACACTGCTGTTACAGTAACCTACAGGATGAAATGCAATTTATTTTGTGACCAGAAATGACAGTGTAGTTTCAACCATGTAGATGAATGTGGGTTCACTATTTGGCAACTTACAGATCACTGTTACCCTTTCTATATCTATGTGTTATAAATTATTTTAATGGCTTTTAATGTGTTTACAAAATTAATAACAATTACTAAACAGATGGTAAAGAACTTCTAAACCTTTACAAAGTGTATTTATACTAAAGCAATACCAAATTATTAAACTGATTCATCATTCATACAGAGAAGCATCCTGCTACATTTAAAAGAAAAAGCTGGCTATGAGAAACAAAAAACAGAAGAAAGTAACGTGTGATCATATGTCATCCAGTTTTTCACAAAGAACATGTGTGTGTAGTCCGAGTAGTGGAGTTTAACCTGTTAGTACCGTCCACATTAAAAATAGTCTAGAATATTTATGTAAAGGTTATATTTCACACCTGTTTTAACAAATGCAAGATATTAATGCATTATCCTTTTCTATACCCTGTGCCCAAACAAACCTTCATGCATTTTAGGCGGGTGGTTTTTTGCTGGTCTAGTGATAGATTAGCTGGTCACCTACAGGTTGCCAGTGTTGGTTGTCAGCCCCCAAACAACATGCTGGTTTTGTTGGTCCTGTTGGTCAAGTTATACACACATGGCCTTATATTTGGCCCTAAAGGTTTCAGTAGCTTTAAATCAAATGAATATCTTTTAAGTTGAGTGTGTTATAAATATATTAACAGTAGATATCAGCAGCAAGGAAGCATCTACTGTTTAAAACAGCCAAGTCTATCTTAACTAAGTAGCCATGTTTTCGCCGAGTTTTATACAGTTTTTGTCAAACTATCAGTGAGGTTTACATTTTCAGGATTGGTGTGGTCTGGGAAGGTGGAGGACCATATATTTTTATGGGGCCCACAATCTATGGCATCGCAACCTGGTTGGAGCAGAAACAACACAGACTATTCTCCCTAGCACAAGGCATTTTGATTTTTAAGTTGAAGCATCTAGTGTTGCTTTAATAATTACGCTTATTTCTTACTGGTTTTCTTGTTGACAAAAGTATATATTTCTGAACCCTGTGGCAAATCCTTATTTTCAATTCTCTACAAATTTGGAGCTTTAAACGCCATGGTGTCCAACTCTAGCAGAGTGTCATTACCTGAACAGCCGTAAACGTTCCCCAGTGCTGTGTTTATGTGAAAAGCGCTCTGGGAGTTACTGCTTGCTCACAGCAAATATCATGAGTCCTCTGTGCTCTCAGTGGCATAATGCTTCCAACAAGAGGCAAGCAGCGCAGCCAGAATTAAAGACCACACTCACTGCACCCAGACTAAACTCTATAACTGAGCTCACTGTTAAAGTGTAATTTTGTTGACCTCAGGAACATCTTAACTGCGTCTAATCCATAAAACAGCTCAGCCATCACTATGGGTTGAAAGCTGCTTAATCCTGGGTTAATTTGTTTTTTGTTTTTCTTTAAATTAATGGGTTGTTGGTTTGTCTGCTTTGCTGCATTCTTCTGTTGATGTTTCTGTTCCAACTCATCTCAATACTATTGAGATTTCACCGCATTCTTTTTCTGTAACCAATTCATCCTGTTCAGGGTCACTGTGCTTATACTGAATCACTGCGGGAGGAAACCCATGCTGACACAGAAAACCCACCCAAACAGAATGTGACCTAAGGTGGGGAACCCACAACCTCATCTGAAGTGTGACCATGCAGCCTTTACTTAATACCAAACACCACCACATTCCACTCCTCCCCAGAACAAAATTAATGGCTTTAAACTGTGTGCTTTACAGTGCTTTTCTATGGAGAATGTATCAGCTGTGTGTGCAACTGAGAAACAGTCACTAATTGGGTCCTAAAACTTTTGCATGTGCCATCTACACACAGATCAGCCATAACCTTAAACTGACCTCCTTGTTTCTACACTCATTATCCAAATCTGCCTTATTTAGGTTTTTCCCCCCTATTTACAGACTGCAGTCATTCAGTAGGTCTGAATCTTAGCCCCATTTCCCTCTGTAACTGTGAGGGTAGTGTAGGGAGATAATATTTTAAAAGCAGCAAGATACGCACTTGTGTACATTTACATTTACATTTATGCATTTGGCAGGCGGTTTTACAAAAGAGGATCTAACATTCAAACTACAGCACAATTCATACAAGGTACCTTACATTGAGTGCAATATGCCAGGGAGTAATAAGTGCATTAAAGAAAGACTTTCAGTGCAAGAGATACTCTCGGAAGAGTTGGGTTTTCAAGGATTTCTTGAATGCGGAGAGGGTTTCTGTTGCTCTGATAGTGCTTGGAAGCTCGTTCCACGAGCGTGGTACCAGAGATGAGAATAGCCTCGACTGACCTGTACGGGGGGTTGGCCGTGTTAGTTGGCGCTCTTTTGAGGAATGGAGAGGGCGGGCACTAACATATGGTTTTAAGAGTCTGTTGAGGTATATGGGAGCAGAACCAGTGAAAAATCTGAAGGCCATCACACCTGTAACTCTGTGTAGTTACAAACTTGAAGTTGATATGCATGTGTTACATTATTGTTATAGGTTGTTCATGTGTAATTACATAGCTATTAGAAGTATACAGTAAAAGAAAATATACAATACAGTAACAAATCAATGTTTTGATTGTATAGTTTGTTGTAGTTTTCGCTTAAATGGTCACATTAAAAATGTGTACATGCATGATTTACACGTTCCCAATGGTGCTTTTCCACCGAATGCGTCTGGCTTGACTCGAATTGTTTAAAGGATGTTGCATTGCCACTAGCAGTGCTCCCCCATGAAATGGGGGTAATGACATCACAAAACCCAGTCTCTAAAGGGAATCGTGGGTTTGAAAACCACAGCAATGACGGTGTTAAAGTTAGGCGCTGATTACTCATCATATAATTATTTTTTGGCCTGAACACCACTCCGCGCTCCAGTTCTCACAGATCATTTTTCCTTGTTGCACGTCCGGCTTTTGCTTGAAATTTTCGTGGGCCATGGGCCCAAGGGGCATATAAACCTCATCAAAACACCTTGCGGTTAAGATACAAACTGCCGTTGTGAGTCCGATAAAAATAAACGTGAAAGCTGCTGTAACTTAAGAGATTTTACAAGCTGCGGTTTATGCTGGATTTGAATGAGGTGTGGTGATTGACAGGTCTCTCTGGCTAATCGGGGCTCTGCAGGGTTTACACATCAGCATGGTAGGAACCCAGCGCGAGCTGAGACTGAAGTAGTACCTCGTTCCAGGTACCAGATTTGGCCAGTGGAAAAGCAAAAGAGCTAAGCCAAGGTTCCATGCAGTAGAAAAGCGTCATACGTGTTCCTTTTAGAAGCTGGATATTATGCAGAGGTTCTAAGGACAGTCATTCCTAAGCAAAGTCATATTTATCCCCCACTCATAAACCTCATTTGCTTCTATAAAGCGTCCTCCACTGAAAGACTCTGAAAAATCAAAAGAGGTTTTTCAGTGGCATCACACAAAGGACCTGCCTGCCACCTTTATTTATAAGAGCTGTGCTATAGACTCTCGAGAGGAATATGTTATGGCCGTAAGGAGGTCTCACATTCTCCCGCTCCAGGGACGTGTGAATGACAGCTCCAGTCTCTGCCTGTCCACTCAAGGTCGTCCTTTCAGAAACGGCATGTTTATATTGTGACTAGTGATGGAGGGCATGGAATCTTTCCGTCAAAATAACAGTGAAGGGAATGAAGCCAACTATTACATTGTTGGTAAAACACACTAGAACTGATTAGATCTTATACCTTAGGAAAAGACAGTGACCTGTTGCCAAATTTTGCAGACTAAGTGTTGGATTGATCTTTCAGATCATACTCTGGCTCAAAAATCAGAGCATTAGAATTATGATCATATTCCGTGTGAATAACATTCTCCTTCACTTAGTGCACTCAAGGCTCTTTAATTGTAATGAAGTATTTACATACGTTCCTCACACACATCACATCCACTTATTTTCCTAAGAGCCAAGGCTATCAGATTTCATAACGTAAATTCCTGAAAGAATATAAATATCTTTATGAATATGGCTTTGTTTATTAAACACCACTTCAGCCCTGGACTCAGTTCTCCACTAAATAAGACGTGTACCATAGGTAGGAAGAGCAGGATAAGTCAGGGTGGGTTTCCTTTCTTTTCCTTCACTTCATTTTCATATCCTTCCTTTTCCCTTTCCTTTCTGCCCTCCTACCCTCCTGTGTTCCTGCCTCTCATTCCTTCTGCTTTGATTTCCTTCCCTTCTCATTCTGCTTTCATTCTCATTCCTTTGCTACTTTCCCCCCCATTTCATTTTCTTTACTTCCCTATTTCATTCTTTTCATTCCCTTCCATCCTTTCTTGCCTCCTTCTTCCCCATTCTGTCCTGCCTTTATCCCTTGTCCATTCTCTGCCATTTCCCTTTTCTTTTATTTCCTTGTTTTCCCTACTTATTACCAATGTGTTTTTTCTTCCTTCCCCAACTCTTTCTTTAAATTTCATCTGGTTTCATTTCCTTCTTTTTACTTCTCCTGTATTTTTACTTTCATCCCTTCCTTCATTTCTCCCTTCTCTTTTTCTTTTCTAGCTTTCATTTCATTTTCTTTTGTTGCTTCCCTACTTATTTCCAATATATTTTCTTCCTTCCTCAACTCCTTTCTTTACACTTCCTTTGCTCTCATTCCTTCCAGTGTATTTCTAATTCCCTACACACCATTTTCATTTGTTTCCGTTCTTGCTTTTATTTACATAAATAGAAAGGGAAAGGAGACATGCAGAAAGGATGAAAGAAAGGATTCTTTTATCCCTTTCTGCATTTCTCCTTTCTTATTTTCCTTTTAATTCCCTTTGCTTTCCTTTCCCTCCATCTTCTTCCTTCTTTCCTTCCTTGCTTTCATGTTCCCTTCTTTCCTATTTTTCCACTCTTTACTTTTCCCTTCCTTGTTTTTCCCCCCATTAATTTCTCATTTCCCTTCCTCCCTTAATTTTCCACTCTTTCCTTGTTTTTATTTACCCTTCTTACCTCACTTTCTTCATTTCCTTCCAATTCATCATCTTCCATCCTCCTTATTATTCCCCTTTCCTTTTTTGCTTTCATGTTCCATTCTTTCCTCCATCATAGTTTTTCTCTTTCCCCTTCTTCCTTGTTTTTTATTTCCCCATCTTTCCTCCTTTTCTTCTTCCTATATTTCCCTCTTCCCTTCCATCTTTTTCTTTTCCACTATTTCATTTTCCCTTCCCTTCTTTTTTACCCCCTCCCAAATTTCTTATTATTTGTCTTTCATTACTGCTTTTTTTCATCCTGTACTTACCTATCATCGACTACCATCTTTACATATTTCCATTGTTTTTCTTCCTGTTTCTTCTCCTTCCTCATTCCCTTATACCATCTTTCCCACAGCCTTTCTTTTTGTTCCCCATCTTTCTTTCATTTTCTATTCATTTTTAAATATCATTCAGCAGCTATAATCATCCAGCCATTTCACAAAAGCAGAACCCCCATAGAATGCAGTTTGCATACAAACAGTATCCATCAATGCGGTCCACATCATAGCAATGTTACACTGAGTCAACTCACACAGTTTTGTATCAGCTAAAAAAAACAGTGTCAATATTTAATAATAGAAATCCACACGGTCACAAAGCCACTACATGCACAGGTGAGAAATCACTGGAAATTAATGAGATCTTTAACTGCAATGTCCTACTGGTGCAGAAGTAACACAATGTCCTATTTAAAGGCAAATTACAGAGACACCTTCCAGCTTCAGTGAAACCTTTCATTTCAGCTGCTAAAACTGCACTCGATTTCCTGATGAGACACCTGCCCTGAGATCATCTCCGTTATCTGAGGAGATGAAAGAGCATGATGTAGGCCCAGAGTCCACAGCCAACATAGAAAAGCACCCTCCAACAAAAGATGAGGAGGAGCTGCAGTGTGGTAACTCCATAGTGATTACAGTGTTTCATATGTTTGTACACTGACTCCTAAGAAGAGATGGAGACTGGAGAGACCTACAAACCTTAAAAGGCATGAAAAGGGATGAGAAAATTGCTCTATTCCTGCTCTACAGGTGAGTAATAATGACTTATATTTGCTGTTTCACAGGTGGAGAAGTAACATTTCTTAACGTGGAATGGACCTTGAAAGCAGGGGACTATAACTAACTTTGCATAAGTATATTTTATATATACACACATATATACACACACCAACCAAAAGCATGAAAATGGCATTGAACAATCCATACTGTTATTGTTCAAAGAAAAACATGCAACTCTACAGTAACTTTAAAGAAGAAGGAAATATATATATATTTATTCATTCATTCATTATCTGTAACCACTTATCCAAATCAGGGTCACGGTGGGTCCAGAGCCTACCTGGAATCATTGGGCGCAAGGTGGGGAATACACCCTGGAGGGGGCGCCAGTCCTTCACAGGGCAAATGTATATATATATATTAATATTATTATTATTATTTAATTAATTAATTTATTTTTTTTTTTTCCCCCAAAGGAAGGCAAGGTAAAAATATTTTATTGAAAATAATTTTGGAGCATTCCTATTGGTCAATTCATCATGAAATTGTCACACAATCTGAAGGACAGCTGCTGGGTTAAAATGATGTAGTAGACTAAGACCAAAAAAAATGGAGATATATGATTTTATTTGGACAGCGACAATATCCAAAAAAGATGTATGCATATAAACACCACAGACTCCATCCTGTTGTGGATGGTCAGAGGAGTCTTACAGGAGTATGGCCACACCACACAAACCAAACACCAACAAGTTATTACATCACTGCTTTATTACTTGCAACTAAATTAACAGAAGCCTGTTTAATATCAACTAGTCTTTACTGCATTTCATTTAATTTTATTTATTTATTTTATTTCAAAATCATAAGAAAAGTGTAGCGTAAACAGCAAATAATTTACATATGTATCAGCAGGGATCCTTGCTCTCAACACTTGACCTACAAAAAATATATATATTATAATATTATTACTATTCTATTCCCTACATATATTTCATTAAAGGAATGAGCATCACAGCAACAACGCAGAGTCATCCATCTCTTCCCCACAAGCTCCAGTGCAGTGTTCAACAAAGTGCCTCTGTGGCTCGACTTCAATTATTGGGCCTTTGAGCCAAATTTGCATAAGTACTCAATGGTTGTAGTGATGTATAATTAGTCACTCTCTTCCCCCCACACTGCAAACACGTATCCTCTATGTTTACTTTATTTTGTCTCTCTCTTTCTTTCTCTGCTTTGATGGTATTGGTTTGTTTTTGACTCAGTGTTAATATGGAACTTGGTATATATGTAGGTTTGATATCTATGGTTGGATTTGGCACCGTGATATTATACTACTATATATCTGCATACTATATATTTATTACATATCTAATACAAAAAGGAAATTTAAAGAAACAATGTAGGTTTAATCCATAACCAAGATATCACTGATCAGTTTTTAGAACTGGAAATTTTATTAGCAAATTTTATTTTATTTATTTATTTTTTAAATGGCTAGTCATAGTTTAAATCAGTGAAAACAAATGTGACTCTCTAACAAAGTTGTGAACAGTCAAATCTGATAGCATACAGATATATAAAAATACAGGGTGGGCCATTTATATGGATACACCTTAATAAAATAGGAATGTTTGGTGATATTAACTTCCTGTTTGTGGCACATTAGTATATGGGAGGGGGAAAACATTTCAAGATGAGGGGTGACCATGGTGGCCATTTTGAAGTCGGACATTTTGGATCCAACTTTTGTTTCTTCAATGGGAAGAGGGTCATACGACACATCAAACTTATTGGGAAATTCACAAAAACAATGGTGTGCCTTTAACTTGTAACTTTATTCTTTCGTGAGTTATTATATACAGCACCCGAAACTTCGGATACTGGAAGCCTGTGCTAGTATTTCTCCTGTGTTGATATCAGTGTGTGAAGAATGGGAGAAGAGGGTTGCATTGACAATCCAACACAATGAGCAGCACTTTGAAAACATTTTATAAGTGGTCAGAAACTTGTAAATAACTCACGAAAGAATAAGGTTATGTTAAAACCAAGCACACCATTATTTTCTTGTGAAATTTCTAATAAGTTTGATGTGTTACATGACCCTCTTCCCATTGAAAAAACAAAAGTTGGATCTAAAATGGCAGACTTCAAAATGGCTGCCATGGTCACCACCCATCTTGAAAGGTTTCCCCCTCCCATATACTAATATGCCACAAACAGGAAGTTAATATCACCAACCATTCCCATTTTATTAAGGTGTATCCATATAAATGGCCCACCCTGTACATCCATTTAATCTTTCCTCTACATTCAAACTCACTTTTTAAGTGTGTGTACATCACAGTATGTTTTACAATGTGACAAAATGTAGTTAAATGCAGTTAAATAATCCAAAAATACAAATAAGCTGCAGTGTAAAACTAAGTATTTATAAAGATTACAAAATCATGATCAGTTTTGAATCACAAAAAAAAGAAAAAAAGAAACAAAGCTTCACATCCTAATGCTTGGGGGCATTTACACCCCTCTTACTGCCTAGCACTGGGGTCGTTTGGGTTTACTGAGTGCTCTGGTGCCCACACACAGCCAGCACCTACCGACATATGTGTTTATATTGTTTGCGTGCGTGTGTGTAAAAAGTGCCTATGAGTGTTAGTACAAAGATGCCCTTTGATGCCCCATCCAGAGCGTGTTCCTGCCTTGATCCCAATGCTGCTGAGTAGGCTTCCCTTTTCACCCTACAATTAGCGTTCCACACTTCCAGCCAGTATCTTAGCAGCCCAGTGTTAGGTAGGGTAAGATGTGGTAATACTCGATGTAATAGTGAAGTGATGTTCTTCAAAATGTTAAGTTTATATACAGTCAGCATGATACTGCCAAGCCTTTTTGTTTTTGTACCTTCTAGGTAAAGTCAAGAACAACAGTGTATGAAAGAAAGATGACAGGAATGAAAATGAAATTGTTGTTTCTTCTATTGACTATATGGACTACATGTGCTGCTGTTCACATCTCAGATGTGAGCTGTGACAATGTCTTTCAACTGCACTACGCTACACTAACAATTATAGCTAATGTAAGATACATTAGGACAGAAATAAGGCCTATTCCACTTAGGAATATGAACATGTTTTTGTTTGGTTTTGTTTATTTTATTTTTTTTAGTTTGTTGTGTGTACATTTTATTTTACGCACAAGAGGGAGGAATGTTGTATTGTTTTTTTCTTTATTTGAATTGTACAATTTCTCTTGGCATTTGGACTGGTTTAGAGATCACACATTTAAGAGACCTTACCTCATCTGATAAGCTCAGTCTGTTAGATAAACATGGTTAACTTTACGACATTGCACCAGGAACTCAGATGATGTTTATGGCCTAGGTTGTTTATAGCTTGTTTACAACAGTGATGTGTTACGGCAGTTTCTCCTGTTTTCAGATCCTGTTCAGTTAATGATCAATCCATGTGTAAGGTTGTAAAATGGGGTATGAAGATGCGTCTCTCTCACAGACCATTAGATGAGTCTGAGATTCATCCTGTGACCAGGTTTAACCAGAGCGCACAATAAACAGCATTATATCCAGACTGGTCTCCTCTCTTCACTTTGAAACCACCAGAAGACAAGTTTAAAACATTACTAATAAGATGTTGTTCATGAAACCTAAGATTACAGTGCATGAGAAAAGTGGACCACAAAGTGCTGTTAGTCTTTTTTATATTTTTCTAGGGCCAATTATATTATGCTATATTATGTAATATGTTATATGATTTTACATTATATCTGTGCATTAAAAGTGACAAAGGTCAAGGCAACAAGTTCAAAGGAGGACACAAGTCCTGGGAACATGACATGTCTGATATTGATCTGGGTGGAAATATAGTACAAGCAGCAATGGGTCACATTCAAAAAGCAGCTGAATTAAATTGCTCAGTAGGTCAGATCAACTGTTCCTTGAACTTAACAAATGCTATAAATACCAGCCGCTATAGGGTTTTCAGTGTCTGGGCTGGGGTTAATTGAGATCAGGCAATAAGGCAGGTCTGTGTAGGTGGGAGGCAACATCTGAGATTTTATCCATCGGTGTGGTTCACTCTTTCTAAACACATTCACAAGGGCACACTGCCCAGGCCTCGCATAATGCCCCCCCCCCCCCACACACACACTCTCTTGGGGTTTGAGAACTACATGTAGATTCTACTCTATGAAACATGACTTCCTTTTAAATGAGAGAAAAAATAAAATCTTAAATCTAGCCAGTATATTCAATAATATATTAGAAAAGTATTATGAGATTCTTGGAGCTAGTACTCAGCCATTTTCCTCCATTCAGAGGAAGTGTTTTATTCCAAATTATCAGCATAACTGTCAAGCTGTTTTCCAAATGAAGACGACACTTTCATGAACGTCTTATATTGAAATTGCTTCAAATAAGCTAGGAATGGGTAGAAATGTGTTGCCTGATATACTAATACTCTTAATATAAATACATAGATCCCAGAATGAGTAATATTACATTTGTTGATTAGTCATCAGGTCAATTCACTTGCTAAGCTAACATTCTGAAATGTAGCATTCCTTTCACCACCCCTACACTCACAATACATTCACCATCATATTCCTTTCATTTTGAAATGTAAGAAAGGGTACAAATGTCGAGGTCATTCAGACCACTCTCCATCTCTAGAGCTTGAGCTTTCTCTATATAACTTTCCCCTGCACCACTCCCTGATCATGCACTGGCTCTCAGCCATTTCAGCTTTAAGAAGTGTTTCTGTCTCTCTCTTTCTCTCTCTCTTTTGGACTCTGTCCAAAATAATCAATCAATCTACAGCTGACAGTGCTGACACCATCAAGGTACAGGTAAAGTCCCTCACGCACTACGCCACCAGGGAAAATGCTACAGTTGCGGCAAGGTCATAGGCAAGGGTTTTTAAAACATCAAATCCATAAATAAACAAACATTGTCAGTGTTGGAAGAAAAGTATTTTTCTATTTGACAACATATAAAAATACTAGCTGCCTTTTATTTTATGTGAAAATTAAATCATAATAATAATGATGATAATAAGGATAATAATAATAATAAGAAGAAGAAGAATAAAATAAAAATTAGTCCCTTGCTGCAATGGCCTGAGGGGCTGCCATTCCTGCTGTAATGGCTATGGGTTTAAACCCTAATGCAGTTAAACAACGAATATATTCATTGGTGTTCCAGAGTGACAGAACACATTCTACTATACAGAAAACCCGGATAATACTCTGATCCATTTCACTTGCACAGCTTGAATTTGTACACTCCATGACTCCTCTACCAGCAGATTTAAACGTGAGCAAATTTTGGCCAAAAATGACCCACCCTCTTTCACCATTTATCAGTGTAAGCTCACCAATATGGCTATTTGTATAGCTACCTTAACAGAATTGGTTGTTAGTGTTCTCCCCCAAATATGTTTGTTGTGTTAAGAGGAATTTAAAATACAATAAATAAATAAATACAATTAAAAATAGACGTGGTGGCACTTCATGACTCAAAGCCAGCCCTCATCCAACCCTCATGTGATTGGGAGACATAAGCAGGAAGAACTGGCAATGATTTAAGAATAAATAAAATAAATAAATGTAATGTAATAAGAGCAAACTTTTGCCTATAAGTGTTATTCTAAAAGTGCGTGCACCCAGGAATAGTACTGCACCTTTCAACGTATTCACCATCTGCTGATTCTGAAGCATATGGTTCATTAGTGGAGGCAGTCACTTCTCTGAACATCTCTGCAACAGATTTCTAATAAAAGGTCAGATGATGAAGCTGCTATTATAAGGGTGCTTTGAGTCAACAGGTTTCTCATTGTAACAGTAAATTCACCTTTAGCGTACAGTACTCCACACAAACAAAAGGTATGGTACAGGTACAAACAAACGTACCTTTAAAAGTACAAGAGGGCTTTTAAAGTCAAATTGTGTGCCATAAAAGTACTTTCCATTCTCTTCTCTAAAAGAAGAGGTGAATATTTGCTAATTACCGAACATGATACACATCCTGGAGTTAAAATAGTGTGTATGAAATCGACACAGATTGCAAATTTAGAATAGAAAAAGGACAAATGTAGGACAGAATAAGGTACAATTACATCCCACACCCCAATCTTCTTCTCTAAACCTCAACTGCAATACTACACCCAACTATAACCCTAAACCCTAAATGAGAAACCTAGCACTAACAAATAACCCCTAAATATCATCCTGAAACCTTATCAGAAACCTAAATCAGAATCCATAACTATAATCCTTAACCCTAACCCACATCCATCTGTTTTACATTGTGCCCCTACAGTTTACAGAGCTGTTTCTGTAACTCTTCTTCAGGTACATTGCACAGTTTGAGCAGATTTGATGAAACAGCTCCACGAGTGGAAATGTCACTTTGCCTTTTCATCAATATCTAAAAATCATAAATCATTACATAAATACCTACTCCTTTTCATCCTATATGTACTCATTTTTAAAGATTATTTTGCATTGAACAGCTCTACATGTTTGAATGACAACACAAACTAACAGACACTTGTGTCGACAAGCATCAGAATGAAGACATTCCAGACCTTCCGAAGAGCACAAGAACCCCCACATGTCTGGGATGAAGCCACTCAAGAGTTAATTTTAGTATAACATACTGTATACAATAACATTTTATATAGTAATTGATTATTTTCTGAATTTAAAAAATGTAGGATGCTATGGCTGTTTTTTTAAACCCTGAAGGTACATGCACATTTTGCTTTGATGTAAAAAAAAAAAAAAAGTACCATAGCCCTATTCCCCTGACAATGTAGAGTACATCATGCCATACACATTTCTTCTGAATATCTCATGTTCTTGGTCTCTGTCTCTCACCAACTCTTTGCATTTCCTCGCTCCATTCATTAAAATAACTTCAAGTGGAGAAGTAGTATCAGACTGCAGCACATGTGCGTGTTCCCTGCTGGGCCAGAGCAGGAGAGAATAGTGGAACAGGAAAAGAGCAGCTGAATAAGTCAGGCACCGCTCTGCTGGGACAACAAAGTCAAATATCTGATTCTAACAGCATGGCCCATGTTGCTTCCATTCCCTGCCGGAGTTTCTGGATATATCCGAGTTGATTAAAAACATGGAGAGATATAAAAACTGGCTGGGCTCTAATGAACGACTGCAGAGTTTCTTTGTCCAGCTTCAACAGATGTGTGTACTATAGAAACCACAGGGACTCTGACATAACATCATGAGTATCATTCTCTTTCCCTCAGTCTGTTTCCTTTCCATCTATTTACTTACATGAGTATAGCATTAGGCAACTGCAGATTTTCCATGTTTTGGAATTCCCATAGGCTTTCTGCAAGAAGTTCTAAGGGGCTTTCGAAGCAGAGGAACCCTGCTCTTAAAAGTGATGGAACTCCATCCATTGAATTAGGAATGAGCTGGAGTGGGGTGTGTGCTCCAGGATTAATTACCAAACATGACTGTCTGGGCTCAGTACTTGATGTCAATATTGCTTTAATGTCTAAATGCGGCTGAACACTCAGGCAAGAAATATGATCTTTCCTAACAGTATAAGAGAAAAACATTAAGGTTCATGGCCCCACATAATACTGTCAGTAATAAATGTGTAATTACACAGATATACATGTAAGAACAATGTAACAAGTTATGGATTCAAATTGACAGATAAATAACAATAATACCTGCCATAAGTAAACTGGTTATTAATCACTATGTTCTATGGTGATTTCTAGGTTAGGGGAAAAACTACCCGTAGGAACAGCCTGCAAAATGTCAAGGTAAATGTACACATATTTAACTAAAGAACAATTTCGATGATTGATGAAATGTGTACAAAATAGCTCATACATATGGATGTGTGACACCTACACTTTGTTGGGGGGGGTAAAATAAAATAAATTATTCATTCATTATCTGTAAGCGCTTATCCAGTTCAGGGTCGCGGTGGGTCCAGAGCCTACCTGGAATCATTGGGCACAAGGTGGGAATACACCCTGGAGGGGGCGTCAGTCCGTCACAGGGCAACACACACACAGTCACACATTCACTCATACATTTTTTGAGTCGCCAATCCACCTACCAACGTGTGTTTTTGGACTGTGGGAGGAAACCGGAGCACCTGGAGGAAACCCACGCAGCCACAGGGAGAACACACCAAACTCCTCACAGACAGTCACCCAGAGTGGGAATCACACCCACAACCTCCAGGTCCCTGGAGCTGTGTGACTGTGACACTACCTGCTGCGCCACCATGCCGCCCTAAAAATAAATTAATTAATACAAATAATAATCAGCCTTAGACCACCAGGTTAGACGTAGTCAGATCTTCTGCTGCTAAACTTTCTCCCATGACAGTTTACAACACTGTTACTGTAACTCTTTACAAAAGAAAAAGTGGTTGATTAGATGTAGGGAAACAGCACCACCAGTGGATGGGAGCTCATTTCAAATAACTAACTACAAACTTATAATGACTCAAAGCAGAAATACTGTGAATTCCTCTGTTTGTTGTATACATGCCACATTTTGTAGATGATGTTTTGAGTACATTGTGTGTGCCTGGAAATGGTTAACATAACGTATATTTTTCTTTCCCCCTTAGAGAGAAAATCACAGTACATGTCAAAAGCTCCCACTCTAGAGAGTCTGGATGGCCCTAATCTCGCCGAGGAAAACACATTCTTCCCAGAGTGGACATTACGAAAGTGAGTCGGCAGCTCAGATTGAGTAGTTTGAGAGAAAAATCACGGCCATTCACGCTCCAATTTACAGCTGAAATAGCGTCCATCCGAGACAGAGAGCCTTCCGCAGATTCATCACAGCGGGTTGACGAGAATAGCTCATCATCCCGCCGACTAGATGCTTCCACAAGTGTTGGTTTCATTCAGAACTGCTCACGGAGCTAAGCACAATCAATTTACAGCCATTTTCACAAGTCTCCACTGCAACAACTGCTTCCAAAGAATGAAATATGCTCAGAAATGGAAGCAAGATACATTGATATGGGTGGAGTAGACACCATTGTACTATGTAAACTCCTTTGTACAACATGCAATATTTGAAATACATTGCGGATTATGCCCATTTGGAAAGATCTTATGTAGTGACAGCCACCAGTGCAAAAGATTACAAACAAGCTGAGTATTGAAATAAAGAAATGTAACTGAACTTCCCATGACTTGCCTTCAAATGTGGTCATTTGTAGCAACGGTTGCTAGGTTGGATAAGATTTTTTCCAACACTAACAAGACTTTATCTTGCACAAACTCAGGATAATTACTTTGAGAAGTCAGACTGTTCGACACACTAGGGTTATTTATATATTATTATTATTATTATTACTGCTAGCATTGCACCCTGCAGAGTATGTATTACATTTTAATATTTCATTAAAACAGAGTCATGTAATGGAAACCCTAAACACTGCACTGACTAGATATGAATAAAATGTATTCCAGTGATATGTTTTTTCAGTAATAAGAAGATTACAGAAAAAGTTTCTGGCTTTATAATTGCATACTTAATAACTATATAATTACACATTAACAATACATAAGAATTCTTAAAACTGCTGAAAGTCACTTTTGCCGATGGATTTAATTCCACTAATGTACTTATGAGTATATTATCTCCAAATGTATATTTTTGTAATTAAATGTAAATCAAAGAGGCTGACCCCCCATTAGTCCAGCTACTGACAGTTTTTCTATAATAGAATGCACAACTGTAGCTTTCTTACTATAGGCTTCTGAAGCAATTTGGCTCACACTTTCAGTAGACCTGTAGAAATCAACAAGCAACAAACTGACAAAAGCAACAGCAAAAAGGTAAAAGCTGCAGTTCTCTTAAAGACAATGAAGAAAGAGGCTACAGTAGCTCAAGAGGAGGACTGTACACTGCAACAGTGAATGAATAATCAGTCAACATACAAACATGAAGCCACCACTGTTTTCTTACACACATTTACACATATATACGATTATTTTAAACCTGGTGCACTTTACATTCTTTGGAACATTAAGGAATTTCCAAAATTGCCACCTGGATTATGTGACCTCAGCCAGTTTGCATCAGCACACTCACCACACATCAGTTAATAGAAAGAGGCGAGAGCGCAAGCCTTGAGACACACCCTAGATTGTCCGCTCCAGGGCATCTATGATGAAAAATGGAAAGATAGTCAGTCAAAGGAACCCTGAGGAAAATAATGTTACTTTTACAGGTACTGATAATGAAATGAACTGCTTTGTATATACAGCAGTGTTTAGGGACAAATTTGAGCAAATAGGTAAATGTGATTAATCCAAACCATATTTGGGAGTTGTGCTGGTGAATATGCCATCTCCCTGTCCCACAATATACATTTTAAGCCTCAAGTGTGGTGAACGGCATGCAAGACATACACCAGACAGCATCAGACAGCCTTTTCAATTGAATGGCAACATTCATTCTTAAACACTTTACCCTTTGTCACTGGAAATGGGGTTAAGCACAACACAACACACCCTCAATAAAGAACACACATGCTTGTATATTTATAGTGACACGTATATAAAATCAGAGGTGCATTTAAAAATTGACATACACATTATTAAAACTCTCTCTTCCAATATATATATATATATATATATATTGAATTTAACATGTTGGCTCTCAGAGTGTCTGGCCTAGAATCAACCAGGACTCTTCTGGAGTAGACTGCCATCAAATTTTATTTTGGAGACTGTTGTGATCAGGGTGTGCAGTGTAAATAAACACTGTGCTTTATAATGAGCAAAATCAAAGAGCTGTAAAACCATTATTACTTTGGATAAAGAAACAAGATCTTATTTGCACAGTGTGTCTCACTGATTGATGTCGAATTAGCATCTCATTGCTCACGTTCTTCTACACATACAAACAAATGCCAAGCATCATCTTTATTTAAACATTTCCCAGGATTTAAAAACAATCCCAAATTCACTAATGTAATCACCTATGATTACAACATGATCAATCATAACTAAAATATATGGATGATTTAGCAGCCCTGGGATGAACAGAAAACTGGAATCTGACATCTCTCTTTGGTTCTTAAGTTCTATTATAATACAACTCCATGACATAGATATACATCTTACAGTATATTAATGAAGGAAAATGTCAGAATCCAACCAAGCAGAGGGCAAACGCCAGCCCACAAATTTCCCTACAGCATTTCACAAATCATGCAAATGCAAGAGACAAGATGACGGTCTTCATTACACGCTCATAACAGAAGTGCTCTGTCCCCTCGTTATTCCGTGACTGTTAAAAACTAGAAGTCCAACAAAGCAGCAGCGTGCCCTCGTTGCCTGTGACATTGCCCACTGGACGATGTTCCTCTTTAGGAGGATGACATCCGTGTCGAGCAGCTTGCTCCAGAAAAAGATTTGCTTTCCACCAATCAAAACGCTCCTTTTGTGTCGACTCCCTGACTGAAGGCCCAGGAGCCGCAGAGCACCAAATGCAAAATGACAGCTGAGGAAAATAAAAGGCTCAGCTGGGCCATTCGATTGGCCAGTGCTGACCTCTTATCCTCGGCTTCTCTTAACAGCCACATGGCTTCTACAGAACGGAGAAGAGGGGACGACAGATCAGATCTGTCTTTTTTTTATTATTGAGACTTTTATTGTTTTCCAAATGGCTTCATTGTGGGTGGGATGCAGACAGTTGCTCAAATCGGATTTGAACGGATTGGAATCCAATTGACAGGGTGGAAGTTAATAAATTACTTGGGAAAACTGTCATGAAAACAGTAAAAAGAGATGTACTTGTCAAGAAACAGAACCTATTACCCTATACATTGTCACTATACAGGTGGAAATGATGGGTGACCCTGTAGAGAGGCATGGGGAGGGGGGAGGGGAAAAATTCCTGTAAAGTCACAATTTGAATGCGGTTTTGGTCTCAAGATGATATTTGACTAAAATCCTATTCCCCAAATTAAATACAGTGTATGCTATATGTAATTCACAAGTGTAAAATATTTACAAAATGTATTCCTGCATGTTTATGTGAATTTCTGGCAACCCAGCATGACAAATGCATATTAAAATTTCTAATTCTATACCTAACCCTAAAACCTAATGCCAATAGCTTCTAAAAATAGTTTGTGTTTGTTTAATGTGCGAGTTGAAGAAATAACAATGATTTATAACAAAGCACAACATCAAAATGTTACGTATTTTGTGGAGATCTTTTGTTTGCAATCTTCATTTATTAGATCCCCTCAGCTCAGGAACTGTGACTGTCACAATTCTATAGGGACCTGGGGTGTTCTCCCTGGGTTTCCTCCTGGTGCTCCAGTTTCCAGCTCTAAAATACATCCTATGATTTCTCACTTAATACAATAAATGAGTCCAGTTTTTCCATCCCACAAGGATAATAACTGCTGTTCACTACATTGCTAACAGGCAGTAAAGGTACATATGGTGCTCTTCTCATCGCTGCCTTAGGGTCTCCCCTGTGCCTACGCTTCCCATAAATATTAATGATGTGTACAGATGGTGACACCCGAGTTAATCTGACGTCTCAAATCCACTGAACTTCAAGCCCCATCTAAATAGGGAATCACCTCTGCACAGTCTCTGGATTTCTGAGGAAGGCTTCAGGGTTGTTAAAGGTGGTTTCAGCAGACACTCTGACTTCCTCAGTGCTTGAACTCAATATTAAATTCAGGAACTCTCTCTGATTTCCAGGAGCCCAGCTCAAACTCCCTTTGTGTCTCCATGGGATTCGTAGGGTTATAAAAAACCTTTGATGCCTGATTGCAAATATGACCTGGCAACCATGGCATTTTTTTTTCCTCTCTTTTTTGGCCAGTGACCTAATATCCACTCTTGGACTCATCCCGAATGTCCTTGAATACTGCTGGGTGCAGCAGCTGTCTAGATAGCAGCTTGAATGAAACGCTTGTTCTTGTAGTTCCGTTTCGGAAAGAGATTAAACACAAAAGTATGAACCGTTTTGATGTGTTTTTACTTTGTATGTCTTTCGCTCTCCTGCATGTCTTATCCTCAGATCTATTATCAAAGATGAGCGTTTGAAGGCTAATATGATTTGCGATTGCAAATGGAACAGTCGGAGGTTTAAAAGGATGATGACTCAAGGATCCCATCACAGATAACAAAAAAATATCTCCATGCAGAGTTCAGTCGGGGGAATTGATGCACTGCTAAAAAACAAGCCCCTGATTCTGATCAGATTCATTGAGTGAAATGCATCACTGAATGAAGAATGTAAATTTAAAAAAAAGATTCCAGTGGAAACTGAGTGCCACAGTGCGCACAGGGTTTTGTTATGAGTTCAGAGGTATTCATTCTGTGTGAAGGAATATGGGGTGGGGAAGTTTCCGAAGTTTGGAGGGGGAAAAAAGGTGTTATTTTTATGTATTTTTTCTAAATAGTATTTTCTACTATTAGGTTTTTTGGGAGTCGGGCAGGGGGTAGAAGCTGGCTGGCAAGGGTGGTCTCAGGAAGGGGAAGGGAAGAAGGGGGAGAGACAAATAAATAAAATTTGAACCCATTTCCTGGTTACCAAAGGTGCTTAAAGCCCTCCAGTGTGTGGAGCATTCCCTGCAGTAATGAAGCTCAACTATATCAGGAGCTAGAATGGAATTCCAGTGTCAGTACCTGACTTTGCTAATGCTCTCCTGCCTGAATGCAATCAAATCCTCACATCTAATGTAGACTTACTGCAGCAACAGGGGTAGTAAGTGTCTTGATACACTCAACGCCTAAAAGAATACTGGATGAGCACGAGTGCAGACGCTTGGCTGTAGTGCATTACACAATGCAATCTTAGTGTTTAATCTTCGAGGTCCGCTGAAAGATTATGACTCTAATCACTTGGTCAACAGAGACGAGCCTGAAGAGGAGGCGTTCAGGTTGCACAGATGGCGGCACAGCATTTGTGGCAAACAGATCGCAGGCGAGTGCTGCGCATGAGCTTTGTGACATAAGCCAGAGGCAAAGCTAGTAGCTGAATTTCTTATAATAGCTTTCTCAATACATGACTTGTTCGCAGTGCTGGGCAGCAAATGACCAAAGCTCAGCAAAACCTCCACATGAGCCTAAGTGTAGGCTACAGAGGGAAAACAAACCCCACAAGAATTGCTGTACAAGCATGTGTCCAGAATCTGTTGTCCACACAGTGTATATCATACAACCACAGTGATAAATAAACTAGATATATCACTAATGAAGGCAAACAGATCTTATTTTATATGTATGAAATCAGTTCTCATTCTAGCTCTCTCAGAACAGACCTTTCCCACCAGCATCCTACAGCCAGCTAACTGGACGGGGAAGCAAATGACCAATGCTCAGCAAAACATGGAGCTCTTCAAGGGCATGAGCTCTGCTGATGGCATATGGGCCCTGGCATCTGTAGCCAAGCCCCCTCCCCTCGCTCCTTTTTGGTCTTGGGTCTTGCCAGGGCAAGGGAGCAAATGTTTTTTTACTCAGACGAGAGATATGAAGGAATGCTGTTTCTCGCCTTTATTTTTCCTTGCAACTGCTACAGTGCAGAAGAGCAGCATTTCTGCTGAGCACAGTGATTTAATACAGTGTGCACGTATGTTTTGTGTGTGTATGAATCAGAGAGAAGGAGAGAGAGAGAGAGAGAGAGAGAGAGAGAGAGAGAGAGAGAGAGAGAGAGAGAGAGAGCAAGCACAAGAGGGAGCCTTAAAGCATAGAGAAATAGAGCAAGAGAGAGAGGAAAACAGAAGAAGGGAAAGCCTTAGAACATACACAGCAAGTGTTTAAGAGGAGAGAGTGAAAGCGAGTGAGAGAGAGAGATACAGACAGAAAAAAAAAATAAAGTTGGGGACGGGCTTGTCATGGCACAGTCGACACCTCTGGCAAGGTCGGAAAAATATTATTATTTCATTTGACAGCCTGGTGGAATAGAGAGAGAGGCATTAGGGAGCATAGACACTCAGAGCATACAAACAGCCAGAGGATGTCCTCTCTTTCTCTCTCTCTCTCTCTCTCTCTGCACCACAGCACTGTCGCAGCTCCTACAAACCTGCGCAGACAAGGAAGGTAAGTTTAAGTAGACTTCAGAACACTTAAGCAGCGGCTCCTTTGTTTAGCAAATGTACATAGGAAAGGAAGGAATAAATAAATAAATAAATAACATGGCATTTTCCACTGAAAATACTGACTCTCTGTCCGTCTCCTGCTGATATTGTTCTGCATTTGACTGCTCATACAAGACCTACTTTTGCGTTTAACTAAACAGTACAGCACCACAGGTCTGCCATAGGGTGGTGCTGTAGTGAATTATCTCAGTTATCTCAATCTTGTGTCCTGTGAGAAAAAACAACCAACTATTCTCTCTGCACTGTTTAAGCTCACCTACAAAAGTGGGACAGAACAGTGTTTAAATTCTGTTTTACTATTAACACAACTATAGTGCACGCATCAAGGCCAGTGTTCTAGTGTGTGAAGCTGATACAGAGATGTGGTTTCCATTGGAAATAAGATTCCAGTGGGGAATATATATATAAACAAATCTGCCAAAACTGTTAATTTTCCCACTCCAGTATTTATTAATTTAATCACTATGGTTTTAAATGTCTTTCTGACATTAAGCTCTTCAAACCATGGCAGTGGTGTGTAAAAATATGGCAGCATATATCTGTAATGATGCACTTGATCATGTTAAAGTATGCAGCACTGATTTAAGATGTTAAATCTTACTTCTGTATTATGAAATTTGCTTTAAGTGTTTAGCCTGAAGTAGAAAATAGGGCACTGCCACAGACCAGGACCCTAGAGGAGGTTTGAACCAAAGCCTCAGCGATGACACTCATGATGCCACTACGCCGCCACACTGTCCTCACTATATAAGGTTACACATAGTTGTAAAATACCATTTTCATGAGCAGCTTACCACAGTTCAACTTAGAGATAATAACAATGTCTCATATTGGGAAAATACAACAGTATGTTAGACTTGCTTAAATTCAAGGCTTTAAAATGATATTCACAGAAGAAAGGCAAAGAAATAAATTCAGGGGGAATTTATAGAGTCAGTGAGATGTTAAAACAAAAACACCAGGGATGTACTCCGCAAAGCAGGATTTCTCATTTAGCTAGCTGAGGATTGTCCAATACCCCTCAGCTCCTTTCCTTTTGACTTCATTCAGACGATGTTTTTTCACCATTTGCTTTTCTCCAGTCTGTGTGCTGAAAACAGGTCTGATGTGTTTACAACACCCATGTCAGGTTTTTTATTTATTATTATTATTATTATTATTATTATTATTATTATTATTATTATTATTATTATTATGGATTGCTCTACTCCTGCTCCAAAAATTTGGGTAATATCAACTTATTTTTGTGGGATCAGATTGCTTAAATTGGAACTGGCCACAAATTCAGACGAGCACCAACTGCATGAAAATAAACAGAGACCAAAAGTGCTACAAAAAACTCCTCAAGTTACAAATATGTTTCTGTAGTAATTCAAACAATGAATAAAAACTGCAATGTTAAATCTTAGCCACATACAGAAACAGTCACGCCCCCACACCACCCCAAAAGATGCAGAGCTCCTAAAAGTAAACAAATGAGAACAGTACTTCCCCAGAATCACAGCCTTAGTCTTACATGAGAAATGAAGATTTCCATAAAACATTTGCAAATACCGCCACAATCATGATAAACCTCCAAACAAATAAGATATAATCAATCCTGAACATGACAGCCCTGCTTTTAATCAACGTAGTAGGTGCATAATTGGAACACTGTTACTGCACCGAAGGGTGACATTCTTTATTAATTTGCTTCTTTTTTAAACAAAGATTTTATTTTTTAATCAGAACAATTTTGCATCACTGGAAGGTTAGATCTTGAGTCTCTTTCAAATTCAGAACAAGATCACACTGATAAACAACAAGGACAATACTTCTGAGAACATCATGGTTATCTAGAGATAAAGGCGCCTGAGGTACATCAGCACGGACTCCAGATTAATTTGTACATATTATATTAAAAAGCCAGTCCCAGTATTGGTACGGTGTATATCAAATACAGCAGGAGGACATACAAAGATCACTACAAATAGTTCGCCATTTGTGCATTTCCGGCATTTACCAAACAAGAAGAATTATTCTGAACCCTGTTCTTAAATCAAACCCTAACCTCCAAAATTTAGAAACTACAGGATTTTCAGCTCGTCTTGCATTTACCTACAACAGTCTACATACATTTCTGATGCTTGTGCCATGTGAAATATTACCAAAAATCTGAGCTGCTCTATTAGTAATACACTTACTCATTTTAATAGACCTTGATTGCAAAGCCTTTCTTAACAGATTTAAGCATTTTAAATGAACAAAACACAGTCTGTTCATCAGGATAATCCACGCGGAACGTTGGTCAGGAAGAACCTGGGACCGTGCTAACAGGTTCCTGTGCCGTCAGTTTGATTAATGAATCCATTAAGAGTGGAACGTGGACGTGGGGATGGCTTTCGATGCGCTGGAGAAATCGTACACAAGCTTAACTCTAAGGAAGTATCAAGTTATCAACAGCCAAAAGGCCACACATACTGTTTAACCTTTCTCTCGGCCAAAGAGAACAGGGCACAACAACAACAACATACAATACGCAAGACAACCACCGTCAGCCTGGACACGAATGAGATTAACATACCCTCAGATTCAAAGTGTGCATCACGACAAAGTGAGGGGACAGTATGTGCCGCCAATGGCAATTACATTTGCTCCAGAGACACTTTGTATTTACATCAGCCCACTTTTCCTGTAATTCTGCAGAATGCTTTTTTCTGGGCTGGAGAGACAGGGTTATTTCCAGGCTCATTATGCCACAAAAAGCTGAGAGAGCAAAACATTGTCCCCAAGAAACCCAAGCCCATCAGAACATAATGAAATGCCCATCATGGCATTTACAATTGATGGGACCACAAGTATAGGAGGTGTCAGTGTATGCTGGAGAGTATTTTTGCTCTAAAACCTACAGCAACCACAAGGTTCCTGGACCAGAGAAATGTATGTTTCTACATATTCTTCAAATGAGTTATGCCTGCTATATTGTGGCACCTGTTGCAAAGCTGGAGACTGGAAAAATGACTCAGACCTGAAGAGAAAAATTTAGCATATTTTTTTTTTTTGCAGTTTTACATTTAGAGTGTGGTACTTGAAAATACACAAATAATGAGAGAGAGAGAGAGAAAATTGTCATTGGGGGTTGGGTGAGGGGTTGAGTACCACCGATACAAAGCTTAAACTACCCCACATCCACAGTTTCCAGAAGTTCAGAAGGTGGGATCCTCTGGTGAAAGGAAATTCCAACTTAAATGAGTAGAATGGCCTTGCCATGCCCTGCAGAACACTAACCCACAATCCCTCAAACTCTCCAGAGGCGATACACCACAGCGTCTGCTCATTCGCTAGAGCATTGATTCCCAATGTCAAGCAAACATGTTGCATATACTGCCTCAGGTGGGCTGATGTTTGTCCTTCTGGACTGCCCCTTTGGGCTCTGCCGGGTGTGAGGTGTTCCCTCCCTTACAGCAAGGTCTCAATAGGAATTAATACATATTTGACTTAAGGACCAGTGTTGGGGTAGTGATTACTCACTACTTAACTAAAATTGTAATGGGATTACTTTACTCATTACGTCCTGAAAAATGTAATTTCAAACCTCAGTACTTTACTTTTAACTTTTTTTAACATTCTAAACCACAAAGAAACACATTTGAATAAAATCAATGAACAAATCTGGAAAATACAAAAACGCCAATAGTTATTTTCGTAGTATATTTAACAACATATGGCAGTAGCAGCAGCAACATTAAACATGTATAACATGTATTTAATTTTAATATTTTTTAATTTTAATAATTATTATATTTATATAATAGTCAAAACTTAAATGTTTATTAAAATAAAAACATGTCTAAAGCATGTTTTGAAGTATTACAACTAAATTAACAAAAGCAAGGTCTTCATAAATTAAAAGTTCCAATTTTAAGGGGCTCTCAAATGGAGGTGCCTAAATCTATCCAAATCTCAGGGGAGAGGGAGGAAAAAAAAAATAAAAATAATCAACCCTGCTCAGAATCCACTGTTGAAGAAGAATCTATTTGCTCACTCCTCTCTGCAATAGTGGTTATATATGTTTGTTTTTACACACAATTGTGTAAATGTGCCTTCTCTTCCTTATATTAAATGCCTCTGTACTCATCACACTCACAGTCACATGCAGCTGCACCAAGGCATTACAGAAATCACACAGACAAGGACTTGTTATTAAAATTAGATTTTACAAAAAAATGTGAGAAATTAAAGTTACGTAGTCTTTAAGATAGTAACTAATGTGATTATAAAACGTTATCACATTACAGTAACACTGTGCTTTGTATCACATTACCCCCAACACAGTCAAGAACCACTGCTAGGATTTATACAATGGGTATTAAATGTAGTTCACCCTTCATAAATACACGCATGAAAATCATCTTTAAATATCGCCATAAGCCAAGGCCCAGAAGCAGTAGTATCTCCTGTGGAATGTTCTCCAAGTTCTCTAAGTCTTTGCGGACAGTCTGTTGATTTAGTGAAACAGCGCCACCGGTGGACAGAAGCTCATTCAGAGATCCTAAAATAATGCTTCAGAACGTTTACAAACATTACAAATATCTGGACAGCTCCTTAGAACCACACGTGATCATTTCTGGAGATTATGTCTGTTGCTTATGGGCAAGACTGACCCAAGTTTCCCCTCGCCAGATGTTCTTGAGAGTTTCCTCGGATTTCCTCAGAGTGCAGGGGACAGGATCTGTGGTAGTGTAAACAGACCAGTGCTACGTTCCCTGACAAAGTAATACTGTTACAGTGGATCAGATGGGATGTGTGTGTGTGTGTGTGTGTGTGTGAGAGAGAGAGAGAGAGAGAGAGAGAGAGAGAGAGAGAGAGAGAGAGAGAGAGATATGAGGGAACATCAATTGTCATCTCCCATTATCTACAGTGCTTTGCAAAAGCCAGAGGGCACTTTTCATTTTTCATATTTGGTTCCAGTCAGAACAGCCATGAAGTTCAAACACTGGTATTTATTTTTCAAGAGATGTTACTAAGAAGATTAGATAGGATCCTCTTACTTAACAAAATGAGTCAAAAGGACTGTGTTGGGGGGGGGGGGGGGGGGGGTAAAATGACAGAAAAAAAAATCATGCAAATGGAACACGTCTAATAAAATATAATATTAAACATTTGTGTTGGTTTCTATGGAATATGCTTTTACTTTTTTTTTATTCAGGCTTTTTTTTTTTTTTTAAATGCTGAAAATTGTAAAACTCCAATGAACACATCAGTGGGAGAGAAAACACACACACACAAAAAAGGAAACCAAAAAGGAACAAAATCATACCCAGTGTGGCAGGCAGCCACCAGGGGAGCAGGTGGGGGTTAGGTGCCTTGTTCCAGGACACCTCAGCCATGGATGTTGAGGGAGGAAACGATGCTGTTCCTTTACTCATTCCTTTCCCCAACTCCAATTTTCCTACTGATCAAGGGGATGAAACCAGCGACTTTTTGTCCCAAGCAGACGTCTGTCTCACATCAGTCCAGAGGGGTGACCTCAACATTTTAAAATTTATACTTCACTCTAAGTTCAGAATGTCCAGTGGTGGAGAACAGACAGGTCAACTGTGAAATTAACTGTCTAGGGACTGACGAATACCTTTCAATTAATTAAATTTAAATAAATAACCACCTGCAATTAATAAGATCATAGCTATGAAATCAAAGCAGGGCTAGCCTCAGGTGTTGACTCCACATCAATGCAACACTACTCAGTTTAATTAACTCACCCAAGAGGGAACCTATTAAGTCAGATATTTTTAGGATATTGTCCAAGTGCACAGTCTGCTGAGCATCAAGCGTCTGAGGACAATAAATATCCAATTCTCCATTGTAATCTCTCAAATGATCGGCAGATGTATCGACTCGCGATGAGGAATGCAAATGTGGCCAGCTGCATTCTTTTAGTCCCTAGACTGTAGACTGCACACAGGACAGCTGAGACACAAACCTGAAAGCCAGCTGAAACATCACAATATAGGTGTAAAGTGGGAATGTTCAGGATATTTATAGATTGAATGCATTTAAATATTTAGCAATATCGCATTAATGCTAATGCACACCCAGAAGACACTGCATGATTATCAATGCAAACTGATCAATATGAAGAATTCTGAATCTGAAAGTGAAAAAAGGGAAATAATTATTCCCAATACTGTAACAAATGTGACATGAAATAGCATACACACCTATATTCAGTGATCTTGTTAACTAATGATTAATTAGTGTTTAACTAGTTTGATAATGTTAGCCTACACTTACATAAATATATGAAAAAAATCCTCAGTTGGGAAACAGATCTATTAACAGCTTAGAGGAGAAAAAATGTCAGAAAGAAAAGGGTTAACATAACTGCAAATTGTCAGACGCCTCACTGTTTCAGGAGGAAAGTTTAAAAACAGCTACAGCATAAATAGCAAAATCATAGCTCTTCAATTGCACCATAAAAATAAATGTCACTGTTTGGAGTATAATTTAAAAATGAATGACTAAAAATCTCTGTAAATGCATGTCTAATATTTGATATGAACTTAATAAGCTGAATAGGTGACTAAGGCTGGTCAGTAGCTTTTGAGTATGGCTGAAAATATTTACAATCTCAGGCTACAGTTTAACACTTCCAGTAAGCATCTTGCAGTCGCCTACTTTGTTCCATTCTCACCCACTGCTTTGCCTACTAGAGAGACATTAGCAAGTTGAACACCAGTCATGTAAGATAAAAATAATGAAGACCAGCTGTTCTGTTCCATAACAGCTTTTAAAACAAGGTATAAAACTTCCTTGTGCCATAAACAACAAAGTTCCTAATAGTTATATTAATTAAGAAAATGTGATTAGGGTACTTTATGATGATTTGATTAAGATTTGTTTTATTAGTATGCTATTATTAAGTCATTACTGTTTTATTATTGTGTTATTATTAGTAAGGGTAGTAGTGGCAGGAAAAAAATAATAGTAGTAATACATCTTAGTCCCAAATGACACAACAGTCAAAAAACATTTCTTATATCACCATGAAAAGCAACATCATTCACTCCACTCAACTCTTGTAAAAATCACATGTCTGTCCAGCTTGGGCAATCCCAGAGGCAGCGGTGGTCTTACCTGGGTAGACAAGCAAAGCAATGAGCCATGCCATGAAGAAGAAGCACACAGGCTTATACATTCTTCAAAGTGTTGTGATGCTGCTACAGCTGCTTTCTGTTGTGCCACAAAGAAAAAAAGAAAACACACTCCCCTGCGTTGCTCTTGCTCCTTCCACTGCTGTGGTGTAATTAATGCTGCAGAAAGGATCCTCTTTTCACCCTTGGCTAAGCACTGGGTGAGCGGGAGGCAGTTTAGAATCCAGCGCAACTTCGACAGGCACCGCGACTGAGTTCCCATTGATTATTTTCACAGGCTAGGAGCACTAGACGAGCTGGAGCGAAGCCCCGCCCCCCCCTTCAGAGCTGATTGGCCATGGTTCTTGGCTGAGTGACAGCAGCAGGCATCTGGTGCTCCAGACCCGCTTTAGCTAAAGCTGTGGGAGATGGATCTACAGGAGAGCGCCAGAGCAAGTGCCTCAATAAAAGCAATAACCACCTTTTCAATATCCAGCCCGCTGGAGCTGCAGCTTTTTCTCCCAGCATTCAGCCCCCGTCTTTCACTCAGGCAATTTCCTATTTGGTTAACAGTGTTGAGAACAGAGTGCTGGACGCTCGCCAAGAACATAGATGTCACCATTGTTGTGACAGTGAGTGACAAAATGACAAGGTGACCTTGTGATTGTGCATAGTCTTCTCTGAGCGATTCCTTCATGCATTTGCTATGCAAACAGATTTCAGCTCTACCCCCTCCTTCTCCCCCCCGCCATGTTAAACGGCTCTCGCGGAACAAATATTGATGTGCCGTGTCAGAGAGAGTCTTGGCAGCATCTCAGAGATATGTACAAAGTTGAGAGAACAATCAGGACTCCAGCTTTACCTATCACAGCAGTGTAGGCTGGAATATTTGCCAAGGCAAAGTAAGTCATAGCACTGCAAACAAAGCGAAAGCATCAATTTACAGAAATATCAGTTACTCTTAGAGGTAAGACCAAAAACAGTAGTGGCTGCAGTTAATAATGCAGAAATTAAATATATACCATTTTTGCTTTGTTGCAGTACCTTTTAGGACAAATTTGAAAATTCAGAGCAAAACCTAATCAAAGACAAATATAACCTTCTTCAAAAAGGTTCTCTTATAGTTCTTATTTCTTTCTTATATTTTTTTCTTTAGAATTTTACTAAATTCAAGGGTAATAATGACCAACAAGCTCTTTAAATGAGCACACACACCATTAATAGGTGTAAGTCCATCATAATATTTGTAGTTTATGATTTTCTTTCATTTATCACTAAATAGTGCTTTGCATGGTACCTACTCAACTTGGCTAGGCTCTACTCTGCGCTTTTGGAACCGGGTATTTAATTATTTGGTAGCTGCTCACTTGTGGCTCCAAGCAAGCCGAATAAGGACTGAACATGTTGAAGAGTGCTGATTGAACAGAAAGATATGTCAATCACAAAGAAATGTAGACATCCAGCACAAACAGAGCATTTGTAGAGATCCAATCTGATTCACAATGACAGCTCGTAAAACTACATCACAATCTTTTGAAGAGGTACAAATGTTTCTTGGATTAGTGATGACTAAAGGATCCAGCAAGAGCTGGACAGTGCAACAAGGGAGAAGGAAAAACAAAAACACCACAACCCTGAAGTGGGCTGGGTTTCCCAAAGCAAAAAGATGACTCCTAAGAACACAAACTCTCCTTGTTTAGATGATCTTAACACTAAGAATTATTGGAGGAAAATTGTGCTCTGGTGTGTAGAGACAGGGTTAGAGATATGAGAGATTTGTGACATCACTGGCTACATTTCAGGGATGGAGGGTTGGGGGGCTAGAAAAGTTACCAGGGACCACCGACCCCAAAAAAATAATAAATAAGTATAGGTGAGTAGAGGTACTATGCAGTGGACAAGCACCATGAGCGAGCCCCCTACCACTAGTAGTGCTGTTTCACTAAATTCACACAAACTGAAGAAGAATTACAGAAACAGTGCTGTAAACTGTTGTAAGAGAACATTACCCATGAGATGATTATAGTTAGGGTTCAGTTAGGGGAAGGATTAGGTGTAAATTTAAAGCTTATTTTTCATGCCGGGAATTAATCAACTCCTGCTGTTTCTAACCTTCTGGATCATAGGCTTGGGATAGGTTTATGGTAAAGGTTAATATTCCCTGTTAAATAGCCATAACTACCCAACAAGTAGTACCTCCACAAAGGGTAGGCAATATTTAGTACATACACAATAAACCCTGGAAACTATATATATATATTTAGTTTTTTTTTTGTTTTGTTTTTTTTTGGGGGGGGGGGGTCAAACTGTAACTGAATTCACATGCCTTTTGGTTCAGTAGCAGCTTAAAATTGTTTGAGGTGTTGACACTAGTTATGACTCTAGCAGTGTACACCCTAGTTCAACAAATGAAATTCCAGTGACTTCTGTAAAATCATGCTTCTGCACTGCTGACTGGGGAAGCTCTAGCAGGGCAGAAATTTGAGGGACTGAGTTGTTGGAGAGGGTGGGGGTGGGAGTTCTATGAGCATGCCATGTTGGAAGTCACCACGTACATTGTTTTTTTTTTCCTGTGCTAAAAATGTATAGCTACAGTTACTGAGTCTTTCAGACAGAGTTGGATTCTGCCAGGATGCCACAAAAAAGTATGCCCCCCAGCTCCATAGTCGTTTGAAACCACTTCGACTTTTTCATACATTTCTCCACTGCATACACATGCCTGCATCATTATTATAATCAGGATGCACACTGAAACCAACACCACAGTGTGTGACAGCTAGAGTTTCCTGCAGATTATCATTGGTAAATTACAGCAAGCAAATTTGCATGTTACAAAAAACATGTTAAAAAATGTATTTATAAATAAATAAATTTAAAAAAAAATTGTGGGGTGTTTTCATGCGGGGCGACATGGTGGTGCAGCAGGTAGCGTCGCAGTCACACAGCTCCAGGGACCTGGAGGTTGTAGGTTCAAGTCCCACTCGGGGTCACTGTGAGGAGTTGGGTGTGTTCTCCCCGTGTTCGCATGGGTTTCATCCGGTTTCCTTCCACAGTCCAAAAACACACGTTGGTAGGTGGATTGGTGACTCAAGTGTCCGTAGGTGTGAGTGAATGTGTGTTGCCCTGTGGAGGACTGGCGCCCCCTCCAGGGTGTATTCCCATCTTGTGCCCAAAGACTCCATGGAAGGCTCTGGACCCACCGCGACCATGAATTGCATAAGCAGTTGAATGAATGTATGAATGTTTTCATGTGTATTGAGCAGTTATATATCACTTGGATATAGGAGCACAGACACTATTCCTGTCAAAGGAAAATCAATTTTGGTGTCACATAGAACCCTTTTCAGAAAGGTGCTGTATAAATCCATATAGCACATTCTCCATCTACCTAAAGAACCCTTTTAAGAACCACATTTAACCCTTTAATCATGCAAAGGTTTCCTCAAATGTTTAGGATTCTATATACACACACAACCATTTCCTTTAGTAAATAACCCTTGTAGAACCATCATGTTTTAGGGAGATGGTTAGGGTTGATTTACTGCAAGATTACTACCCTAAGTTTGTGTCTTTGAGGCTATGTTTCACAAAGACAGAACTCTGCTCTCCTCTGACTTCAGAGTATTGTCACTGCAGATGTGTGATTGGCACATATGGCACAGTGTTTACAAACAGTCACAGAATTGTCCACATGCTCCATTCACATGAAACACAGCTACTCAATCTGCATATGTTTTCACTGCAGCTCTTTATTGAGAATGAGGGAATTATTACTGTAAAAATTAACAGTGGCATTAAAAATGTATTGCCTGCCGTATGGACCAAAGATTGTCTGTGATCTGTTACACCATTACTAAAATCTAATTCTATTTCTAACAGGTTTAACTGTTAAAAATGGAATTGTTCAGATGGCAGGGTTTTGGGGTCATTTAACCCTGAACATTTAGGCTACATTCACATTACAAGCCTCATTTTTCAGTTACATTAGATTTCATTGTCATGATGGTTCATAATATTCATAATCATAAGTGACCTGTAACTATTTGCAATGTGAAAAAATATGTCTCTGAAATGCACATGGCCTCTGTCGTGTGAAAACTTGTTGTATTAAAAGCAGACGTGTTAGTACTTCATGTGGCCTTTAGGAGGATAGCAATGATTTTACATGATTAGACAAGATTGTGGGGGGGGGGGGGGGATATGTAGTGCACAGTAGGGTATATAATTGGTTTCTACACTCACGTGGTGCTTTGTATGTAGAAATATTAAACCATTTTTATTAGACTATAAAGTACACATCTTGCTGTTAAACTCTTGCCCTGTCTGGGTGTAGTAATTTTGGGATTATTATCTGTGAAGTACACTATGTATGGAGTATGGAGCTATTTGGGACTTAGCCTCTCCTCTCCATTGTTGTTTTGCCACTCTGCCAGTGCAGAGAAGGCTGAGAAGTAAGCGCATGCGTACAGGTAAAAAGCTAGAGAACTGGGCTTGTAACCAGAAGGTTGCTGGTTCAATCCCCAGAGCCGAGAGGTCACGAATGAAGTGCCCTTGAGCAAGGCACCTAAACCCCAACTGCTTCCCAGGTGCTGTGGCTAGGCCTGCCCACCGCATGTGTGCTCACTGCCGCCTAGTGTTCACTAGTGTGTGTGTGTAAATGCGTGTTTCGCTGCACAGATTGGGTTAACTGTGGAGAGAAATTCCTCTGTGTCCAAACACAGTGGGCAACAAAGTGATTCTAATTCTAACCATTCACATTCATGTCACATGCTCACAATTGGGATATGTATCTGATCTAAGACAACAAAGTGACTTAAATCAGGTTTTGGATTGGAAAACAGATTTGAGACATGCCTGGTAATGTAAACACAGCCTACTACACAATGTCACCATGTTTGCCATATACTCCCTAAGCTGCCTGAGCTTGTTGTTCCGTCCTGAGTCATGGACTTTGCTGCCTTTATTTTTGCAGACTTGCCCACAACCAGAGTCGTATTCCCCTTGGGGACAGCGTTACATAACGGTCACTGCTGGGTGGCTGAGTCGGTCAGACTGTTCCGGGCGAATTCCGCCATCCTACCACCATTTGAGAAAAACTATAAACAGACAATGGCCATCTTTAATCATATCAAGTGTGAGCCTGGACCCTTCAACACCTGAGAAAACTGCTAATGGCCAATACTGTGGCCTCGCTCAGAGACTGACCTTTCCAACAACCTTGGAATTGACTCTTACCAATCAGAGAGGAGTCGTCTTGTTTTTCCAGTCAGAGAATGAAAGATTTCTTCAGTGTTTCACACTCCCAAGGGTGTGTTTGAGGTAAAGGAGTGTTTATAAAGGGAGCTGCTGTATCATACGCAGGACTCGGGGGATGTGTTTTTCTAGGTAAAGGAAGAAAAATACAGCCAAAACAGTGTGATTCGACTGGTGAAAACTGCAGCAACTGGATTGCATTTAAACCTTCATGTCTGGAATTAAAAATGTGTGGCAGCAGTGTTGTGCTTTCCAACACAGATCCCATCATAAAAATATTAATAACGCAGTCAGATTCATTCCCAGTGCATGTTTGTGTCGTCAGACCCCTGAACTAACACAACAGGCCCTTCATTCAACATTATCAGGTCCTTTATTTGCTTTTCACAGAGAAGGTACAAAAATATGCAGTGTCTAGGGTGTCGTGAGCTGGCATAGAGAACATCCGACTGCACATGCTATTTCTGTTTGTTGTATTGAAAAAGACACTTGCAGATAAGAACAAGTCCACAAGGTCACGCTAATGGGGCTTTACTCAACTGAATTCGGTTCAATTTTGTGTGGTGCTTTTAACCACAGACCTCTAAAAAGCCACTTAACGAGCATCCTGAGGGTAACAGTGGCAGGAGAAAGTCCCCAAGAGTGCTTGAAAGGAATACTATGACATTGGATGTAGTATGTGTTAGTAGAACTGTATTCCATTCCCTAAAGAACTTTAATGGAAAAAGCACAATCTATTTGAAATGAGATTTTCAAACACCTCCTAAAAGGTACTGTAGGAGTACTGTAACATCAAGTTTCTAAGACAAAGAACCCTCTAGGAATGTTTATAATGAGGCTGTATACTTAGTGTATAGGACATGGCTGTATGTGTTACTATACTGAAAATTCTTAAGCAACTCTTGAAATAAATATTTCCACATTAATATGGACCTTAAATTGTCCAGGATTTATGACATGTATATTGGATTAGAGATGAGGACTGGATGTTAGTGTCAGATACTGATGCATTTAGGATCCCCATTGATCGTCTTCCCCGCGTGTCCTACCTTTGGAAACCAAATCTATGATTGGCCTGATTTCTGCTAATTATCGTCAATTAATTCTGACACACAGGGCCTTCGGTTCAGCTTCTAAAGTCCTAACCAATGGGAAAAACTGTATCTACAAAGATACCAGAAGAAAAAATTCAACAAAACCACACCTCATTTTGCTTGATCCACCTTAAAAACTCTGATAACCAGAGCAGCAGTAATTTTGGGTTGAGATCTGAGGTCCTCCTGATTGATATTCATGGAACTAATACTAGACAAGGACATATTCTTAGGACTTTACAGCAGCAACGGCAGCATGATTAATACTAATGTAGAAAACGGCTCAATGGGGGCTGGAATATTGATGGCACGTAATTAATCCTATGATTAATTTATCGTAGATAGATCATAATGAAATCATGAGCCCGTTTGCCTTTCAAAGAACTGGGAGGTACCTAGCGTGAACTCTGGAGATGAAAGCAAGTGGTGACCTCAGTGTGGAACTACTTTTACCTCAGATTCACTTGGACTTTGGAAGAACATTCTGCAGTGTTTTACAACCGACCCACTGAGTCCATCAGAGGTGATAATTACACCAGCAAGAAGCCCCACATGTCTTTCATTGTCTAGAACTGGACTGAGTCCAACAATAAACCACTTGATTGCTTGATTAATAAATTACTCGGAAGCAATTGCTTCTTACCGAGGGGTGATATTGAGTGCTCTGCTGTGCTTCATTCCCAGCCATTAGAGAACATAAGGGTGGGCTTGAATTCCTTTAGAGTTGATAGCAGCCTGCTGCATGGTCCTGAGGGAAGAGGATAGTCCTGATTCATGTGGCCCTTTCAGAGTCTCACTGGAGTACAGCTTTACCTACTGTGACCCTGGGACCACTAGCACCTGTCCGACCAGGAACAAATAGCACCTGTTTGGCTGAAGATAAATGGCACCTGGAACTGCTGGGCTGCACCTGGGCTCGGTGGTCAAACCGGGAGGAAAATGCTGTGGTGTCCAGGATTACAGGAGGTTGCCTTCAGTGAAATACAATGGCCTTCTAGGTCCAATGCGTAAAGACTGACTGATGCTGAGACTGATGTTTTAGGTCTAACACCTCTTCTAAGGGAAGACTGTCACTTTACTTAAAAAGGGACATAATACATCCTTTTTCCTCAAGCTAACAGTTCCTTAGAACATTAAAGATGATTTTCATGATTAGAATCAAAGACAATTTTAATAAATCAAGGTGTTTGCGCATTGAAATCTGGTCTAATGTGTTTACAAAGACCAAGTGTCTGTAAAAGCAAAAGGGGTTTGTACCAACATGGCGGAGAATCGGCTGAAAGACATCTCCAAACATTGAAAAAGCATTAGGATATTGGTCTATTCCTGTTCAAAGAATTACAAATGAGTTTCTGTAATTCAAACAATGATTAAAAAAGACATATCAGCCATGTACAAACACTCTTTGTTCTCCTCAAACATACCCTGCCAACTTAAGAAAGGACGCATCTGAACCTAAACAAAATAACGAACAGCAGCTCCGCACAATTTTAGCCAACACAGCATGGTCCTCCCCCAACTAAACAGCCCTATTCAGAATGACCAGTTTCATTCATCATTCTTTTAAATTAGAATAAGCCACAACTTATTCACCCAAATGTTGGGTGTCATGAATGAAGATACTCATAAGTGGGCAATGCATTTCTAAAAGTCTCTATACTTGACATCAGAAGTGGAGCAAAATCAGAATCAGAATAACTTGCATTCTGCATATGTGAACAATTTTGCTTTAAGAAGTTTTTCCCTTCTTTCTTCAAGCTTTAAAAAGAATTTAATAGCAGTAATTAACATTTCCTACAGTATACAAGTTAAAATCCACAAAAATGCAGATACTTAGATGTTTTTCTTTGGAGAGTGAAGATTTACTAGTTACTAGTCACCACTTACTGGAAAAGCTATCCAAGGAAATGTATTTCTTTGTATGCAACAGACAACGCACATGGAGTTTTTTTTTTTCTTTTCAATCCCCCCACCATTTTCCATCATTAGCAATATTGAGAGTTTCTAACTTTTTCATTTCTAAATTCTTTTAAAAAAGTAAGCGTTTCCATTCTTTTATAAGAACATCAAAATGCTAATTTTGAGAACCTTGAGAACACTTTGTCCCTGGAAAGCATGTATTACAAGGCCACACATGCACATACACTTTTTGCGTATTCCATCTGAGAGCCATTGGACATTTGTTAGCTCTTAAACTTGTTTTAAACAGCATGCTACATTATGTGGCCCTTCATTAAAGAAGGGATATCACACTGCTGCGGTTGGCAGCACTTAAATAATAAAATGAAGAAAATCTCCAAACATCATCCTCCCAGATCGGCCATGCTGCGCCGCTTATGTTCAAGTTAATGGTCGGGATGGGCCAGCTCGCGTTAAATGGGCCTGTATGGGGTCTGATATTGGCTCTGTGTGTGTGTGAGAGAGAGAGAGAGAAAGGGGGAGAAAGAGTGAGTTCTTCAGGGGACATTTGTGGCGTGTGTTTGATCTACTGTGGGGCTATTAGCTCTGCACACCAGCCATAGTGCAGATGGCACCAGCCTCTCCCACCTGATTTAGCCCTTAAAAGGCAGAGCTAGTGCAAGAATGAGAGAGAGAGAGAGAGAGAGAGAGAGAGAGAGAGAGAGAGAGAGAGAGAGAGAACACAAGGCAGAGTCAGTGAGCCATTGACTGTCTGAGCTATTCTAATGAGAAATGCCACCTTCGATCACTCACTGACAAAATCTCCATTCAGAGCACCGCATGATGCAAGAGATGCTTCAGTGGCTGCAAGTACATATAAAGCCCATTCAACTTTAATAGAAGCCGCATGGATTGAACGCTGCGATATCACGGCCATATTGTTCATTTGAAAGTTATATCTGGTTTCACAGAGACACTGAAGAAAAAAATAAAATGGAGAGGAAAAAAAACCCACTCACAAACGCCTGAACAAGGATCATTTCTGAAACTCCTACAGACATGGGTAGATCTCATTAAAGAAATAATGCATTTTTCAGACTAATCTCCATCTGCTTTATCTGGGGAATAGTGGGCAATAATTTCCACGAACTTAGAAATCAAACCCAAAAACCTTTTATATATAATATTGATTTAAACTAGTATTTAAGCAGTATGTTTGAGCTTAACTGTAGTATCTTTATTGCAAATTTAGAGGATAGAATTGTGTTTGAAGCCATTATCTACTCTCCTTATATCAATATACTGTCCTCATTAGCACTAGAGGCTAGTTTTAGCTTAGCAAGCAGGTCAAAACTGCTGCACAGTACAACACAAGTTCAAGCCCAACTCAGTGATGAAACTTTGATGTAAACCTCATTTGTGTATGTGGAGTCATTAACTATGCTACTCATGCTAGTTTGTTGTTTTTGTTAGCACCAGGAGCTAGCACTAACTAGAAATAAATAGAAAAATAGACATCTGAGCAACTAGACTGTTCTAGGGTGTATTGAACTAGGTAATTATTAGCCTGCAAAGGCTTTCAATGTTTATTTGGTGATTAATTTAAATGTATATAAATGGAGTGCATAAACTGTATCATATATTAGCCAAACTTTAAAAAAGGGGAAAAAAAATAAGTTGTGTGCATTGCAGTGGAATATAGGCAGAGTTTGAAGGCAAAGGCGGAGTGTTTACAATGTGTATAATGTGCAAATTATCTGCAATACGTATTGCATTGTAATTACTGCATGGTTTTAATGTGAGTTCATACATTCATTTTGATCAAAGGACCATTCCCAGGATTCATAAATATACAAAATACAATCTATCCTTGTGCAATGTGTGCAAAATGTATTTCACCCTCATACAATGTGCACTAAATGTAGGTTGTCTTTTGGATGTACATGTGAATTGCTCACACCTATGTTGCATGAACAAGCACCTTTACAGACAGTTTGTGTGGCTTTAGGAAACCAGTGCCACCTGTGGAAGGGAGGTGGCATAGCGATTTTAAAATAAGTACAAATTACAATCCAAACAAAGACATTTTTACAAATATATGTAGTAAAAATAATCATCATAAAATGTTCTAACTTTAATACCTTTCTAGAAATTGTAATAATTCATTAATTCAATCATTCAGTATCTGAAACCGCTTATCCAGCTCAGGGTTGCGGTGAGTCCGGAGCCTACCCAGAATCACTGGGCGCAAGACAGGAACACACACTGGAGGGGGCACCAGTGCTTCGCAGGGTGACACGCTGACATATTCCCTCACACCTATGGACACTTGAGTAGCCAATCCTATCAAGCCACCTACCAACGTGTGTTTTTGGACCATGGGAGGACACCGGAGCTCCCGGAGGAAACCCACATGGACACGAGGAGAACACACCAAACTTCACACAGACAGTCACCTGGAGCAGGACTTGAACCCACAACCTCTACGTGCCTCTAGCTTTGTGACTGCGACACTACCTGCTGCGCCACCGTGCCGCCCCATTGTAATAATACATACACAAATTGCCTGACCTAAATATTCCGCATGTAATACTATTTATATTTGAATGTAGAGAAAATGTATAGAGTCATATAAGAGTTGGAGTAATTATTAAGCTGCAACTTAAGTCTGTTGACCCATAACAATGCACTAAAGCAATACAATATATTTAATGTGCACCCTGTCCTCTAGTGACTTCATAGCAATTCATGTGATGCTCTAGCTGCAGCCTGTGATTAGTTTGAGGAACGTGTCTCAAACTGATGCGAACAATTAAAAATTCAAGGTCAGCTGTATGTCATGATCAGATATTAGATCCACACAGCATGTGCCCCATCTTGGGAACATCCTGATAGTTATAGGCACAAGCTCATAATAAGAATGCCTAGACATTAGTGAAAGTGGCCTAAATGAATTTTGGAGGGGGGAGAGGGAGAGCGACGAGAGAGAGAGAGAAGCAGATGGAGCATGTAATTATAAAGGCAATGACTTGGCAGGCTAAGGAGGCATGTTAAAGGAATTATTGTTTTCCCACGGATAATAAATCTTATTTTCCTTTCAAAACTTCTCCTCTCGCCGGTAATATGATTTGTCATATTCACAGTACTTTTTTTTTATTCCCCTCCCTCTGCTGAGGAATAGACAATGTCTGAAAAGAACAGGGAAGCACAGCCCCCACTTGACTTTCAGAAGTGTACATCTCTTGGCTTGAAGAGCAATTGTTGCAATCAAGAAGTGAGAGGAGTCCAATAACTAAACTGAGCAGCCACAGTTATGGTGTGTTTATACTTAGAGTTATGTTTCCTAGGTCCAGATCAAAGAAGAAAATGCATGCAGCTTGAGTAACAGTTTGATTAGAATAACAAGGAAACACAAATAATACCCTCTTTTGTGAGCAGTTCCTCAGCTTGAATGAGTAATGGAAATAGGCTCCTTTACGGTGCAGATCATAAACGTGAGTGAGTTACAGGTCAGTATCATTAAGTACTCTACATTCTGCAAATAAAGAAATACATTTTTTCAAAAATCATGTACATACCTAACACAGGGTACAGAGTAAACATTTCAAATCAGCTTCAGGAATGTTAAATAATAACTATATGTAAAGAACAACAGATGTTGATACCTGTATCTGTTTACATTGCCTATAGGAAAATGAATGTACATGTAATACATGCATCTGCATCACATAGAAAAGTCTATTTCAGATACAAATAGTGTTCTTTGTTCCAGTCTCATGGGCTGTATGTGTGTCTCGTTTTATCTGTTTATCTGATATTTATATAAAAATGACAGCGTAATACTTTGCAGCTTTTATACAACATGAAATGGAGAAAACACTAACTGTGATTTCAGTTGATTACAGTGTTGGTGCAACTTTAATACAGAATACAGCTGGTAGTGGTTATCTGAGTGTGAACTGAGGGTTTTAAAATTCTAGTCAATTGAGCATCAGAAATATATCAGAAATCAAAGTGGGACAGTTCTGTTGCAGTACTGACCGTGGATATGAATATGATCTTCTGTACAAAGCTGTGAGGGATTCATAATTTAAAAATAAATAAATAAAATGATAATGATGACAATAATAACAACGGGCGGCACAGTGGTGCAGCAGGTAATGTCGCAGTCACACAGCTCCAGGGACCTGGAGGTTGTGGGTTCATTTCCCATTCCAGGTGGCTGTCTGTAAGGAGTTTGGTGTGTTCTCCCCGTGTCCGCGTGGGTTTCCTCCAGGTGCTCCGGTTTCCTCCCACAGTCCAAAAACACACGTTGGTAGGTGGATTGGCGACTCAAAAGTGTCCGTAGGTATGTGTGTGTGTGTGTGTGTGTGTGTGCGCCCCGTCCAGGATGTATTCCCGCCTTGCGCCCAATGACTCCAGGTAGGCTCTGGACCCCCCGCGACCCTGAACTGGATAAGCGCTTACAGATAATGAATGAATGAATGAATGGATGGAATAAAGTAGTGGAATAAAGTAGCTCTCAATATAACAGTAGTCGCATAACAAGAACACAGCTTCATCAATATTGTTAATTGCACACTGGAAGAGGGAAGAAAACTAACCTTTATATGGCACCTTTGTGATAACGGTAATTTTTACAATCATCTTTTGCCAACCTAACAACAGTTAATCTTCCCTAATCTTGGTTCTGTGGTCACAGCACCATTTTTGTTTGAATTTAGATGTGTGTTTTGGAACGTCATCCTTCTTGAAGCTCCAACCATGACCCAGTTATAGTTCTTTGGCAGAGGCAGTCAGTCAGATTCTCATTTGCAATCCCCTGGTATTTCCTGCCGTCCAGGTTGCCATGTACCTTGACAAGGTTCTCAAGACCTTTGGAACAAAAACAGCCCAAAACCTCCCAACACAGAGGGTATGATGTTTTTATTTTGTACAGAGTTTCTTATAATGCCAAACCCATCTTACGTGTTTGCTGCCAAAAAATGTCAGCTTTTGTGTCTTCTGACATAATCCTGTACCATTTAAAGCTCCAGCATTATCCAGAAAACTGAGTTAACCTTTGTTTAATCAGGTCTGTTCTTTCTACACAGTATTTTGACATGGAGGTGGGATCTAATTGAAGAATTGGAGTGGCATGTGTGATAGAGTTTAGGGGAAAAATGGGGCACCAACAACTTAAATGCCCTGAGGCACCAAAGGATTTCAAATTCTTTTGAAATATCACTATCCTATTTTTATCCTGTTAAAATCGCAGCGCATCCACTGCACAAGGGGGTCGAGGAATGGTTGGAGGAGTATAAAAATGGCCAGATCTCAATTTAGAATTAAAGGAACCAATTAAAGGCATTCCTTTTGGAAGATTGTCCTATCCATCTAGTGCAGTTCAAGAAATTTATTCATTCATTATCTGTAACTGTTTACCCAGTTCAGGGTCACGGTGGGTCCAGAGCCTACCTGGAATCATTGGGCGCAAGGCGGGAATACACCCTGGAGGGGGCGCCAGTCCTTCACAGGGCAATACACACATACACACACACTCACACCTACGGACACTTTTGAGTCGCCAATCCACCTACCAACGTGTGTTTTTGGACTGTGGGAGGAAACTGGAGCACCCGGAGGAAACCCACACGGACACGGGGAGAACACCCCAACTCCTCACAGACAGTCACCCGGAGTCAAAGCCACAAACTCCAGGTCCCTGGAGCTGTGTGACTGTGACACTACCTGCTGCGCCACCGTGCTGCCCTCAGTTCAAGAAATTATTCCTTAAAATTTGCCAGTGGTCTGTATACAGTACACGAAAATGAGAATAAACTAATTATTTTTAATAAAACAACCTTATTCTGCTCATTAATATTGGTGTTTCAAGGCTAACATCTATTGAATTATTTTTAATGTTGTTCAGTTAATTATTTGAGATTACATCAAGCGAGGCTGTTATTTTAGGTTCATTTTAGATAACACCGCTGTGAGTCACTTACAAGGACAAACACATGCGCACACACACACACAGCTGAGCATGCAATCTCTAAGCACCCACTTGTTTATGGAGACGATTTAGCATTTCAGCAAAGTTCCAAATTAGAATTAAAAGGGTTCCTCTAAATCACTTAACCTGCGAGAATACATTTATTTCTGCACATTTACACGACGGATGCCGTGACAGTTAGTGATTCTTCCCCAAGGGCTGCCGGGTGAACCAAGCAGAAATAATTATTTTCAGTGCCATGTTTCCTCAGACGTCTCATCCTCGGAATAATGAATGAGGATTTCATGCAATGAATAAAAGTGCACGCTACCGAGAAGCTAGTGCGCGCGTCTGGCGCTTTAGGCTACATTCAGACAGTTGGTTAAATCTTTGTTTTAACAGAGCACGCATTGTGAAACTTAGCAGACTGGCTTTGTAGCATAGTTACCAATTGGGTTACACTGCGTTTTGTTTTTGAAATTGTTTAATAAAAGTACATTTCAATGTTTGTTTGGGGTCATTTTTTGAATTCAATCAAGCTTGTGTTATCATTCCAATCAGTAGGATTAAGTAGAATTACAGATACATTAAAATATATATATATATATATATATATATATATATATATATCAAAACAAAAACAAACAGACCCAGTTGGGGAGCACTTATTCAGTCGAACTACATTTTTAACAAATTTATGGGAAGCTCATCCACACCAAAGACCCTACTACACAATAGAATGCACCTGTGGGCGGAGTCTGCGATGGTTAAAAAGCAACTACACCTTTTTTTCTCTCTCTAATTCTTCATATTTTTGTTTTTATTTCTCCCTCTCCATCTCTAATTCCACCCATTAGTTACCCTCTACTGATCAATGCCATGACCTGAAGTCATTCAGAGCAGAGTATTTATTAAGTAAAATGGATCACAGCACCAAAAGCAAACAAAGGTGTGTGTAGATTCACTGGTCATTTTGGACAGTTGACAGAATGGCTATATTCGTTTATTACAAAAATATAATTAAAATCACATCTGGTTCCATTCACCAGGAATGCAAAGAAAAGGGTGGCTTCTCTGTGTTCAAACCCTTAATGACATGGTATACATCTCAGCTAGTGAACCTGCAGGGTTATTTGGAGGGGAAAAAAATGAAATTAATAATAATATTAATAACAAAATCAACCAAATTCCCCTTGATTTCAATCAGACCCCAGTTTATTTTTTTTCTCCAAATGAAAACATGGCAGTCCAAGCCCTGAACACTTGATCAGGTTAAAAATAATTTGATTGGAGCATTAGATCCAGCCGTCTGTGGCCCTTTTTACTGGCTATTAGAGACTCTGCCCTGCTTCCATCAGCTTTCTACAGGCCTGAAAAACCACAGAACAGACGGTCGCTGCCGGTGGTAGCCAGTCCATTTTTGCGAGGGCAGAAAGGAGGGCTCCACCTGGGTCCATAGAGGCAAGCCAGAACATATGCATACATATCCTTTCCAAACCAGTCAGGGAAAATTAATAAATAAAAAGAATGCTTTTAAAAATGTCTTAAAATTTATATTTGTCATTTTTATATATTTGTGATTTTAAGATTAACAAAGAATATATAAATTTAAAATTAATAAAGAATATATATTATCTTTCATATGCAAAGGCAAGGATAAGGTTGGGAGTGAAATTAAATAAAATGATGTATCCACTTCTTTTGTAGGACTGGAGACAAGGTATGAAATGATTCACTTCTTAACAGACAGGAATACAACATTTAATCCTTTTCCTCCAATATCAACTTCATGTGGCTAAACTACTCTAGGCTGAATGTGGAGTCATATGAATGTGTATTCGTGGGTGGGACATGAGAATCCTGAATTTAAAGCATGTTGTTTCCAGCCTAGTTCCCATATATAGATCGTTTGTACTGAGGTGCTGATCCTATTCGTAGAAACTTCAACAAATGTTTACTATGTAGATCTTTTTCCATATGATAGCATGTTTAAATTGAGAAAACCTTATATGCAGCCAAAAGCAACGAGAGCCTCAAATGGTTAAGCAGCTCACAGAGGTGTATGAGCAGTCTCTTTATGCAGAATATCCACATACAAGGAAGGAAGACAAAATATCCTGCTGATAAACACCGCACATTATCTTTTGTTGTGGGGAAATGATTACAATCTTGGCAGCGCAATAAAGGAAAAGCAAGAGTATGGCCGCATTCCTCCAATTATCCGAGTCCTTGTGAAAGATAAAAGACACTCAATGAAATGATTTGTTAATAATCTGCACAACAGTTCTGCCTCAGCAGAGCATAATTAAAACAGACAAGCAGGATTGGGTCCATTTATCTTAAACATCAGCGATGTGTCTGATTCACTGTAAATCTGCAACATCTCTCACACACACACAGACAGAGAGAGATGGAGAGAGACACATTTTTCTACATTCTCCATGATTCTTCCTTATGACAAGGTTGACTACAAAATTCTCAGACAGATTGTAGTGTGTGTGTGTGTGTGTGTGTGTGTGTGTGTGTGTGTGTGTGTGTGAGATGGAATTAATCAAATAACAGAACTGTCTTACTGACTACAATTGCAGGTATTTGGACACAAATAACAGAATTCATTTAACAAAACTTTAAACCATATCTTCACTGTCCAAACACATGTATCTCAACAATAGTAGCTTTATAAGAGAAGGGGAAGGAAAAGATAAAAAAAATAATAAATAAAAATAAAACTTCCAATTGAAGTCAATGTAAAAACATGATATTCCAAGGAAAACATTTCCTTGCACAATGAAAAAACAAATTAAAAAACTGGTCATCCCAGAGCCCAGAACTCTACATCATTAAATGTGTATGCAGTTCACGCATATTGTGGTCAATGATGCACCCTCCATACCCCAGACCATCTGAGATTTAGGGCTTGTTTTTCCCCCCCGCACAACACAGTTTCAGATTGCATTTTTGATACAGCGCTATAGGGATGGGTTGTATGCACTTTCTTCATACTTCAAAATATTAACACACTATACAATATTACTGGCAATATTCTCTCATTTTGAGAAAACATCCATGTTTTTAAAAAATGCAATATTACTGTTATAACACCAACTGTAGCAGATGTATTAAGTGACAACGGTTTTCCAAAACATTTCCAAGCTTTATGTAGTTATATTTATTACAGCAACATAACAGTTTAAAATGCAGCACCATCTGAGGGCTCAAAGGTCACACACATTTCCTCCAAGGGTAAATCCCTGAGCATTCTTTTAAAAAAGAACGAATGAATGAAAGCTGTAATAAAGGCAAAAGGTGGATGTAGCCCAAGACCCTTACTTCGGGATGGAGTGGGTTGGCTAAAGCTTTGCCGCTGGAAGGTGGAGCTCAGAGCCAGGCCCCCAAGTCACACAGACTGAGGTGCTGTGGATATTCAAATTGAGATAAGCTGGGAAAGACCGGGGGACATGCTGTCTGGCTCCTTTAATACCCTAAGAGATCAGAAGTGGAGAAGAATTACAGTGCAAACACCAAGGTCTGACCTGTTCACAGTCAAATAAGGATTCATCAAGTTGCAGTCTATGATGACGTTGAACTCAGCTGTGGGACGCTGTCTTCACTGAGCCTGGGGACCCCTGTAAAGACCGGCTGTCAGAGCTCATCACCATTCCCTCGGACAAGGGCCATAATTAGCCGTGTACTCAATGACAAAGTCTGCATCATTCAGCTCACATCGCAGCATGACACTGTGGGCAAGTAACGTGGGTCCTCCTCGTCTGCCTTTTGTAATACACCCTTTACAATATGGTCCAGATTTAGAAGGCCAGAAACCCTTTTGCCACACTGCAGTGATTAGTGTGATGCAGGGGAGGGGGAAATGCATGATTTTATTTTATTTATTTATTTATTTTTTTAAAGCCTGTATAAAATTCCAATACTTATGTCAGATATAAGATTTCCCTCAAAACAACCAACTGGCCACCCCAGCCCAGACATTTTGGGATCACGTGGATCATGAGGTGTCAAACTCAGTCCTGCTAAGTTCTTTTAAAAAAAATAAAAATAAATAATAAAAATGGCTATAATAAGGGCCAAGGTCTAAATGCTAATAATATATATATATATTCATGCACATGTTGAGACCATGTACCAATTTTACAAATATTTAAGACCTGCCAAACCCAGCGATCCACACTGTACACTTGGCAAAGTTATTAAAAGCGATGCTAGACTGATAAAGTCAGTCACTCTTCAGGGGATGTGTGTTTTTTGTATAATCTCCAAAGTGCTTTTGCTTTGGGTTAAAATTCCATGACGAACAGATGGTTGCTGTGGCAGAGTGGGTAACACCACTGCCTCTACTGTGAAGGCTAGGGTTCAGTTTTCTGTCTGGGTAAGCCCACTCTGCTGTGCCAATAATAATCCTTAGATAAGACTCCTAACAGGACAGTCACCCACATCTGAAGCATGGTCACCAGTGTAAGTCACCCAGCTGACTGTAATAACATCTGCACAGAGCTGGGAGTGTGACCCAACAGAAACGGATCAAATTGTTTTGGGAAAGTTATTGTTAAATTAACTTTCATTCAATGTGAAGAAAATTATTTAGGAAATACAATGTTCTGATCTGACAGTGATGACATATACATCATATGATGCAGTTTCCTGCACCTGCCTAAATGGGAGATGCAGGAATAGTGAGTGACAGGCTGAACTAGAGCACACAGTAGCACATTAGCATGAAGCACTAATCAGAATTTCATGTTCATGTATTATAACTGTAAATAGAGAGAGCGAGAGATCTGCTCCTACAATTGTGGCCGCCTACTCTCTAGGGGGTCTCGTGGCTTTTTTTTTTTTTTTTTTTTTAAGCTTTCTGAGCCCCCAGTTCCAGACATAGCCCCAACCCATACAAAAAATCTCCTAACACTCTCACAAAATAAAAACCAATAAATACATCTTTAATATAATGCTTTTGGAGGGTATTTCCACTGCCCACAGTTTTATATCTCCAAAACCATATTCACTAAGGAAGTACATGGTGATTCATTTTCCTATTGTGTAGGTACATTCGTTTGACAGCAGGATAAGAAACCAAATCTATGCAGGGCTTTAGCTTTACTGCTAGCTAAATGAATACATTTTTATATAAATAAATAAATGAAAAACAACTACTTAAAAAAAATTCCAGAAAATGTTCAGGTTTCTGTGCCATATGCTTAACAGAGGCAGGTTCTGTGGTTGAGCTAATGAGCTAACAGAGATCACCATTCAAACACTGGATGATGATGATCATCGGGAATGGTCCAGAGTTCTTCAGTTACCATATATCATTATCTGTTGAGGAGTACAAACATGTAAGCACAGGTTTTGAAGCCCTTGGCCAATGAAGAGTTGATGCAAAAATATTTTGCACACGTTTCCATCGTATAAAGATAATGATACAATGTGCCATTACATACGTATGTACTGATGATGTTTTATGCAATTTCATGCTTCATATTTATGTTCAATATAATGAAATATGAATAAAAACCGTACATCTATTTTTTTTAAGTTGCTTACACACACACACACATTATATATATATATATATATATATATATATATATATATATATATATAAACACCACATACACAGGAACACTGACCATCCTTGCGCACTTACAGCCTTCATCCCCCAATTTCTGTAACTTCTGACTCCCTCTCTGTCCTTGAGAACAGCCACATGACTACCCTAGCTCTGAGATTTGTCTTCCGAACCGACCCCAGCACTCAAGCAACAGTTTTTTTTCTTCTTTCGCTCTCACATCACACACCTCAGTGAAGGCACAAAGCATCTGCTCTCACCCAGGATCATGCAGTGTTAATGTTAGCACAGGGCCTAGCACTCATTTGCAGCGGAGTGAATAATGACGACATCACGCCAAGAGATCACTTTCCTCTCAAACCTTCCTCTCCATCATCTTTTCTCAAAGTCACTCTGACAAAGTAAAGAGTGTTGACGCTGGAGGAAAACCGCTTCACCTTCCATGTAGCGTTCGCTGAACGGCGTGGTAAAAAATAAAAAAGCTGCTATGAGACACAGTAAAGTTCCTCGGCAAGGCTTAGTGTAACTGAAGTGCTAATGTGTTCATCTGTGTTCGTCTCTAAGCTGCTCCAAAAGAAAAAAAAAAAAAAAAGTGGAGAAGAGAAATAAAGAGGACAAACTCGACTCGATGACATAAATAGACTCTAGCAGATAAGAGTTTATGGCTCAGCATGCAGCTAGCTGCCTCCTGCTTGTCCTGAGGGAGAAAATGTGGCAGAGAAGATGTTTACAAGAACAAGGCTGGATAAATGCACACTTCAAGCTCACCATAGTACCACTCTGTTGTTCGGGGTTTTTTTGCTTTTTTGTTCCCCTTCTAACAGCTGCGTTTTTAATCTTTCTTTTGTTCAATCTTACCAATTCTTGCCATTAGCTAAAACTACCCGAATCTCTCTCTCTCACACACACACACACAATGTCACAAACCCAGAAGGTAAGAACAAATAAGCCAAATGCTGCTTCTTTTCAAATCCCTCCGAGCACAATGCCACTGGACAGCTCAGCACACTTGGAGAAGAATTCTAACAGGCACCAGCTAACAGACGCCCATGCTGCATGGCTGCCACTGAGGGCAGAAGGAAGGCCATCCCACCCACACAGCTAGGCTAGAGCAAGGCTAATTATGTTCTATTGGAGCCCCGACCTTGGATAACTGAGGCATCACCGGGGATTGAACCAGTGATCTCCCGATGATAGGGCCAAAGCGTATACTACTGGACCACTTGGGAGCCCTCTTTAATCAGTTTTAGCGACAGTGACTAGAGGGAAGAAGTAGAAGAAGCCGTAGCTCGACACATGGCAGGGTGTTGTGTCACTGCCACATGTCAACAGTGACTAAAACTAGACATGGCCTGGAGATATTCCCAGCTACAGTCTTCTTTTTCATGGTGGAAAACAACATGGTGTGATGTCATGATGTCCCAAATTTGCAATCTGTTTGCTATTGCCATGTAACTTAGTGTTAGCATATTAGCATGCTGTTGCTGATCAAAACAAGAGCGTGCTAATTATCACTATAATTGCTGATTGTTATCATCCAGTCATGAGGAACAGCGTAATCACGGAGAACGGAGCACATGCACAATTTACAGAACTTTTTATAATCTATTTAGAGAGACTTCATTTGCAGGGTTTTGCTATGGACAGCAGGTGGGCCTGAACTCCTCACGGTCATTCTTGCTGTCAGCTTACGTTTACAACAAAAAGGTGTCAGAGCTTCAGAAGTCAATTTCAATTGCAGTTCCCAAATCAGAGCTCAGCTGCTGACCTGGTGCAGGCAAATAAAAAGGGGTTCTAGATATAATCTATGTTGAAATATTGTTTGTGCTTTTAAAAACACATGGTCTTCATTTTTAACACAACATGCTGATAAATGTCAAGATATTATGCATTTATCTTTTTGCTTCTTTTTTCCAAATAAGAAACAACCTGAACCGTCCTCAGAGGCCTTGGGAAAAGCTCTAGCAGTGAACTCTGTCTCAGCAAATTATGATTAACTGGATTTGCTCAAAAGCTCTAAACCACTGCCACAAGCTGTTTGTCTAAATTTGTTACATAACTGCTGGTAAAATGAACAATATGCACAGATAAATTATATTAGGGCAACCTGAATTACTTAAGGCAGTCACTTTCTATCCAGTGTAAGCTCAGCCACTGGGTTTTACAGTACGGCTCCTAAGAAAGTTCACAACAGAAGGAAACACTCAAACCCTGCAGTACAATTGGCCCTAGCTATTGCATTTCTACTTAAAACGGGACATATATTACACTTCTTTCACAAGTTAACACAGTTGTCTCTTATTGAAATGTTTGTGACATATGGTCAAAATACCACAAGGGTCAACAACCACACCACCATTCTCCTTTTCTAAACAGCCCTGTTCTTAATGACTGGATTCAGCATCTGTTCCTTTAAATGAGAATGAGCTACAGCTGTGTTCAGAGCAAGAGCCCAAGAATATGGAGTAAAAAGTAGGAGCTCAGAATGTTTATTTAAATGGGTTCTATTTTTTTTCCTATGTTAACCTTTTAACCATATTCCTATCAGTTCTCATTCCTCTGTGCTCGTTGTGTCCATTTCAGTCATTAAAACCTCACCTTTGCAATCTCACATAAACATGGGTCGAACAGTGTAGTTAAAGGGACTCACACAAGAGGGTGAGACAAGTCTGTGTCTGCGCTCTAAACCCACACAAAACCAGAACATTTTATTCTCCATTTTCTAACATGGGAAGACCAAAAAAAAAGAAAGAATGGTCTCATTTCACAGGTTGTGGGCTGGAAGGCTCCAGATCCCCAAATTAATGTGCACACCCACAGAACAAGTGATTCTTCTCATAATAATGACCCTTACGGGTTTCTTTCGTTTTCCAGTTTATTATATGCTTTGTTATTGCCTTTAATTCTTTCCAAGAGTTGTACAGAAAGCACAGCTTAACCATAGAAAAACATGAAATGAAGCAGCAGTGAATGAGCCTAGGGTCTCCATGCCCAATGCAAAGCAAGGTATACGGCTTTATACCCCCTGTATATTCAGCATAGAGTTATGGAACATTGGAGCTAGGCTGTCTGAAGTAATGAAGCTCCATCCCATACCAATAAATGTTTAGAGTATTTGTTTACAATGTTTCTTCCTCATTAGGAGGGAGCTTTGACAGATATGACAGTAGCCATGTGGACATTTTTACCTAAATTTGGTTCCTTAAATGCTACGTTACTGTTTTTAGGAGGTCACAAAAATATGCTCCCACTGTAACAGTAGCCATGAGAATATAAATGGGTAAATGTTTTTTGAAGATTTGTTTCCAACTTAAATGGAACTTTGAGGTTGAAGTGAGCTATTTTTTTATTATTATTATTATTTTATTCAAATTTGGCATGCCACCTTATTCCACCTTATTCCACCTTACAAGACTTACTTCGACTTTTAAAACCTTAAAATATTCAACTTATTTCACTTAAAATAATGCAGTCAGCTTCATGTTAGCTGACATTTTAAGGCTAACATTTAGGCTCCAAACTCACACCTGTAACATGCTCAAGTCTTAATTGTGGGACATGGAATGCTGGGCACAATTTCTTAGTGGCGGGAAATGGAGCGCCAACTATGGAGCATAAAGCTTGTGGGTAAGGACACCCACCTCTCCCCAACCCCATAATACAAACAATTTTCATCACCATGTTTGATCCAATTCTTTGAATATCCCTTCAGTTTGAACACACTAACATCAAAGCCACTCAGGGAAATGGAACATAGCACAACCCATATTACATAATGTAATTCCACATGATTCATGCAATTACATCTTCCCATCAGAGGGGTCACCAATTCCCCAAATTTGTCAAACTTACACAGTGGAGCTTTAATGAGCACATGGTTGACCCACAGAAGGGAAAACTGCGAGAGGGGGGGACTTGTTCTGTAGGAACTTGAATGTTTTGTTTTACATTCTGAAGCCTATTACAGCTGTGGTGACCTCAGAGATTCATTTGAAAACCCTTCTCCTGGCGACTGAGCCCGTAAGGTGTAGACTAGAGGAAAGGAGCAGTTTGCTGACATCGAAACTGATGAAGCCATCTACCACAGCAGTAATGACATTTTCTGCTTACTCAGTTTGCACTCTATTGGCAAGCTCTCATCACATCAGCCCAGTGGGACAACGCTCATCTGATTTCCAGCAACATCAGGCACACTGTAATTGTTTGATTTGAACATGCGGGAATGGCGTGATGGAGTATAATGGCCTATGACTAACTTTGTTTCAAACAAATATCTACAAATGGAGAATTTGATTTGGAAAACTGCAGCAAAGTACGCGCAGAGTTCCAAGGCATTGCCCAACACAGTCAGCGCAGCACTTCATCTCCAATGGAGCAGAGCAATATATCAGTCTTTCAGCACTTACAATACTGAAGATAGAGTGCAACAACAGCTTTCACTATAAATGACCACTACAAATGAGGAGAAGAGAAATGTGGATCAGCTCCACACACTGCTGAAAGTTATACAGTCAAATATTAGGGTTTTAAAAGTATATTCACTTACAAATGGCAGATTACATTTTAACACAACCCAAAATGGAAAATGACATGTTTAAGACATAAACAATATTCCATTACATAGGTCACACATTTAACAAAACTGTGTGTACTATGGCTATTTCCATAAACAATACTGTAATTGAGTTATTCAAATAATTAGCTATAAGTGATTGTAAGTCGTGTCATGTGAATGCCACATTACTTAAAAGCAGACGACGTAGAATCAGTAGAAAGCTTTAAAGTATCTGGACTCACAACGCCATTAAAACAATTGACCATTTGTCTTTTGCTCGTGTGAGATAATACATTTTTTGTTTTGTGTGCGAATGTGTGTTATGTGGTAGAACTCAGGAACGGTGTGCAGTAAGTGTGAAACTTGTTCATGACAATAGGCCAATGTTCGATATTGTGTAACAAAATCTTTGTATGTGCAAAAATACTTGCATGAGCAAGTGAATTATTTCATTGAATGCACAGAAATAATTTTATAAGGGGATTAAAAAAATAATAAATAAGCTAACCACCCTCATAAACAAACAAAAAAGTGTGTATAAACAAAAACAAAATCATTTTATAAAAGTTAACAAAATATACCCATATAAGCAAACAAAATCCTGATGAAACAGACAAAAATAGAAAGGGAAAACAACTCTTTAATGAGCAGACAAAAACCTGTTATGAGCAAACAAAGATAAAAAAAAAAAACTATTAGAACAAAATGATCTCATATAACCAATCACAGACCTCATATTACCAAACACTGAATCAGCACGTAAGCAAATGTAAGCAAATACAAACGAACGAATACTTGCAAACGAACAAAAAAAAATAAATTAATGAATAAAAAAAAATTATATATATATAAACAAATTGCTCGAGCAGACACAAAGAGCTCTTGAGATCAAACACTAAATCCTTGCAAAAGCAAACAAAAATAATTGTATTATCATATGAGCAAGCACAAAACTTGTACACAGACTTGGCAAAAAAACTAATTCCAATTCTGTTTTCAAATAAAAATAACCTAGGATAAATAATGCTACTGGTTGAAAGTGAGAACTGTGAGCTGTAACAACAGTCCAGATGCTAAACTGACACTGAAAATAAAAATAAGCCAGAAAGAGAATTAACAACTCACTGTGAAGGTGACTCTATGTTGATTAAAGTTCAGTACTTCCAAAAGTCTGAATAAAACCTGAAATAAAAATATAAATACCTTTGAGAAACTGCAATTAACTCATACTTACCCCAAGCCTAGGTCTGACAGGAAGCCTGAAACACAATGCCATCTAGCACTTTGGAGTACAATTGCATTTAATTATTTTTCAGATTTACAAGGCATCACACCCAATGTTTTGCATTAGCGCTCTCTTCAGGGTGGATGACAAAAGTATAACTTGAATTCCCTGGGGTTTAAAGTATAACTACACGTATGAGTGTCAGCTAATTCTACATCTAACTAAACTTTGCAAAATGCTATGAAGTATGGTTGCAGACAGGTGGGGCTCTCCTGCGTGGTTTGTCCCATTTCCAAAATGACATAGAAATGACCAGTTGACCAGAAGGCCTATGTGGTGTGGTGGAATGCAGCAAAAGTGCAGTGTAGTACCCAGACTTTTTTCCAGTATGAGCAGTGTGCCAAAATGTAAGCTCTGAAATGTTAGAAACAGCAGATTTTTGTCCTGTATAAAGTTCTCCCAGAACAGGTTATAGCACAATTTCCTTTTTCTTTATTTTTTTTTCTTTTTTTTTTGGTGAAAAAGCACCACCTGTGGATGGGAGCTTGCTTATTGATGGTAAAATAACTATGATTGTCTTTCTACAATTGTTAGTCATTTATGTACTAATTTTTTTGAGATTTCTGACAGATTTAGAAATGGAATAAAGCAGAAGCAGCTCCAAGCCAGGGAATAAAACTGCTAAAAGGTTAAGCATATACACTGGTAGGGTGCTATGGAGCAGCATTAGAGGTGTTTATTTATTCCCTCTTTAAAAAATGCCTAGCTCTTTTGGTCATAGACTGTCTTGGGTTCAAACGTAACGAGGGCATTTTTTCTCACACTGTTTGTTACTTTTGAATTTGTGTCAAAATGACTCCATTAAAGCAGTGGGTTAGATAGAAGTGGAAGTGCTCCTCACTTTTCATGTATTGAAAAAGCAACAGGCTTCTCACAGTGAGGTCTATATTTGCATTGTGTGCCCAGAGAGAGACCAGTCATTAAAGGGAATGGAAACTCTGAATGAAAGGTTGAGGGAAGCAGCCTACAATGTTTAAAAAAAATGAATAAGTATGGCATGACACTTCTTCACACGGTTGGTGATTTGGAATTCAGTTTTATGTTCCACCTTTTCTCAGGCTGTGGCCATAAGTGTTTGGGTTCTGCAACCTTGTCAACATCATTATCTATTTATTTTCTGGCAGATGAGCTGGGAGAATTGGCACGCCTGCCCTCCGATGTGTGATCATGTAACTGTAGCTGTCTGCACACAGTCCCCCTTCGCGTCTGACCATGAATAAATCAAGTGTGCTTTGAACGAAAAAAAAAAAAAAGAAAAAGAAAGCTGAATCCAAACACTTGGATCAATTTTTCAGCAATGCTCATCACTCAGGCCTTTTGCAGAATATAATCGAATTTAAAGGATTCTCAGCCAGTGACGAGTGGGCTTTGGGGCCTTGTGACAGACCCCATTTTTCTGAAGCTTCCCCTCTCCTAGACATTTCCAAGTCTTCACTGTAGCACACTAACAGATTCCTTACACTGTGTTTATACGACAGCCCTAATAATTAGTGAATTGAGCCAATAGGGATATAGACATTCAGTTGTGCACACAGTTTATAATCTCCACAGAGGGCAGCATGCACGATGTCAAGTGTAAAATAGAGGGGTACAGAGCCACCCAGCACTGGGCGGTAGAGAATTGCGATTGCTTTCTCTGGGGTAGCATGCAGTATGTTGTGGATGAATATAAGTGTATTTTATGATCAAAAACTAATCATCTAAGATATGTACCTGACATTAGTAATGTCCTTGTAGCAGAATGCCATTCATTCTTCACCTAGTCTATAGCCTTCCCAGTTGAGCAGAGGCTGTTACTTCCATATCTCTGAAGCAATACTGGAGGAGCAAGTGTCCAAAAACTTTTGTCCATTCTGTAAAGACAAAACACAATGTGAATTGGAATACTCTGAGGAAGGAAAGTCACATGACTTCAGGCTTTCAGGTCTGGCAGATGTATTATCAGGAAAGACGTCTAACCTACTAATTAAGGGCACAATGAAAGGAGCTCAAAGTGCTCAGTGATTATACCAAATGTCATTTCGAATAAAGTAAGACCAAATAATGATGTGTTGTGTGTACTGTGTTGAAAGGGAGAGCGAGAAAGAAAGAAAAAAAAAACATGATTTGTGCATGGTGCTCCCTGGTATAAATCAGCCCTGCTAATAGATTTTTCACCCTGTGTGCTGTGTGTGGAAATATCCTGCAGTGAATAGCTAATGTACCATAGCAACCTGTCTCTGCAGTCAAGTCGCCATATTGTTACAGGGGAATGCTTGGTCACAGAGAACACAGAGGCAATGATTATGTGAAACCACCTGAGGTCTGGAAATCTAACCCATGTAGGTCCTGGTGCATCTGCTTATACCATGAATCAATTAGCTCTGAGTCGTTTAAAGGGGAAACCCCAGACTTTCCCAAACTTTACTTTAATTAAATGTAATGTTGAAATGTAAACAAAGTCAGAGTAGCTAGATGTAAAATGCTACACTTTGTAGAAAATTAAAGAATCTGACTTATTTGCAGTGGTGGTGGAAGGGACCAGACATGTAAAGACCCTAAAATCAATCTTTGTGGGACTTGTTGTAGGACATCACACACTCACCCAAACATTTACACACATCATTTCCACATTCACACAGCCAATCGCCCAACAGGTTTATTTTTTTTAATTTTTTTTATTTTTTTATTGAAGTCATAAGGTGTATTTAGGATTATTCTACTGAAAATACACACTAAATAGCAGCCAGTGAAAACATCAAACATTTACTTGTATCAGTGTGAAAGGTGCAGTAGCAAAGATTCCATTTTACAGTCTCTGGAAAAAAGGTAAGGTAGAAGTACATTACTGGCTACTAAGTGTACAATCAGCGTAAAATATACCTTTAAAGGTACAACAGTATTTTTAAAGGCAATTTGTGTTCTCTAAAGGTCCATTACACTCTCTTCTCCAGAAGGAGTGGTGAATATTTGTTATCTTTCATTAAAATGGGGCGTATGAAATCAACACAATTTTATAATCTACAATTCTAATAATTCTAACAGTGTAGAGGACGAGGAAAGATTAAAACATGATTATTTAAAAGTGAATCAGAACTGCCTTTGATTCACAAAATGACACAACTGTCATGAGTTCAGGGAAAAAACATACAACACCAGAATAATGGAGGAGATGTTTGCTGTTAAATAATGAACATAAATTGTGACAATAGTTGTTGGCTTTTTTTTTGTATTGATTTTTAAAGCTTTTTATTTTATTTTTTTTGTCTCTCAAATCTTTGCCTTGTTATTTATTTCTGGCCACTGAGGAGCAGAAGAGAGGAGGATGCAGACAATTGGCCGAGCAGCAAAGCCATGCACAGTATTTGCTGCCGGAGAGTTAATATTCTGTTTAATCAGAGGAACTGCGAGGAATGGTCAACATTGTGGAGTTTGAATATTAATGAATATTTGCGAAACCGAGCAATCCAACATTTGTCTGGCTGAAAATGATTTGAGCTGGGAGAGGAGAAATTAGCATACTCGCTAACAAAAGGCCGAGATAATATGTGTTAGTCAGGCTGATGAACTATTGATTGAGATTAATGCTCGTGCTTTTGGGAGTGAGCCGTAAAACAATAACCTATTACACGAGGTAATTGCTCGTATGAAAAATCTATTATATTTCTATCCCTTGGCCGAAGCAAACGACTTTGTAATATTTATCAGGACTCTGTGGAGCAGAATTTATTAACTGACAAGCAAGTGGAAAGTCTTCCAGGGTAAAAATGAAAGTTAGACTGTTTGAAAGTTTGGGGATATTCAATTAATTCATTATGAATACATGCAAACTGCTATTGCTGATGCTTATTAATGTGTCTGAATGGAGAAATGTGACATGAATCACGAAGCCTTTCTAACCATACATTCAGCCAATATTTTAGATCTGCTTTATGCTCTCTGAAAAATTGTGTGAATAGAAAAGCTCGTGAATAGAATCTGCTTCTCTTTAACACACCGCAGGGCATGTCTCCAGCTGCCACGGCTCTCTATAGCTAATAGCCTGGATTTGACTGAGCTACTTTCCCTTAAGCTGACACGCTATGTGTGCAATCATTTAAAAATGGTAAGTTAACCCGTCAAATCAATCTCAGCTTGCTGCAATCCTTCCACGCTTCCAGTAGGATCTGACTGACGGAGCTGTGTAGTCTAAATCTGTAATGGCACACCTGTCTAAATGTTGGCCCCATCTTCAGGAGATCATCAGCAGTTCAGTAACTGGAGGAATCAGCCTCACTGTCTCTGGGGCATGGCCCTCCCCCTTCCCCATCACTCAGCACAATGCTGGCCAACACAAATGGTTATTTTATATATATTTTTTTTTTTTGCTAAAATTTGCTCAAAGTTTAGCAAATTTTGCTAAACAGAGCCTGGATAAGCGGTTACAGATAATGAATGAATGAATGACAGCCTGACAGTGCACACCAGCTCACGTGTTAACGATAAAACCCTGAGAGAGCAAATTTTATTGACTGGTGATGGGGTTTCCTCCCATGGTCCAAAAACACACGTTGGTAGGTGGATTGGTGACTCAAAAAAAAAAGTGTCCGTAGGTGTGAGTGTGTGAGTGAATGTGTGAGTGTGTGTGTTGCCCAGTGAAGGATAGGTGCCCCCTCCAGGGTGTATTCCCGCCTTGCACCCAATGATTCCAGGTAGGCTCCGGACCCACCATGACCCTAAACTGGATACGTGCTTACAGACAATGAATGGATGGATGGATGATGCTGGAGGAACAGAGAAGTTTGAAAACAAGTAAAATACGATGGTTCTACACTGTTTAGTCAGCTGGCACTAACAGGAAAGTGATTTAACACACCACAGCAGGTTTTTTAGTGAACTGAAGCTTAAAACACACATATTTAGAGCATAAAGTCATATACCTTTGAGCACAAAGTCGAGTGAAGGATTTTCTGAGAATTATGTCTGTTTACAGTTAATTCCTTTCTCTTTTAACCCAAACTCACAGCTAAACTTACAACTGCGGTGGGCTGCTGGGCTTGTGCTTTTCTCCACCTGTTATTGAGCACCCACTGCGCCCCATCCCTGTGGCTCTCTTAAATGCACATGAATATTTTAGAACAGAAATTTGACACACCACGCATACGCCATGAATACCGCTCTTGTTTTGAGATACAGTCCACATTTTTAAGTACCGCAGTATACGGTTTTATCATTATACTGCCCAACCCTATTAAAACATGTCCCAAATAAAAAGTTACACCTCCTCGAGTCATTGGTTAATCCCTTAAAAGCCCTTTTATGTTCAAAATTATATATATATATATATATATATATATTTTTTTTTTTTTTTTTTTTTTTTTTTTTACTAAAGCCTGAAAATGTCACACAGCTCCAGGGACCTGGGGTTGTGGTTTCAAGCCCATCTCTGGGTAACTGTTTGTGAGGAGTTTGGTGTGTTCTTCCCATGTCTGTATGGGTTTCCTCCCACGGTCCAAAAACACACATTCATAGGTGGTTTGGCTACTTAAAAATTTCCATCAGCATGAGTGAAGTTGTGAGTGTGTGTCGCACTGTGATGGACTTGGGCCACCTCCAGGATGTGTTCCTGCCTTGCACCGAGTGATTCCGGGACCCTAAATTGGATAAGTGGTTACAGACAGTCAATGAATGAATGAATATTGCCTTCAAGTGGTTTAGACGTAAACACTTTCAATAAACATGGATATATGAATATGCACTGAGTCCTCATCTCTATCTCCACTACACCTCCACTGCTTGCCTACACTCTCAGAACAAAAAGGTAGGGTAGGGATAAATTATTTATCACTAATGTGTAAATGCACAGCTACAGTTCCCTAATTAAAGGTACCAAATATGTGTCATTGAGAGTACCACCACAGAGACAGCAAAAGGTACAGTGTACATCTTAAAAATCCCAGCCACATGCTAATGGGATTGGTTCCTTATGTTTATGATGTAAGAAACCCTGGCTGTCTGAATTGGCTAGTCTGAGTCCTTGGTCGGAACCCTTTTTATAGAGGGAATGCTCAGCAACAGCACTGACTGATTATTTCACTCTTGAGAAACCTTTCAGGGGATAAACGTCACAACATGAACATGTTAACTAGGTTAGACACTATAATTTCACAGGGTTTTAAGAAATCCATATTATTCTGACTAACACTAAGAATTATTGGCCAGTATTATATATGAGGGTTATATATATATATATATATATATCAGGCCTTACTCAGATAGATCCATTATGCAAACATTTCTCGAAAATTGGGATTTAAAAACAACTGACATAATATGCTGCCAGTAAACCAGGCTTTGGATTTTCATAAATGACATGTGGATATTGGACCTTGCCAAGACGACAGCACTCTCTATTAATGGCATATTGCAGAAATAATTTTTTAAAGCTTATTTTGGGATCATTTATTCTTCCAAAAATAAACAAATAAATAAATAAAAATAAATAAACGAAGTGCAAAGTGAACAGACAGGAAAGGATTATGGGCAATGCTGGCCTACGGGAAGGTACATTAATTGATTGTGGAGTCTGTCTTGAGGTTGCTCTTGACACATCGACAAATCCTCCCCAGACAGGTTGGAAATAAGCTTTTAAGGACGGCATACACTTACTCCATTGATTATTCGTAGAACATCAAAGTATGAGAGTGTGCATATAGTTAGGCTGAATATTCTAGGAGCCTTGTTGGGCTTGCACAAACAAAATCACTCAACCTTGTAAGTAAACAGCGTTGCTGAAGGCAATCACACATGCCTCTGATTGCTTCTGGTGTCCAGTTCCTCTGTATCAGTGCTGTTTGGTCATGCCCACATCCATAGCATGACTCACATATGGCTAATTTCCCATCAGCTAGCTGCTAATTCCTGGGCACGTTTTCAAATCAAAGCAGGTTGCCATAGAATCCTGAATGGTGCAACAGGAGACTATGCATTGGTTTTACCATTCATGAGATTCAATATACAGTGATACCACAGACATTGGTGGACGTTAAAGGGCCTTGCCCTTTGATGGGGTCGGACAGACCTTTTTCTCCCAGCCCTTAATTTAAGAAGTGTGTCCCCCACACACATTTTTCCCAAACTCACCCAATGATAAACTTCTGGCTACACTACTGTAAACATCACTTCAAAGGTACAGCACAGGTCTTAAAGTGCATCTGTGTACCTTGAAGGTATAATATATTGACTTTGGAACTAGGAATATTGGATGTCTGTACGTTTTCATAATATAATCATTAAAAATTATTTAAAGAATCTAATATAAATAAATAAATGAATAAATAAATAAATGTACGTTGTCTGGTTTGCTGCCTGGCATAGCATTACGATATTGCATCACTATCAAGATCTTCAACTCCATCCCCAGCGCACAGAGCTTCTTTGAAGCACAGGGAATCGTTTATGGAAAGAATCGTGAGCTTGAGCAGCTCCCACAGACCACAACAACCTCCTCCACGACTTCTGCACTTATAACACAGATATAGCGTAAACACATCAACACATCATCTGTTGATTATAAACTTCTCTCTGTGTTGTAAAACGTAGAGTTCATCCAGGAGCATTCCTCCTACACCATGCTCCGGTGTGAATATGACCTCTGCTCTTCTTCACTCTGCATACCACTGCTAGGGCATTCTGCATCGGACTTGGTATCTCCAGGACGACTTTACGCTGTTTCCTAGGTGACCAAACACCCACTCTCTGTTGTATATTCGTGAACAATTAGCCTCCTGCAAAGGCGTTCGTCTAACGCCTGCCTTCGTCCTTTATTGTCTGTTCTCATGATTTAATTGAACACTGATCCACCGACTGAATGGAATGCCCTTCTGGAGGAAAAGAATAGAGAAAATAAAGACAGAATCTAGAGCAAGACCAAAGTTTGAAAGAATCGTTTTATCCTAAAAGAACACATGCCAGTGCTGATAGGGCAAACACAATTATAGAGACAACCGTAATCTTTACAGAGCTTAAATAAATGATGACCTTTAAGGTTTATGCCATCAGGACACATTAATATGAGCAACACTTCTACCTAGTGGCCATAAAGTGAACTACAAGCAAGAAGAAGAAGAAGAAGTAGAAGAACAAGGAGAACCAAGCTAAATCAAGAAACCTTGTAAACGGAATTCCACCAGTTTTTAAGTTTACCTCAAACACTGATATGTAAAAATATATATTCATGATTATTTTATGTGGATTGCTTTATTTCAGTGTATGTACACGAGACACCTGCCAACGTATGGTCTATGTTGTGGAAGAAGATAACCCGTGCAGAAACAGGGAGAAACTGGGTAAGAATAGCATATGTATATATGTAAAACCATCTCATTTCATATTCCAGCAATTATCTCCGGCAGTGTTCTGTGTTTCATCTGAATGTTGAACGTTCATTAATATAAATGTAGCTACAGATGACAAAGCATTGAGCTTTGTTTTTCTTGATTCCACACCCCCTGTGTCAGAATGAGTTTCACACAGAAAGCAGCAGTGGCACCGGGAGTGTGACAGGGCGACCTTATCTAACAAAAGGCGAGAGGAGTATGACCCACTCTGCTATGCTTGGCCAGTCAGGGATTACTGGCTCCACACATGCCTCGAATTTAGATTCATAAATGTGGCTTGATAGTAAACACTTTAAGGCTTCAATAATGGAAACCTTTAAAAATGCATTCCCTTCAGCCTGACATGCCGGATTTCCTTTGACAACATCACAACTACTTTCATGCATTCGACTTCATGCCCCACATCCACATTTTAAAAACCTATATCAGTGTATGGCACATTGACAGAGGGGCTTCATAGCATTACATATAGACAAAAGTGTAAGAAAATGTCTTTGTATGTTTCTATGATCAACATATGCCCAAATGTTTCTGAACTCTTCTTCTAATCAGTTCATTCAGCTGAGTATTCTTCATAGAACAGATGAAGCAATATACAGGATTGCACAGGACCCTAGGTCAAGGTGCCCAATGACAAGCTAAGGCTATACGGTGTAAAGCCCCCAGAGCAGTGGATGCAGGTCCAGCTGAAATGAGTTGGAGTATCCCAGAACAAATCATGCAACTTTCATACATGAATTCATTTGAACTGAATTGGCTCAATGCAATCAAATCTCCCCAAGATTACTCAGATAAATTGCTGTGGCCTTTTGGCTTTTTGCATCTGAATTCTTGGGAATGAGGTGGCATTCCTAGTTAAACAGGCTGATAAGATTTATCAGTGAACACTGCCTGGGTTTGGGGTCAGTTCACAAACTCGTATTTGTTCATTCTTTAATTGTTGCTCATTAGTTTGTGTAATGTCTAATTTATGTCTAATTTGTCTCTTCAAATTTTACTTCTTTATAAAAAAAATACAATTATATTTAATCTTATGTCTACACCTTTTTTTGCAAAGTTTTTTTTCTTTTTTTTTTTTTTTTTTTTTTTTTTTTTTTTGTGAAAATTCAAAATATATAAATATTATTCATTCAGTCCCCTCCAGGGTGTATTCCCGCCTTGCGCCCAATGATTCCAGGTAGGCTCTGGACCCCCCGCGACCCTAAATTGGATAAGCGGTACAGATAATGGATGGATGGATGGATTATTCATTCACTCAGATTTCAGTCTTTTACTGCTCATCCAGTTCAGGTTTGCGTTGGGTCCAGGTACCAGTCCTTCACAAGGTGACACACACTCACACATTCACACCTACGGACACTTTTGAGTCACTAATCCACCTACCAACGTGTGTTTTTGGACTGTGGGAGGAAACTGGAGCACCCAGAGGAAACCCACGCGTACATGGGGAGAACACACCAAACTCCTTACAGACAGTCACCCGGAAAATAATAACTATAAAATAAAATAAGTGGTGCATTTTAAGTAGTATTGCATGACCCTGGAGATAAGCCACACGTTCCGGTGGGAGTTAGGGGCCATGTTTTTTTTTTTTATATAAATGTTGGATATGAGCCAGTTTGTGTCTAAGAAACAGAATGTCAATCATTGGCATTTATATAATCCTGTGCTTTATTAACGGTAGCCTTTGTGTAACAGGCCTTTATTTTGCTCTGCTGCTTAACTCCTCCTACACTGCAGCAACAGTAATGCCTCCAGAAAGATATGTTATTAAAAAAAAAAGAAAACGCATCAAATTCACTTGCTGTTCATTGGGTGAAGGTTAGCAATGGCCCTCAGTCATTTCTTTGGCCCTCTTGCCTCATTAATCCTGCTGTTAGTCCTTCAGGGAAAGACTGTGAATGAAAAGTACCACTTTTCACAGAGTGAGAAGATTCATATGGTGGGAGTAAGAGATGTTAATGGGAAATTAGCCAATATTGTGTTCGTAATTCATTTTTAACTCTCCCTTTATGACTATATTTGTTTTAGTTGCAGCACATTTAAAAACAATATGTATGTAAATGACCTCTACTGATTAGGGGTCATGGATTGTGCTTCATTCAAAAAGCAATCCAGGCAAAAACAGTCCTTATAACTTTAACAGGAATGGGCGGGGCTAAACTGAACCACATTAGCCAGGCTGCTGTATAATGGAACATGTTGTCTCAGTCTCAAGTCTGTGTTTTTTTGTTTGTACTGTTCTCAGTCATGTAGCAGCGTGACTCAGGTGAGCCCCACAAACCACGCTCTCAAATGCCACAGAGCCCACTGAGGCTATTTGTGCCTTGTTTTAATGGATAATACAACAGATGCGCACACACTGAAATACAGATGCCTAGACACAAACACCACACATCCCAAATGCCAAACACACACTTCACACGTGACAACACAAGCACACTTGTGAGCCACTGACAGATGAATCTCATGTAGACAGCTCCTCTCCCAGCATGTGTATTGCATCAGAAGAACACAGCAAAGCAAACACTCTGTTTAAAGCAATGGTGAAGGACTGCACAGTGCATCAGAAATATTGTACAAAGCCCTGGACTGTAAATAAGTAATAATTCACATTGGTTACATCACACATTAAATGTTGCTAATTAGCCATGCCGTGTGTGATGTTCGGAAACTTTGTTTTTTACATTTTAGCTTGTGCTATGGGGCTAATCCTGCTAACAAGTTGAGAAAACATATTCCCAAACAGCAGCAAAATATCTCTAAAACAACAAGAAGGAACACCCTAGCTATTCATAACAGTTGTACATTATAATTCATATGAATCATAGTTATTTTATGATCAGTTAGTGAGTTTTTGTCCACGGCTGGTGCGGTTTTGTTAAATCCAAGCAAAGTACTCATTATGTACCCAAAGAAGAATTATGGAAACAGAGATAGGAGCTGCTGTGGAAGAAAATAACCCAGGAGAACATCCTGTCAGTTTTAACCTCTTGGAGCTTAGTGTTCAACTTAAAGATAGAATTAGGGTCAGGGTTAAAGCTAAGTGTTTAGATTTTAGAAGCATTTTTTATTTTAGATTCATACTCATATGTCCAATGCAACAAGGTATAACTTGTACACGTTTTATGAATCCTTGGAATTATTATTATTATTTTTGTTTTCATTTATTATTTTTCACATTTGTATATGTCAAATAGTCTTATACACTTTTATACAGCTTGATGGGTGAAAGAACAGCAAATCAGAGGTGTTTGCATTTTGAAATAGGAAACAAAAACAGGAAATTTCTGTTTGTTTTCTGAGGCTGTGGTCCGAGGCATGATGGCACAATGGCTACTTTTCTCCACTCTGCACACTGTTCAAGCTCAGCAGGACCTTACTCTGAAATACTCTAACTGAAAGAACTTGGCATTGGTTCCAAATGTGTAAAATATACCACTCTGATCTGAACCTGGCCGCTGTAAACAGTGGATAAACCATGACTCTTTCCTGACTCTATCTGATTATCTCTGCTATAGTCATCCACAGAAACTCTGAAACAAAGCAACCAAAAGATAGACTGGTTCACTGGAGAGCACCAGGGTTCTGAGAATCCTGAACAAAATTCATTCAAGAAACCAGGTTTCTTCTGGTGGAAAAGGGCTATGAGTCACCTTACAATTTGAAAGCATAAAAATGATGAGAATTGCTCTTCTGAGGTGCAGTATGAGCTTTAATCAGGGGTCTGTTGATAGTGTTAATAGGCCTATGTGCAAAACCCATTGACTTGCTGTCAGGACACGTGCATTAATACAACTGACCTTTGCTGCACCTTCTCAGCAGCTTCTAGATAAACATAGCTCTGTCAGAACCGGCAAAGACACTAATGACAAATGCAATGGCCCAGCAAGTGTGTGTGTGTGTGTGTGGGTAATGTGTGATTTCACTCACTTTTTCCTGTCGTCGCCACTCATAGCTTTGACCCTTAGCTTCCTGCCAGTCTGCTGCTCTTAGCATGGAGCAAGCACTGTCATTCAGCTGTTTTTTTTTTTTTTTTTCAAGCTTATAGGCGCGCACACACACACACACTCTAGCAGATGAGAAGGGAGCATCCTGGTCCTGTGAGCTGCTGTAAACAGGCTGTCACTTGGCTTTCAACTCAGCTCCTTGTGACTGACTGCAAGGTCAGCATCTCCTGACTTCACACCTTTTAGATAACACACACACACACACACACACACACACACACACACACACACACACACACACACACACGTGGCTAATGCCTTCCCACTCAAAAAGCCTCTTTGTATTAGCAGGCATCCAAAGTGCCATTTTTTTACCTTTGCTTTAACTTTGAAAGGACATGCGACTGGGGGCGGGCCAGCGTGGGAGGGGGAGGGCCAATGAGGGGAGTGTATTACTTTAATCTGTAATTGGCGCTCCGGGTGAATAAATTTGAACAAGGCACCGCTGCTTTAATTTGGACATCTGTCTTCATATAGAGGGTCCCTTGAAAACAAGGCCGGCGGGTATCGATCTTGTTGTAAAGTTTGCGAAGTGCGCAGTAATTCGCTTCTCACCACGGCACAGCTACTTCTCACCTCCCATTCCTCACTGAGGAGCAGCACTGAGCAGTAATCAAACACCACCAGCACTGAAGCATGACCACTGCCTCTACCTTTGCTCTCTGTCTCTTTCTCTCATATTCACTCTCTCCTGCTTTTTCCCCCTCTCTCTCTTTCCATTTCATTTTATCTGTCTGTTTCACTAGCTCTCAGTTTGTCTTTCTCCTCTCTCTTTCATATGCTCTCTATTTTTGCCATGGTCTCCTTTTTTCCTTCTCCACTGATGCTCTCTCATGTTTTCTCCTTTTTTTGCTTAATCTTTCTCCTTCCCTCTTTCTTTTCCCTCTTTTACTCTTTTCTATTACCTTTTCCCCTCTTTTTTCTCTCTCCATTTCATTTTACCTGTCTGTTTCACTTGTTCTCTATTTTAATCTACCTCTCTTACTTTGTCTGCTTCACTTGCTCTCTATTTTAGTCTTTCCCCTCTCTCTTTCTCTTTCTTCATTGATTCTCTCTCTCATTCATCTCTCGATTTTCTTTGCTTCATCATTTACCACCCTTTCTTTTCTTCCTTTCTTCTTCCTATGTTAATTATTTTCCTTACACTTCTCCCTCCCTCTCACCCTCTCCGTTTCACTTGTTCTCTATTTTTGTCATTCTTTTTTTCCTCTTTTCTCCATTGATTCTCTTTCATGTTTCTCTCTTTTCTTTGCTTCATTTTTTCTGCCCAGTCTTTCTCCATCTCTTCCGACTTTTACTCTTTTCTCTGTGCCAGCCTCTCTCTCTCTCTCTCTCTCTCTCTCTCTCTCTCTCTCTCTCTCTCTCTCTCTCTCTTCATTCCTGTAGAATTACGAAGCCATTACCACAGTCATGTTGGGCCAAAGCAGACAGAGTCCAGGCTTCACACAGCGAGCTCTGTATCTGTTGCCGTGTCGGGCCTATTATTGGCCATCGCCGCACTCAGACGCGTACATCATTCTTAATTGGACAGTAGTGAGAGACCCCTCTCCACCTCACCCCCCCCATCCCCCCTCCCCCCTTCCCACCCCACCCAGCACCAGCCAGTCACGGCCAGATACAAAGGAAACAAATTAGTGATGAGAGGAATAATTGGCTGTCATTTCCCATCTTGGCTCTGTAGCTGCTGGAGCTATCGCCATGGCTCGGGATAAAATAGAGAACGAGGGGGACTGGAAATCAGCAAGACGCTCCACAAACACACTCACAGGAGCCATTCTCTCTACACAGGCATTACCTGTTAGAGCACTAATTAGATAATGGGCTGAATCACTTCAGAAAGCTTTCAAGACTCCGGCTGAATGCAGGATCTTCGTAATGAGAGATCGCTTGTAATTAGACACGGCCCAGTTTCAATGGACCGTCTCATTTCTGAATGTAGTCAGACAATTCCACGTAAAGACCATTTTCTCCATGTAAACACTCAGCCTGCTTAAACTGTAATTCTGTCCACAGCCTTTCCTCGAGTGCACAAACATTAGTCTGGGATTCACAATGCCCATCAAAAGTTGCGTGGACTTTTACTGAATCCTTCCAAAATACATTTTAATGCAGTCGAGAATGCTTTCAGTGCTAATAGTTTGTTGCTTCTTAATCAGACTCGGAAGCAACATTTGTGGGAATGATTCAGAAATCCACCCAATTTATCGCCTGGTTGTGTTTTCAGCTTCTAAACCTTTCAGCTGCTTAAGACACCACTGTGTTTTAACTGATCAGAACTGATCTGTTTTACTTTCTACAGCCAGTGGGACGTGAAGTGAAGTGATAATCTCAATTCACTATTGCACTTTGGAAACAGTGGGATATGTTGGCTTTTGCCTGAACAACACTAGTACAGTTGTGTAAAACTCAATGCTCACTTCTCACAACCACATGAGACTGATGCCATCTTTTTATTCGACAGATTTCCCAGTATGTACCTACCATAAGGTGTGTAACTGACTTTATTGTGCGGTCTATGTATCAATGCTCAAGTATTATATTTAGCTTCTGTTGGTGCTGTGGACTGAAAACTGGTGATGGACTGAAAACCCAATGTTGCGTTAAGCAAACAACCATTTCAAGAGAGTAACAAAATCACACAACAGTCATCGTGGCGCACCTTGGTACCAGTGTCAATCCCACTGCTTAAAACAAGATGTACACTGTCAGAAAAACAGTTAGTGTGGTGATACCCTTAAGGGTACATAGTTAGTACTACTTTAGTTAGGGAACATGTTTGTATCTTATTCTATTTTAATTGTAGAGTTTAAAATATTGTTGATTCCATACACCCCATTTCATCTCCATATTTTATTTTACACAGTTCTATTGTTCTATTATTTCCCTGATATCAGCCAGTCTTACAATTAAAAATCACTCTCCATAACGTAAACATCACCTCCAACATATGTTGTGATGTTCTGTATGTACTGCTAAACAAACCCCATACAGGCTCCTCGCCTCCATCTTCTGTACTGTGTCTAACACCTCCTGCCCTCCATGACTTAAAACAACCTATTAATCAACAAGTGAACAGCTGAAAGCCAGAAAAAAAAATTTAAGAGTAAGTATCTGAACATCTAGGGTTAGCGGCCTTGTGGGGGGTTCCCATTATGCAGTGGTTAGTTCATTCATTCATTCATTATCTGTAACTGCTTATCCAGTTCAGGGTCACAGTGGGTCCAGAGGCTACCTAGAATCATTGGGCGCAAGGTGAGAACACACCCTGGAGGGGGCGCCAGTCCCTCACAGGGCAACACACACACACACACACACTCACACATTCACACGGACACTTTTGAGTCACCAATCGACCTACCAACGTGTGTTTTTGGACCGTGGGAGGAAACCCACGTGGACACAGGGATAACACACCAAACTCCTCAAAGACAGTCACCCAGAACTGGACTCAAACCCACAACCTCCAGGTCCCTGGAGCTGTGTGACTGTGACACTACCTGCTGCACCACCCTGCCGCAGTGGTTAGTACCTACCAGTAAAGGGCTGAAAGAAACGATTGAATTTAAATCGATTAATCAGTTATGTTAGCTCCTCTGGTCTGATCACATGGAACAGCTGCCTTAGTACAGATTGCTGAAAGAGCTACATTTTGTCTATGATTAAAAAATATCAGAGCACACAGTGCATCATAACACAAATGGAGCAGTGGAAGAAGATGTTTACCTGCTGAAGAGATGACTCCTGAATGACTCCTGAATGCACTTTGCCTCACCTCCCATCCTACAGGGCTTAATGGACCTGCTGCTAAGGACTTGGAGCTACAGGACACCTTCAGATGTCTTGTGTAGTTCATGGCATGAGGAAGATCAGGAGAATATTACGTAGATGCTTTTAATGGATGCTTTTGTTAGTTCATGTTACTCTCTTATTAAACTTCAAAGATGAGTCATCATCTTTTAAAAGATTTTCTTATTTAGCCATGACTTTTCATCCCAACTTTTGCCTTTCTCTAAAGCATGTTCTGATTTCTAATTATATCACAGTGTCACATCAGACCACAGTGACGTTCCTCCAACATCTAATGACCACCATGTAAAACCGATCCTCTGTGTTATTTAACAATTCAACTTAAAATTGGTTTTGAAAAGGCAATTGTTGATATCATAGACTACATGAAACCTGGAAAACCCTTATTGCTGACGGTCATAAACCTGACAGTAGACCCAACACAGAGTGAGGTCAATGCCAATGTGCTGACCAGTCAACACACACATTTAGGTTGGTGTGTAAATTCAGAGTAAAGGGTAATGATAAATTACAAATATTTTACTGAGTACATCAAGTGACTCCTGTTATCAAAGCATGAAATTACACTTACATTGTAAGGGGGCAGGGATGGCCTATGTGTAGAGAAGAGGGCTTGGTTTTACCCTCTCAACTAACAAGGAAATTGGAGGCTGAGGGGTGAAAGAACAGTATTGTCTGTTCCCTCAACATCCAAGGCTGATGTACCCTTCACCAAGATTCACTCACTCACTGCCCCTAGTGCACTACTGTGGGTTTTTCACTGCAATAAATGGGTAAAAAGCAGAGGCACAGTTTTGCTGTTGAAAACATGTCAATATAAAATGATAATATAAAATGACAATATAAGCACATTTACCGTTTTGGTTCATGTTTACCAGTTGTTGGTCATGTGACAGAGCTCACAGATGCCCCCTATTGTCTAAAGGATTTAAGGTTCTGCATATTTGCATATTCTTTTATTACATGTTTCCATGTCTATGTTTGTACGTGGTTTAGAATGTTTCCAGCACTCTGGACTTTGTGATATTTAGTGTGCATTACTGTAGTATTTATTGTGCTTCCACTATCCTGTCTCTCATCTTTCACAGACTAAACCTATCCTTAGAGAGAGAGAAAAATATAAGTGCAATGCCATACCACTATAATTGCTGAAGAAAATTTTAAATGGATCATTTCAAGTGTTTCAAGAAGTGGATGAGTGGTCATTTAATCACTTTGTAAAGCGATGAGTCTTCAGGCTGCGTTTGAAAAGACCCTGCTGTTCAAATAGCTAGTGGAAGTTTGTTCCACCATCTGGAAGCCAAGACCGAGAAGAGTCTTGGCTTGAGTAACCATTCTTCAATGTGTGTGGGAAAAAATGTCAATTCATACTTGAAGCTCGAAGCGCTAGAGGCACGGATCTCCATTTGGCCATTGCCATCATGTAGGAAAGGGCTACAGTCTTAGCTTTGTAGGTGGGCATCAGGGTTTTAAATCTGATGCGAGCAGCTACTGGAAGCCAGTGAAGCAAATGCAGGAGTGGAATAATGTGAGTGAAATTCAGTATACAGTCAGTTGTCTTAACGTTCTATGCAACCAACTCGGTTTCAGTAAAAATCATGTTATCTGTGTGAACATTTGTCTCAAATCTATAAATAACTAAATTTATGACAGATGGCATCTACAGAACATTTATAGTTTAAGTTTAATTTTGTTTGTGGCAGGATGAAGCTTATTAAAATTGGAACATGCTTTTTCTCTCATTGCAGTTCATTAATTCATTCATTCATTCATTCATTCATTATCTGTAACCGCTTATCCAATTCAGGGTCGCGGTGGGTCCAGAGCCTACCTGGAATCATTGGGCGCAAGGCGGGAATACACCCTGGAGGGGGCGCCAGTCTTTCACAGGGCAACACAGACACACACATTCACACACACACTCACACCTACGGACACTTTTGAGTCGCCAATCCACCTACCAACATGTGTTTTTTGGACTGTGGGAAGAAACCAGAGCACCCGGAGGAAACCCACGCGGACACGGGGAGAACACTCATTGCAGTTCAGTGCTACTAAATTTTACATTTAACCCATACATGGCAATGAGCACACACACACACACACACACACACAATTGTATGTGTAGGGACATTACATAGATTGGCATTCATTTTGTGGAGACTTACCATTAACTTTTCCATACGTACTACTTTCTTAATACTGAACTTTAACCCTAAAATGTATTCACTTTAAAAGTTTACAGTTTACATAGTGGGGATAAGGAAGACAAGTCCCCACAATATTAGTGCGTAAAGAGGTTTTTTGTGCCCACCAAATGACACACACACTCCAAGAGCAACTGTCAACCATCCCACCACCCAGGGAGCTATTGGGTGTTAGGTGCCTTGCTCAAGGGCACCTCAGCTGTTCACATGCTCTGCTCACAATTGTCCTGCCAGTCGATGGGATCAAACCAGCAAACCCTGCGTCCCAAGACCACCCCTCTTACCTTTAGGCCACAGCTGCCACATACATTCTTCAACAGTAAATTAACCCTTAGTACTCTCATTAAACTGAAAATAATTTAAAAACCAGAAGATAGTGGTGTCCCCAAACTTCTGACCTCACAGGTTTCCCTGTATAAGTGTGTCCTGAAATTTGAGCCTTCTCGAAATGCACTGTATGTTTTAAATATTGGCTACATTTCTCCTTCAGATTGTAGAGGGTTGAGCTGTAGTTGAACAGTAGCAGCAGATGCTCAGCGTTGTATCAGTGATGAGTAAACAGAGTCACTTTTCCAGCTGACTCACGAGTGTCATCCGTCCCAGGTGAATGAGTCATTTGCATCGGTAGGTGGATTTAGAGCATCTGCTCAACTTCCAGTTCTCCATCCACACAACACAGCCACAAAAATCCATTCACTTATAGAACTGAGTACTGATTCATTGAGATTAGTGCAGTCATGGCTTACACTAGATATAGCACACTTAGCACACAGATGAGCTTCTGTCTCTGAGTTTACATCAACAAGGTTGACCAATAAAGTAGGTGGGTCTTATACGGTCTCCAGTGAGAAGGGATAGTGTTTAAAAACTCAAAAAGCACAGCTGTATCTGATCCACTAAAACATGCACAACATGTCACATCACCACCACGTCTGTACCACTGAGGCATTGAGAATGATCCACCACCCAAATCACACATGCTCTATTTTGGTCGAGTGGGGTCCTGACCTCTAGAATACAGGGTGTAATTGGGCGAATGAAGTATGCAGAGCAACAGTTTATCAGCTGTGTGGAGAGTAAAAGCACACCCAGGGCTTACTACACACACAATAAGCAAGAGGTGAGGATATTGAATTAGCAACGCACTCTCTCAATCACTGTCCTCACATACAATACGGCACAAAAAGACTAACAGCGCACACTGCACTCTAAACTAAACAGCTACTACAACAACAATAAAGTTTCTCTTTTACAGGCTGTGTTTTGGGGAAGATGGGAACGACTTGCATACACCACCCAAACACTCCCAGCAGCAACAAAGCCCAAGGCCCTGCCACAATACCCTTTTGTTTTTAGCACAATAACACTAACAAGTGTTCATGCCTACAGAAATGGCCCATAGCTTCTGGTAAACCAAGGATTCTCCAGCCAAGGTCCTAAAGCAACTCTTTCTTACATCATTTTTCTTCCCTCTCATGCTGCAAATAAACACCATGTTCTTTACTGCTGCAGCCTTAACCTCAAATATAACTCAATCCTGCCCCCTTGTGGACGCACGTCAAGATGTTATGGCATAAAGCAGGGCAAATGAAGTAATCCAAGGTTTTGGAAGACTTTTGAATGACAAAACCCACATAAATCTTACATTACAGAGACTTACGTGTCCCTCCCACTTGTGATAATGAAGCTACATGGTCCCCTTTACCTTCACATATTAGTACACTAGCCTTTGCTACAGAGGAAACCATCAGTTATAATTGGCCCAAGCGTCCGGAAGTGCCAGGAATAATGAATGTGTCTTCTTTCATGTCTTGGCATAAATCTTTAGTGGTGGAGAATGCGGTCTACAACTTAACAAGCTATTCAATTAAATAATAGCTGAGATATTTCCTTTGCTCCATTTTCTTTCTATATATAATTCCACAAAAGGTTCAGTGTTGAAAGAATTATAGAAAGTCCAGAAAAGGCTCAGTACGACATGAAAATGTTCTGCAGACAGCTGTGTACACTATATGTTTCCAGCAGAAAGCATTAAACTAAAAAGGACACTCTGGAGCAGCTCCACCTAAGCCTAAGGTCACCATGCTCAGTGTTAGCTACAGACAACAGTATAACACATCTTAGCACTGTATTCTTTGCAGGGATGGATGCCCTTTAAGTATCTGGAGTGGGGTCTTTGATCTGCAACTAATTATTCAACATCAGTACCTGACTTCACTAATGCTCTCATGGCTCAGTGGCATCAAATTTTCACAACAATGTTCCAACATATAGTAAAAATCTCCACACAACTCCCAATTAATGCCCTTTGTTTCAGAAGAATAGCTCCAGGCTATTGTGGCTCTGGGTTCATTTCCCGCCTCAGGTAGCTGACTGCACAGAGTTGGTGTGTTCTCCACACAGCTCCTGGGACCTGGAGGTTGTGGGTTGAAGTCCTACTCTGGGCAAGTTTGGTGTGTTCTCCAAACTAAACAGCCACTGGATTCAAACCCATGTCTTCTGGTTTCAAGGTCAAGTACTAACAGCGTGCACCACACCATGCTTTAAGCTTTTTTTTTTTAACTTGTGATTTATTGATCCAGAATTAGCAATATTTCTACGAATAACGAAAGATTTATTTTTCAGTTTAACACACTTTCCTAACAGCCTCTGTGTACAAGGCTGCCAAGGCATTCCTGAACACATTATTTTTGTGACCCAGCAGAGGGTTTGAACCCTGAACCTATGGGACATGAGGGCAGTAGCTTTCATGTTATGTCACAAGTGACTTGACAAGTGACTTGTGAACCCCTGGCACATCTTAAGCCTCTTGAAATGGTGAAGTCATATGGAATCAAGCCTTAAAACAAAATGAAAATATATTTAGCATTCGGTTTTAGGTTGACATTGGGGGAAAATGTTTTATATTTGATCACAACTGGAAACTACATAATAAACTTATAGAAACAATTATTTACTGAAGGTACTCCAGCCAAAAAAGATGCAATAATTATATTATTTTGATAATCTACACATTATTCAGTAACGGTTCTGAAAAAATCAGGTTAAAACTCAGATATTAGTTTAAAATGGAGTATTTTCAAGCTACACAAAACTATCAACTATAATAATAATAAGGAAAATCCGAACAAAACAATAGGGTTCTGCGCAGTAGGGAGGTTGTGTTCATTTTGAGTGAAATATGCAAAAGTTATAAGGGCTTAAGTAAAATTTGCAAATGATGGGAGAGGTTGAACCCTAAAAAATATAAAATGCATGAATGAATGAATAAGTCAATGTATTTATGTATGTACAGTCAATGTTTGGACACGCCCAGTCAGGGAGGATTTCCTTTGTTTGGGCCATTTTCCACATATTGTGAATGTAATGTACCAGTGAAAGGTTTGGATTTCTTCTCATTCAATGGTTTTTCTTAGATTTTTTTATTATTATTATTATTTTCTACATTGTAAATGAATACGAAAGACATTAAAACTGCGAAGGAGTATATATGGAATTATGTAGTAAACAAAAAAAGTGTTAAACAAACCAGAATAGGTTTTAATAATTTAATTTGATTCAAATTAGCCACCTTTTGCTCTTGGCGTTCTCTCAATCAGCTTCATGAGGTCGTCACCTGGAATGATTTTCAGGGAACAGCTGTGGCCTGGTCTAGAGTTAATTTGCAGAACTGCTTGCCTTCTTAATGTGTTTGAGACCATAACTTGGGTTGTGCAGAGGCAGGGGCTGGTACACAGTTCTATACAGTGAATAGTCTTATTCCACCATTGACTAATGAGAAGATGTGTCCAAACTTTTGACTGGTACCGTATGTATATATGTATGAACAGACAGCTGATAAACCTTTGGCAATATATTGTATATATCATTTTGACTGGTCTAAAAGACCTAGAACTTTCTTTGGCACAGAGTTTCAAATAGCTGTACTGAAAATGGCAATCATTTTTTGAAAAGCATTTCTAACAACTCTAAATGACATTCAAATGATCGATATTTCATCTCAACCATTTTAATGGAGAGAGAGAGAGAGGGAGAGAGCAGAGGTAATGGCTCTCACAGTGAAAGTGCAGCAGATGGACCAATGGACAGGGCAAATGAAAGTAGTGTTTCTCCTCCAAAAAGCAGCCCAGTCGGCCTGTTCCATAATAGAGCCGAGTGGAAAACAGCAGGAAATAAAGCTGATGTAATATGTGAGGAAATCTGAACAAGTGTTACACATTTGTTGCAATGATAAAGTATTTTGATGAAAATGTTCCTACAGGCAAAATTCAGCCCTGATTCCTGAGTTGGAGACTTCTGTTCATAATACATCACCACTGTGCCTTGGCCAGTATTCAGCTAATATTCTACTGTGTCAGTAAGAGCTCTAAAAAGGAGCACTTATTAACACTAAATACAGTGTACCATGAAAGAGCATTGTTGATTCATGAGTAATGGCTTTCATCTCAGATTATTTACATACCACTTCACCCATTAGCTGTTAATACTTCTCCTTCTTTGACTGAGCTATAGTTGCAATATATGGCCACCATTTTGTAAGCATCTGCTGCCCCAATCATTCTTCAGAAATGAACAGTAATACTAGGCTGTTACTCTCCAGTTTTTCAAATAACAACTTCTACAATGCTACAATTTATGGAATTAAACCTGATTTGACACTGGTATTTTTGACACTGGGGTTGTATTGGCTCCCACAGAAAGTTGATTGGTCACCATGGAAACTCACCCCATCATTTTGGGAGGAAATGAGTGGCCATTGTATCCTATTAATTAGCTTCTAATGAAAATCTGCAGAATGTAAATGCTGTGGAAGTGGGATTTTTTTGTACATATTTTAAGTGACAAGTTGCAAAAACATATTTGCACAATAATTAAATATAGATAACTTAAAATAAGCTACATACAATTTATACATTTCACCTTTACGTTTTATGTAATGTATCTATAACTGTGTTGGAGGCTTCTTAATTAAAAAAAAGTGGAAGGAGCTTTTTGAATGTTATTTAATGTATAATAACAAACATTTAAGATTCTCTTGAATTCTGTAATAACATTTAATGTCCCAACTTTGTGTGATTATGGACCTTCCACAGGTAGCACTTAACACCAGTTAATATTCAGATGTCCAAGGCTTTCCTTGGACTAAACATATGTATATATTTCTAAGTCAGTCTTAGGTCATGTTGGCTTTTATAAATAGCCAGGTGTTATCAGGTAACTGAAAACAGCTTTAGGGAATAAAGAAAGGGAGATGGGATGGAGTAAATGTGAAATGTAAGCACTACAGACCTCATTATAGATCAGTGATAGTTAAAATTGTTTATAAAGCACTCTGAGGGAGTGGCTGCTCAGCCGTTATCGCAGAGTGGATTTGGAATCTGAGGAACACCCAAACAAACAGGACAATCATTTTAGAGCTTTAAAAAGAAGCTATCAGGAGTGGGTGGTAATTCCACCTTGTTGCATTTCCCTCCAAAGAACGACAGTATCAGATTATATGTTGTGTTTGAAAGGCCACACCCTACACTGGTTTACGCTTGTCTGTGTCTCAGTAAAGCCGTCGATTGTGACCATTTCTGACAGCTTGGCAGATGTCTGAAATTGATTGGAATTATGAGAAGTGCATGAAAGTGAGCAGAACTCTCTGTCAGCTCCTGGGGCAGACCATTGCTGCCTATGCTTGATTGGATTTTTCAAAGGTATATTCAGCTCCATTTTCAACTCAGATGAAAAAAAAAATGTCCAAGTCCAAAATATACTCTCCTTGAATTTAAATGTTGGGTTTGTGAAAAAGCAATACAGTAGACTTCAGTTACAAACACAAGTATTCACTTTATTTGAGCTGTTCATAGACTGGGAAAAGGTCAAGTAAAAGTCTTAGTCAAGCGCAACAATGACATGAGAGAGAGAGAGAGAGAGAGAGAGAGAGAGAGAGAGAGAGAGAGAGAGAGAGAGAGAGAGAGAGAGAGAGAGAGAGAGAGAGAGAGACTATCAGAAAATAAACAGAAAGAGAAGGACAATCACAAAATAAAATAACCAAGTATAAATACAGTAAACAAACATCTTCATTCATTCTAATGGAGGCTTTCTGGAGAGTTCCCTTGATATATTCCTGAGGTATTTTGGTCTAAAAGGATTCATTTCTCAGACCACTGTAGCCTGATCTTGAAACCTGAAAAGAGCTGTCGATGGAAAATCTCCATTCACTGTGTTTTTTTGTTTTTTTTTTGAAGGCAAGCTGTAAGCTAACTCATAGTCTCGGGGATCTGTCTAGCCCCTTAGAATGCAGCCCCTTACAATGATGGTGTGGTCCATAGGTGGATACTTAGCCAAAACAACATGTTGTAGTCTCCTTCAATTCATGGTACCCATGGTGGTTAGGCTCTGTGAAAAGACAGAGAGGGCTGTTAGGGGTATAAATTCTACCATGGACCATTTTCTTTCAAAGCCTCCTTTAGAATTTGAATGTATTACATGGTAAACCCTAATGGCTTCAGATTTAAAACAGAAGGCCTATAGACTATAAATTCACTCAATTGAAAATACAACTGCAGCACACACTGTACAAAAAGGCAACTCAAATGACTTGAGGCAGTCATTTGACCTGAATACAGACCTCTTAGTGATCAACATTTTGGGTACTGACTTCTTTCACACTTTAGTGACATTATTTTATGGACAGTGTAATCTCACTACTCACTATATGTCCTCTCAGTCACAGTGGTCAGTGGTCACAGGTAGCACACGCACATGCAACTTGAAATAGATTGCAGTTCTAATCAATATAAGTATACAGATGATTTAAACAAACACAGATCAGTCAAAAACATTAATGACTCCCTTGTTTCTACACACATTCCCCATTTGGTCTGCTCCTCTGGCCATATAGCTGCACTTTGTAGTTCTATATTGTAGTCCATATGGTGCTCTGCATACTTTGTTAGCCACCTTTCACCCTGTTCTTTAATGATCAGGACCTACACAGAGGTCCTGTGTATGTTGTTTTTGCATTGGAGTTTGTAAAGCCCTTAGTGTCACTGCTGGCTGAGGATAGTCCACCAACCAAAAATATCCAGCATAGATGTTCATGGTGGGCAGAGTCCTCTAACCACTGATGAAGGATTACAGAATGACCAACACAAACTATGCAGCAACAGATGGGCTACTTTCTCTAGAGCAACTATAAAGAACAGGGTGAAAAGGCGCTTGTGTAACAGACACACTACAGTCTTTAATTGTAGCTCACCTAAGTGCATCTGTATGGTTGGTGGAGCTGATGAAATGCAAAAGGAATGTAGAAACAAGGTTAGAGTTGACCTATTTATGAAAATATTAATGCTTTGCCACAAATCTGTAAATGTAATGCGATTACAAAAGTTTAGAATAGAGTGCCACAGTGATTTGATACTGTAATGTGCCACTTCTTGCCATTTCTCCTGCAAAATGTTGATCGATATCATAATATAATTTATGTATACAATTATTTCATTATCATATCTTAAATTTTTTAATTGAATTTTCAATAACGCAAATTAACAACTGTGATATTTAATGCAGGGATCACGTGAATATTTTCTGAACGTCCCATATGATGTACGCAAATATGGCCACCAACAGGACGCGCTTCAGTATGTAGATGAGAGTAACTGTACCGAGCGTCATGTTCTCCTCCACCAGGGGGCGCTCTTCAGGGCAGTTCACAACATTCCCTCTGGCTGCCCCCAGCACGGTCATGATGTCCACTAGGTTGGGTTTGCCCTCCTCCCTGGCCTCTCTAATTTCCTCCTCCAGCTCCTCAGCAGCTTCAGCAGCCTCCTCAATCTGGTCTTCCGTCAGTGTGCCCTTCCCATTCTTCACCTGTGGGGGCGCCAGAGAGCATATTGCTCTCAGCCGGCCATAGGAGCGTAGCTGGGCCACGTTAGCCCTCAGGAACAGGAGCAGCACATTCAGGTCATTGAGTGGGCAGCCCAGCTTCTGACCGCTGATGAGGCCCAAAGCTGGAAGGACCTCATACAAAGACAGGAAGCTGGTGTCCCAGCAGAAGAGACGTACCAAACTGAAGAGGACCACAGGAGCTAGTAGCACATAGACAGCACCATTTGCCACACTAATGACCTGGAAGACCATCAGGCTGGTCATCTTGCACTGGACGAGCTCAGGAACCCAGGGCTGGTCCCGCAGGAGGCCAGTACGGACGAAGCAGTTGAACTCGTCCTGGAGGAAGGCCGAGAGGTGAAAGTAGACCAGGTACAGGCAGGCGGTGGACATAAAAGTCAGCAAGAGGAACCCCCGCAGGAACAGCATGCTAACTAAGAAGTAGGAGCTGTGCTTGCACTGCATGTATCTCTCCAGTAGGGGGTACTCAAAATAACGCTTCCTCTTGGCTCTAGAGTCAAAACAAATTAAACAGATGGCCACTTAATTAAAAAGTGTGATGCTCTTGTTTTAAGATACAGTCATTCTGAGGAAAATAAATGTTATGTTATTTTTGGTGAAACTAATTTGATGGGTTTTGGGGGGTGTCATTAACATAGATTAAAACTAATCTTGGTCTATATTGCTGGGCTAATAAAGAATATATTAGTATCTTTTATATAGTTTAAACTGAGCCTGAATATCCAGATTTCTTTTTTTTTGTCTGTAATATATAAGAATTTATTAACAGTAAGAAGTATTTATTGCTCACTACATTCATTAAGAGTTACATCAAGAAAAAAAAAAAAAAATATATATATATATATATATAATCCTAATAGTTATCTGACATTCATCCAGCTTGCTAGCTACTTTGTGATTAGCTCCTTGGCTACTCACTTATGCACATACATCCCCTTGCTGTTGACAGCCATGCCTGTTGTCTACAATCTATGCCTAGAATCTGTGTTTCACTGTGTTAATACATTAATGTCTGATATGTTACAAAATGTGCCCATATGAATCGTGTCTACAATTCATAGACAATAGGTGCCTTTCATTTCTGATCATAAACCTGAATTTCCTGCCAGTGAAGCACTACTGATGCTACTCCTCAATAATGTATAGGGTTCCAGTCCAGACTCCTCTTTTCATGTTTGAACACTGAAACTATGAAAAAATTACATGGAATTGTCTGTACTGGCAGAAAATAAATGGAAAACAGACCAAAACAACAGAATGCCAACACACTTGGCTTCCCTGCCTTACCTCTGTAGCTCCACCTGGAAATCTTGTGGGTTCCCAGTGTTTTGTTTGAGCTCCAGAATGTTCTGAGCCAGGCGAACTGAGCGGTTGTAAGACTTGTCCAGTTCATCGATAATGAAGAGCAGGTCTGAGCCCAGAGTGGGCACTGCCAGAAACCTCCAGATCAGAGCTGGCAAGTACATCATCATCGCCATCATCAGCAAGGAGTAGGGGAATATCTAAACAGAGCAGAGAACATCAAAGCACTTCATTATCTTCATTAATATATCTCATTTCTAATCCATGTTGTTGATATGTATATATAAATAGCCAAAATATTCTGAAGCCAACAGCAAATTCCAAGGCTCCAGAAAACATATTCACATGTCTAAAGAATTGTTGCTGTTCATGTTATCAGTGTGATGAAGAGACCCCCACCTTGTGCACCCACAACGAGCGCTCTTCAAAATTTCCATTTGTGTCGAACTCATGGTGCATCAGTGAGTCCCAGCAGTATGTGTCCACATATGCAGCCTGCTTGACTGTGAAGTTACTGGGAGGAAAACAACTAATCTGGGGACCTGAGGACAAAGAAAACAAGCACTGCCTTGAAAAATGTGCTGCTTTGAAATAACTTAATTCATATGTGTACATCAGTAAACTTCAGTAATACTATAGTGTAACCCAGCAAACAAGCAACATCCCCTTCATTTTCACAGACATTCTGTTTTGGTCAGCTGCATAATATTATGTTCAAGAGGACATTTTGCAGAAATGAAAATCAGGGGTTTTAAAGCAGTAAAAATACCAAACTCCAGTGGTTTCTGGTACTCTACAAAATAATGGCCTTGCAAGTTTACAGAATATTCTCAGATAGCACTTCTTAGTGAGGCACAGCATTCAACAATGTGGGTTCAGGGTGGGTTGGTACATGGGTTATTAATGAGATCCAACTGGCCTGTCTATATTGGATATGTGTAAGCAGCCCAATAACTCTCCATATATGAGTCTGCATATAGTAGGTTGTCTTAATTACACAGACTTTGTGTTTTTTTAGGCAGGCTGCCCATAATAGGCCCTATGTTGGGATACCCTGGAAGGATTTATATTAATTCATATGAAAGTCCAACATTCCCTGAACAAAGCTTGCCAATTTGGCTCCCAGTACTTTTGTTTGTTAGGTGCAAATAACATATTTTATTCATGTAAATACAAAGCAGCAGTTGATGTTATTTTTAGTGTAACATTTTGTCCAGATTTGGTTTAAGCATAATCATGTCTATAAAACAACAGTTTGGACTTCACCTGATATTTCTACACATTTGGTGTCTGTTAGTGTAGGTGCATTTGAAGGCAGTAAGGCTTAAAAATTTAGAAATATAAAACCTGTCAGAAAAAAGGTTATTTCCAGGTTGGCTCATGTCAGCAAAAGGCACAAACACAATCCTGAATGGTTTATTAAAAAAACTCTTCTGATTCTCTAGAAACATTCATTCATTGTCAGTAAGCACTTGTCAAGTTCAGGGTCAGGGTGGGTCCAGAACCTACCCAGAATCACTGGGTGCAAGGCAGGAACACACCCTGGAGGGGGCGCCAGTCCTACGCAGGGTGACACACACTCACACATTCACTCAAACACTTTTTGGATCGTGAGAGGAAACTGTAACACCCGGAAGAAATCAACGCAAACACAGGAAGACGGGGAAAACACACCAAACTCCTCATAGACAGTCACCCAGAGTGGGGCTTGAACCCACAACCCTAGGACCCTGGAGCTGTGTGACAGTGACAGTACCTGTTGTGCCACCATTCCACACCTCTACAGAAACTTTGAACTGTTTTAGCTGAGCTTTTAAAGAACTGTTGAAATGAAAGTTTCTTCAGGGAACCAAAAGTGGTTTGCTCCAGAAAGTTTGGCAGCTTTACTTTTCAAAAGTGAATTTCACTGCTACATTCTAAATTCTAGAGTAACTTTTCACAGTGGTGGTGATAGTAACCAGTTGGTTTTAATAAGCTGTTACATCAATTGGTTGCAAATATAGGCCTGATTTTGGATTCTGGCTCAGATTTGAGATAAAGAATGGCCTAAAACATACTACATTCCTGGTGAAGAGGTTCATGCAGGAATTACATTCCCCAACGAAAGTGGGAAAGATCAACATTACACAAAAACTCAAAGATGTAGGTTCACTGGCAGTTAAATAAAAGTGCTGTATTTATGGGGTAGACATCATCCTCTTCAGTACCTATCCACATTAACATTCAAGTCAGTACATGTTTCTACAATGCACTGTTCTGCTGGACTGAATTATGCAGAATTCAGTGGAAATAAAGAGCATAGGTCTGAAGAATACACCCCAGCACAGGCGAGATATAATTAATGCATTGTGGTCATCATCACTGGCACCTGGGGAATTGTAAAGCCTGGGTGTGATAGCAGGGTTATACTGCTTCTCTAAACTCAGGCTCCTCTAGTGGAGAACAGCAGACAGAAACCACAGCAGCCGGAGCAGCAGGAGAAACGGCTGGCCTGGTGTTTCTGCTGCTGAGGGGGAGCTGGCCACCAGGCTGAGAGGGTGTGACCTCAGTATCCATGCGCAAAAGCCAAGCCCCTGCTTTTTATAGACCACTTAAACATTGGTGTCTGACTCCAAAACGTACAATCAACCCCTCAATTTACTTCCCGAACAAGACACTGCCCACAGCCACCGCATTCAACAAGCCCAAGGCACAGAACACGTCTCGACAAATTACACCATACAAGCTTGTTTTAAAGCAGAGCATGGAGACAGATGTGGGAGAACGTAAACGCTGGGCTAAACATCGCTTTTTCCCTTGGTACAGTAAAGGCCACGCAAATGCAGTTTGCTAACTTAAGAACAGCTACAACAACTATGAATGTAGCATTTATTTTATTTCATTTGAAAATGAAAACCAAACCTACAATGTTTGGGGGCCGTAACACATAGGGACCCTTGGAATCTTCTTATAAACTCGCCCACCCTTATGATGCCGTTGTCTCGGATACAGTAGATGTGTCCTGCAAACATTTCAAATGCCGAACAGAACCAAGAAGCAGACTCTAGCAGACAGTAGCAGACTCTGCTTGCTCTGCACGTCTGCTGCTTTAATTAGCATATCCTCTGGTTAGACTGAAATAGAGAACTGGAAAAGAGCAGGCTGACTGTAATTACAGACCCTTGTCATCTTTCCACGTCTCTCTTAATCATCCTCATGCCAATTAACATCTGTGCGAGCTGATTGCAGACCAGCTCCGGAGGAACTGATTGCAAGCTCAAAGTCAGCTGCCTGCACCCAACAGACTGCTTTCTCTGGCAAAGCCCTGGTTAGATATTGCCATATATATCCAAACTTCCACTGGCCTGTTGAAGTATAGAGTCTAAACAAATGATCATTACATCATTAAAAAAACAAAAAAGATTAAATATGTGGACACACATTGTAAAATCAAAATGAGTTTGTTGACATATTGCTTAATTAGTGAATCCATCTGAATCCATCCAATTGAATGTGTCAATTGTCAACACAGTTTCTATTATCTCCACAGAAATGCATTACAAAGGTTACCATGCTTAATGCAAAGTGACAAGTAAAGTGACACAGCTCCAGGGACCTGGAGGTTGAGGGTTCAAGTCCCACTCCAGGTGACTGTCTGTGAGGAGTTTGGTGTGTTCTCCCCATGTCTGCATGGGTTTCCTCCGGGTGAACATAGAACAATGTTTTCGATTCATCCCTTTCACAAATGTCATAAAATTTTTATCTAAATGCATCCTGTATTACGCGAATAGGGATTGTTAAAGCAGGAAAGAAGGAACAAACTACCTTTAACACACTCATTTCAGCAGAAATGTTAAATGAGCAGCTCATTTAATGAATTCATGTGAAATTATTGATGACCCATCAGGGTAGCTCAAACCAAATTTAGCCAATTTCTCCCAAGCTTTCAAATATATGACTAAAAAGCTAATATCACAGAGGTTAAAAGCTGCATGTCCAGCAGTCAGTCACCAGCAAATATTAGCCCAAAACCTCTTAGGCTTCATTCACTCAGATGTATAAAACAACACATTGGTATACATTGTTGGTTTGTTGTACCTGTGTGACTAGGTATCATAAGTGGGTGACGTTCCTAAGTGAAATCTGCTGGTAATAGTGTTCTTCTTTACAGTGAAGTAGAAAAGACATGTGAGGGTCCTGTATATCTTTAGAGATGAGGTGTGTAGTTCTATATGTAAGTAATCATTTCCTGCATGTTGCTCAACACCTGTGTGAGTGAATGAAGACCCCCGACCCACACTATCTCTTAACGGATGAAGCATGTTCTACTCTGGTCATTTTTGTCATTATTATTATTTTTTTAACAGACAGCAGAGTGCAGTTTTGACGCATCGCCTTGCATTGCACAGCAGTGTGTATCTATAAAGTTCTTATGTCTAGGAATTCAGCACAACATGCTTTACACTCTCTCAGGCTCTAGGCTAATTAGCTAACTCCCAGGCACTAACATAAAAGTTAAAAATAACTTACAGGAATTTTACTGGGCATACATAATTGCACAGACTGTGCAAATGCAGAGTTAGAGTTATATAAATTCTTACTTCCATTCTTACAAGCTGAGGAAATATCAGTGGTGACCCAGGGATCAGCAAAGCTAGCAATAATTTAGATGTGCTACTTAACATTGGTGGTAACATTGTTTTCAGTACATTGTGCACTTAAATACAGCTCTGAGACACACTTTTTAAACATTTGAATTGAAATTAGTTTTCAGGAAGTGGTGTCCTTTTTTTCAGTGAATTTAAACTTGTCTGAATACCAGGTATAAAACCTCAACATATAATAACATGTCAGTAAAAAACACTATAATTTGCTGTAGAAAAGCAGTCCAAAGGTAATGCTAATTTCAACTGTATTTCGTCGAGACAGCTAAGTTTAGACTTAGGGCAAATAAAAGTCATTATTTTGATATTATGTTATTTTTCAGGGTACAAACAGAGTATCCCTTTAATTAACTGATTAACCCTTGTGACACTGCTGCCAGCCATGTCATTTATAAACCTTACAGACATTCCACTGCATGATTACAATCCTATCCAAACAGTGTGTAAACAGGCAGCCTGGTAAGCTAGGCTCTTTTTGTTTGTATTTGTTGTTTGATTAGTAGAGAGTTTATATGTGTACTGGACCGCTGACCCTAGATCTGTAGCCTTACTCTGGACATATTGATGCAAACAGCAATAGAGATGCTAACCGATGGAGATTTCGCGAGCAAATGCCAAAGACACCAGCAGCAGTGGAAGTCCCACAGACACGAACTTGATGACTTTGTCCAGGGGCAGCTCCAGGTCCAGATGGCGGATGCGGTTGTCTCCATTACTGTCTCTCAGCAGAGCGTCAGACAGCACGGCCTGAGCCGCTGCGTTCGCTATGGACATGTCAAACCTGTGGAGGTCAACATTAATGGATCAGACACAGGGTAATTTAATTTGTAGCCCTTTAGCCTCTTGCTTCCAATTGCAGTCAATTTCAAAACTATAAAAACTATTAAAGGACACTGTACATAAAATTTCCAGTAGAAGCTTTTGAAGTGAACTATTTTTGGCTGAAAATAAATGTACAGTTTAATAATTATGTTTGGAAAAGAGCTGCAATGTTCTCACTTTTATTTACACTTCAATGCAAATGTTATAAATCCAGACTTTATCTTAAGGCTTTTAGCCAAAAGTGATTTAGGGGTATTTTGTGTGTAAAATAATGCCATAAAAACTCCTGTTTGTTTACTTAAAAACACATTAACAACCATCAAATAACCATAATGACAAAGAAGAAATAAATATTAAAATAAATGTTTTATTTGATGTCAATGTCCAAAAATTAACCCCTTACACTAGTAAAGAGTATTTAAATAATAAAATCACTGGCACTGTGTTAAACCACTGGTACATGCAAAGCATTTTAGTGTAAATATTCAGAAATATAATACCTTTTAAAATATCTATAATGAGAAATGAAATGATTGTACAGTAATATATATATATATATATATATATATATATATATATATATATATATATATATATATATATATATATATGTACATACTCAGGGCTGTTCCAAAAATGTTCTCAGTCAGTTTATCACTAGAAAGCACAACTGAGACATTTATAAATATTAATTTTCATAAAAGACATACTGTATGTAGGCATCCTAAAGCTTTATTAACAGTGGCCTACTGTAAGCGTTACCAAACATTAAAGTTAGATTAAGTTACAACAAGTTTCCAGCATAATCACACTTTGCTGAATGCTCTCTCTGCAATGGAAATCATTTTATTTATTACTAATTACATCTGAGCTAATTAGAATCCATTGATTGCTAGATCCTCACATGGAATTATGGATGACTAATTGAGATATATGTGTGAAAAGTGCAGTACCTTTGGTGTTCGCGATGCAGTGACTCCAGTGGTGATGTGGTCCTGAGGCTGGGGAAGACGAGGGGGTGCTACTGAGGGTTTTAAGTACTGGAGGAGGGCTGAACTAGAAAGGAGGCTGAACTGGACAGGGTTAAGGGGATAATTAAAGAGGTTACAGAAGTCTCTGGAGAAGCTAAAGGGCAGGAGTTAGAGATAGAACAGAGGAGCAATTAAGTAGATTCATAGAGAGAGAGAGAGAGAGAGAGAGAGAGAGAGAGAGAGAGAGAGAGAGAGAGAGAACAGCAGAGTAGAGTCGGGAAGGGCTGTAGGGCAGTACGCACCAAGCTGGTGGCGCCCTTCCACTTCAAACACGCCTAGCCTTTGTGGCTTTTCCTGCTCCTGTCATTGCCCTCACTATTTCTGTACCACCGCCCAGAGCAGACCTAACACGCCACTGAGCTATGAGCTATATGCCCATGAGAAACCTGGAGAACAGCCCAACTACAGTTATTTCAGTGCCACTCTCCCAACTTTTGGAAATTCAGTTATTCAAGAGTGCTGTTTAAGGGCACACTGGCCAACCTGGCAACAAACTGAATGGAAAATGGCCCTTGTTTTCTGGATAATAAGTTGGAAACAGTGACAGTATCTGCTGTCATATTGCAAAATTGATTTGGGGACAGGACTTTGAGGACAGGACTTTCAGAGTACTTTTAATATGAAGACATATTGGACATTACAATATTGTTGTTATCCAAAGAAAAATATGCATCCCCAAAATAGGAAAATGGCTTCATAACTTACAATGGAAATTGGTGTAAAAAGATTTTATTCCAAGTAATTTTGAAGCATTTCTATTGGTCTTTTCGTCATTAATTTTTTTACAAATTTGAAGGAAAGCTGCTGTGATCAAATTATGTAGTAAACTAAACATTGACAAAAAGAGAAGCATAAATATTTTTCACTGGACAGCAATAATATTAAAGTGAGAATACAGCATACAAAATATATGGGAGATGTTTCCAAAGGAACCTTACATTTTCAGATAAAAAAAAAAAAAGAATGAGTAGAACAGACACGTGTCAGTTTATCTGTTTTGGCCATACACCACTGCATTTTAGTGAGGAATTTGCCCAATTAAACAGTCAGTAGTATGGTCACTATGCTTCATCTGGCTTAGACATATGAAAACAGCTAGATTTCAGAGTGTGGTACACTAAAAAGGGAATTTACATGATTTAAATAAATAGGCTGCTGTAGGTAATATATGTTTTCATTCATGTAGACATAAGTTCCAATTTTTAACAAGTAAATTCTGTGAATTTCTTTCTTGGTGTATCCAGTTCCACTAAATATGAATTAGCCACACACCAAGAACTAAGAACATATGTCTTGAAATACAGGCCACAAGCTGCACCAGGAGCAGTCTGTAATCTCTGGGTATTTAAGGGGGAAATCTGGGCCAGAATGATATTCTAACTTTTAAGCACTGTAATCATCTGCAAAGTTACCCCACCACCCTCCCACCACTCAGCTCCACCTAAAACAGCACAGTAAACATGCACATGCTTCACTGGGAGAAGACCAAAACACTCAGTCCTGTGCTTGGAGAGCTGAAAATATGGAACAATACTTATAAGTTGAGTATAAATTTAAAATATACTTTAAATACATTTGTAAGACATTTCAATGAGGTAACACCAAATCAAGTTTAAGTAGCTTTATATTAGCAAGTATTATTATTATTTTTTGTTTTTTATTGAGCAGATGATGTTAACTTTTAGTTTGTAATCAACTGATCTACAGATGAAGATTAGCTTATTAGCTAACTGGCACATTTACATTTATGTGGAAACTGAAATGCTGTTTAATGTTCATTGTCCTAAATAAATGAATAAATAAATATTATCTAATACAGTTAATATTATTAGACTCCATTAAACAGCATTCATCACTCAATGATATTATATTCACAAACCAGAAACTCTGTAAACTGATATTAACTAAAATAATCACTTGCATGAACTGTTGTATCGTCTTTTATTTAAAAATCATTTAGATGATTTGTAGAATGTTCTAACACCAGCCTTGATCTCAACACAAAACCTATCCTCAAGTATAAACCTGGTCAGAATCCTAAACCCCAACCATGAGTTTCACATATATATTACATGACCAAAAATAGTAGCCAGCTCCTCATCCGATATATCAAAGGCTGCAGTTACAGCCTCTACTATTCTGGAACAGCTTTACACTTGACAATGGAACATTTGTACAAGATCTGCTGGCCATTAGAGCATTTGTTATATCAGGTGATGATGCTGGGTGTATCACACATGCTACAATTCATCCCAGTGCTATTTGATGGGGCTTTATCACATCAAATAACACAATTCTACTGCTCTAAAGTCCATCTGAGAGGACTTATGCCACTTTAACTGCCGTGGTGATCTTAATATCATGTACAAACTCTCTGGACTGGATTATTCCTTTTCCCAGTGTTTTCAAAACTGAACATTCGTGTCCACAATGGCGGCACCTTAAAGTTGCTGAATTTGTTAATTATAAGGGGTGTCTACACTTAATGGTTTTTCACAGCATACGCTAAAAGGACACTTGCTCATGACAATTTCCTCCTGACATGAAGGACGTTAAAAGGAAAGTTTTCCACTTTGTTGCATTAACAGCTTCAACTCTTTGGAAAGACATGTCAAAACATTTCTTTATAGATTTGCTTGCACTCTTCCATGCTGTTGCCAAAAGATGAGGCCTGCTATTGTTAACTTGTGTATGTAAATGAAAGGAACCTCAGTGTAAAGTGGGTTTGATGTAGGTTGAGTTCTTTAAAGTGTGTTTGGTTTAAGAGTTGTTAAGAGAGGTTTTCAGTGCATTGAGAGAACAGACCTACCCACGCTGTCAAAGTGCTGTTTTACTATTCTATGATTTCACTGTCAATCCTGAAACATGGGAATGTGTGCCATCAGTTATCCACCTACTTCAAAAAATTAAAAAAAAAAATAAATTAGAATTCCCAGTAGAAGCTGGGAATGAAAACTGAACTGATGTGAAGGAGTTCCCCTATAATTCGTAACCTGCAGCAAATCTGCATATTGCTCTATACTTTACTTCAGGTAAATAAAATGGTTATTATAGAACATTGTGCTTTTATCTTTTAACATAAACTCCATAAACACTCCTAGGCTGTGTTTGAAACATCATACTTGCCGTATACTGAGGCAGGCTTCAGGGAGATAGTCTAAACCAAATGCTTGTATAAAATGCTGCTTGCTGAGGTTTCTCCATTGGGTTGATTTTGAAAGAGTGCAATGTATCCTTCACTGCCTTAAATTTACCATAATCCTGTGGGTCACCACGGTCAGAGGCTCTCCCCAGAAGAAAATGTCTTTCTTTGCATGTGTAAGTTAGATTTATTTTTACTGTTAACACTTTATTCTAAGGAACACAAATTAGGAGCTTAGGGTCTCGTTATTTGCGCAGTAATGCATGAATTAGACATTTATAAATGATTTATTCACCGTGCAAGCTTTATTCACTGTGACATTTATTAGTACTTGGGTGTGTGTGTGTCTGTGTGTGTGTGGGGGGGGGTTATGTGGAAATTACCAATAATTCCATTATTACTTGCAACAATGAACATTAAACACTTTGTTAAGCCCCTGCTAAGCAATTTAGTGAGCATTAATTATTAACAAAAATGTACATGCTTTAGTGTGTAATTGGCAGGACTTTGATTCATGTGGGTTCCAAATAGCACTAAGTTTATATGCTAGTCAGTCTGCATCACTAATAATCTACTTATGAAACAATGGTCTAAAATATTGGTGTGTCTTCCATAAAGGATTTCAATAACTTATTCTACTTGCCCAGGAGCATGTTGTATAACGATGATTCCAGGTGATATATTGAAGATCCAAAAAGATATAAAGAAAAAATATATGTTAAAATGAATGTTATTTTACTGAAGATAGTACGTAATGATAAACCTGGTATTATCTAGAACCCTCGAGAATCAAAGTCCAGTCAATTGCACACTAATAACATATACATTTAGATAATAATTCATGCTCAATAATATGTATACCTGGGACTAAACAAAGTGTTTGTTGTGCAACTAAATTACAACTAATAGTGCAATTATTTCTTGTCTTCTCCAAGTGTGTAAAGCTTTCCGTAGAATTTTTTTATCAATAGTTCAAAAAGAATTGATGACTGGCGTTATATGATTTGGAGGAAGGCTGTGCTTGCCCATGTGATTACCCACATGATTGGTAGCATTGGGGGAGGCTTAGCAAATAGTAAGTCTGTGCAATGACTAGACTGTGGGACAAAATGGCCCACATTTCTATATGTAATGATATGTTTGGCTGTTTTTTATTAAAAATAAAAAGGAACTGCAGAAATTCCGGGGAAAGACAATGTATTTTGGGGGAAGAAATTCATGTGCATGATAAGTTCATAGGGCTTAAACAGGCATAATCAAATGTTTAAACACACTGGGTCAATGTACAGGTCTGCGTCACACATCATGTGCAGTATATATATATATATATATATGTTTTAGTTTTTTTTGGTTTTTTTTGTTTTTTTTTAATCATTGCATGAGTTTTATTTATTTATCAACGTATGAGGAAAAAATAAAGAAAAGCTGTCATAAAGTTTACACAGGCCACATTTGCGGTTGTTTTTTTCCTATATGTCAAATTGGACCAAAATTAAACTATAACTATGCTTTACAATGTGCAGTAGTGCATTCCATAAAGAGGCTGTGTATGTGTTAAAACTTAGCAAGAGTGCCCAAACTTTTGCACATGTGGATATGAAGGGTTGTAAGAAGTTAAAGCCATTCAGCATCCACTAAAATCATCTCTTTTAATTATCAAAAATGGTCTATTGAGACACAATAGATTATGACAACAATGCGTACAAAGGAAATACAAACCTCTCCCCTATTCTCACTTGCTCTGGAAGAACCATTAAAAAAAAGACCAAGAAAAAAAAAAGATAATAGGAAACATATACGTCACAAAGACCAAATCCAATAACATCCAAGAACAGCTGCGTTCAGCTCTAGACATCACATCAGAAACAGGTGCTTTAGTTGGAGACTGTTTTAGCACAAAAAAATAAAGAAAAAAAAAAAACAAAAAAAAACAAAAAAAAAAAACAAAACAAAAAAAAAAAAACCTTGGGAATATCTTCACAGCTTCTGTCCTTCACAGAAAAGAGGAGAGAGTCAGAGGGGCTTCCAGCAGCTCAGACCTTCTGTAGAGACACTCACATCCATAAACCTTAGGATTTACTTGATTCAAATCTGTACACTGGTTTCAAAGTATATATAATCAGCCATAACTTTAAGGCCATCTCTCTGTTTCCACTGGCCATACAGGAATATATTTTTGTAGATCTGCAATAACAGACTGTTATCCAGCTGTAGCCATTCATACTTTGTTTGCTCTCTTTCATCCTGTTCTTCAACAGTCAGGGCCCCCAAAAAACCACCACAGAGCAGGTACTATGGCTAGTGGATAATTCTCAGCGCTGCAGTCACACTGTCGTGGTGGAGCTGTGTTAGTGCCGTGCTGTATCTGATCCACTCATACCAGCACCACACACACCAACACACCACCACGTCAGTGTCTCTGCAGCGCTGAGGGTGATCCGTAAACCAAGCAGTACCTGACCTCTGGAAGTACCTTTGTAGAACAGGGGCCTAACAATGCATGCAGTGCAACAGAATTAAAGATGCAGCAATATTGTAAATGCATATTAGGATTCTTTAACAGGGAAGTGATTGGATACACTATGTCCAAATGTTTGTAGACACATCCACACTCATCTATGTAGACACTAATGAATGATTACTGCTATATTAAAGTGCACCCATTGATGGGAAGATTCTGAAATGCATTGAAAGGTAAAATGTGACCCTCTGGAGCAGCTTCGCTTGAGCCTAAAATCACCATGCTCAGTGCCAAGTGTAGGCTACAGGAGTGTAAATCACCCCGGTTTTGGGCTGTGGAGCAGACGTTCTGAATTCTCCAGACAGAAGCATCTCCATCCAATACTGTGGTGACAAGCTGGACTGCCTTGTGATCAAAACTAATTCTAAGATCAGTACCTGATCTCTGTAATGTCATTATGGCCAAATACAATTAAATCCTGACAGCAATGTTTTGGTGCTTTTTGTAGCTTTCCTAGAAAAACAGAGGCTGTGTGTTATAGCTAAGTGGGGATATGTAGGTGACAACAAACATTTGGTTATGTAGTGTATATACCATTAAACGCTCAAATGGTGCTTTTCCACAGCATGAGTCCAGATCTACTCGACTCGGCACGGCTCAGCTCGCTTAAAGCTTGTCGCTTTTCCACTAGCACACCTCCCCCCGCGAAATGGAGCCGGTGACATCACAAAACCCTGTCTCTAAAGGGAATTGCAGGTTTTGCAAACCACAACAATTTACTCACCCTGTATTTGCGTGTTGTTTTTGTTTTTTGGACAAAACATGGCTCCGCACCTCAGTTCTCACAGATCAGCTTTCCTTGTTGCATGTTCGGCTTTCACTGGAAATTTTCGTCAGCCATCAGCCCATTTAAACCTCTTCAAAACACCTCAAGGTAAAGTTACGAGCTGCCGTTGTGCTACTGCAACTTAAGACATTTTACAAGTGGTGGGTTTTGTGCTGGATTTAAATGAGCTCTGCATTTTGCGGTGATTGACATGTCTCTCTGGCTAATCAGGGCTCTGCAGGGTTTACATATCACCATTTAGTATCTACTCAGCATGGTTGGAAACCATGGGGGTTTCAAGGGACCAGGTGCCAGATTTGGTCAGTGGAAAAGCAAAAGAGCCAAGCCTAGTCGAGTGGAGTCATGTAGGTTCCATGTAGTGGAAAAGCACCATTTAAATGCATAAAATGTTTGTATGCCTAATGAAATGGTACATTTTTAAGAATGGATGTATGTATATAGCAACAAAAATGGCTCACTATATATTTGTTTCCCAAACGTAAGGAAAATAAAATATAAGTAAGGAAACACCTATGTAACATTATCCAATTTTAGACACACGTTGTAGGGGAAGGTGGCCTAACTGAGTTACACTATCCACAGCTACACAATTAAAAATAAAGGTGCTAAAAAGGGTTCTTTAAGCGATGCTATAGAAAAAACACATCTGGGTCGATAAAGAACCATGTCTCTTTAAGAGATGTGTGAGTGTGACATTTTAAATATTTAAAAATCCATCATCTTAAGGTTCTTTTCCCATTTAAACGTCTTAACACAAATGGTTCTTTATGGAACCTAAACTGCTTCTTCTGTGGTATCTCACAAAGAACATTTTGTAGCACCTTTATTTTGAAGAGTGTAGTGTCTAAAATTGGATCATCATCTGCCAAACCGTTTTAATTTAATGATATTTGTATAAAGTTGATGTGTAACCGCTGGCCACTGTTGAATCAGGTAAATCCACTGCTCTGTTCCTGCAGTACTGTCTCCTGTAAACATCTTGAGGAAGTCTGTGGTCTGGAAGGAACCACTGCTTTGTTTTTCTTCTGTGAATGAGATGCTTGCTGTGCCAGCTTGGCTCCGCCCACATTTTTATTCTTTCTTTTTTGTCTTGAGCAGGAGAAAAATGTGCCTTTAGTGTCATTCAGGATTGCATCATCTGAGAGTTCCAGGCATAACCGGAGTCCTCCCGAGGGCAGCACTGCCGTTTGAAAACCTAAACCATAAATATCAAGCAACAGGCTGAAGGGGTATATTCTGTGCTGTGGGGTCCTTTATATAATGTTTGTTTTTGCTTTTGTTGTTTTGAATACGGTTGCTTAGCAAGGTCTTTTGCTCTGAAAATTCATGCCTAAACAAAATACAGTCACCTTGGAAGCTTTCATAAAATGATATCATGCTGCGTGGGTTTCACCTGAGAACCAAGAAGAACCACGTGGATACAAAATCAAATTCATGAGGACGTATCAGGACGGAAGGTGGATTTATGGAAATAGAACTAAAACCCTGTCTGTAATCTCCCAGTATCCAATCCAAAGTGTAACATTTTGCATGATTAGTTTCAGAGCATTCCACAGCTCTGTAAAATTACAGGGTTAAAGTCTGTGATTATACTTAATTTATAAGTATTAAAAGAAAATAATTATAAAAATGTAAGTATCCTAGCTACCTTTAAAGACAGAGTTCATTTAACAAATAACAAGTTACCAGAATAAGAGTCCCAGTCTTACATTCTAGTTACTTAATATTTGTCATTTAAGGTGGCCTGGATAATTTACAGCACTGTGTAAAGTACATTACACCCTTCTATTATTTACAGTCTGAACAACCCTGAAGTACAGTTCATTCAGAGACAGGAGAAATTAAGTTCCACTCTTGTTTCAGATCTGAGAAATCTGCAGAAAACAAACTCAACACCATGGGTCTGAAAGGACGTGTATCTCTCAAGCATCTGTTACTGAGGAAAATAAGGAAAAGAGGAACAAAGATGTTTGAAAACCCATGGCTGTTCTAACTGGAAAGTCTATAAATGAGGGGTGGTCTCTGAATTTTGCACAGTACTGTATATGGTATCACTGTACTGAAGGGTGGTCTTTTTTATAACAATCTTTAATGACAACTGACATTATCCCACACACACACATTTATCAAGACATATCCCAACAAGCGCCAGTGGTCCTAATGCTGCAGTGATGTGACGAGCACTGATGCTTGTTGGAATAAGCATTTATAACAGTTACTGTAGGACTATGTCAGATGTAATATGTCATGTAGCCTTATGAAGGCCACCCTTCGGTAAAATGGTACCCTCATGTTTACAGTGTGGAATTCACAGCTCATTTCTTATTATCAAAGCGGCCCTCCCACATGTAACTGGACATTCCGAAGCACTGAAGTGTCCTGCAGAAGTCACTGGTGGGGATGGGGTGGGGGGTGGGCTTGTTCAAATAAATTGCCTTGACTTTGTGGTCTGGTCACTGGTGTCTCTTCTTGTATGTTACTCCAGTGCCTCGCTGTGATCGAGGCGCATATCTCTCCTTCCAGATAGCTGCCTCACTCCCTCGCTTTCATCCTCCTCTTCTTCCTCCTCCTCCTCCTCCATCCCTTCTTCCTCCTCGTCCTCTTCCTCCTCATCCTCCTCCGTGCCGTCCATGGAGTCGTCAGCCCCAGCCAGCATGGCCTGCTGCATGGCCAGAGTGGCCGAGTCAGAGGAGAGAGGCTGGAGGCCGTCCAAACCCAAAGAGCCTGAAAAAGACAAACACAAAGTGTAAAAAGTACTGCTGAAGCACACTTGTTTATTAAAGGAACACTACGTAATATTGTTCCTTAAAATTACAACTGTAAAAGTGCCTCTGTCGTTGTTTTCCAGGCTCAGCACTACAGAAACTGCAGTGTGTAACAACTGGAGGAGGGTAGTTTATACTCTAGGAGATGTATCATATGTAAAAAAAACCCTTCTCCAAAAGTTACATAGTGCAGAATAGCAATGACAGAGGCACTATTTTCCCAGTTACACATCAGTGAAGTATGACAATGATTCTGAAGCTGTAGTATTAAGATAAAAATACTACCTAGTGGTGTTTCTTTAACCATTTGCACAGTACTGTATATTACTTACAGAACACCCAGACACAGACATATATACACACAGTAAGTTACAGTAAGATTATAGAACAAGGGCAACTACACAAAAATTAGAATTCAAATTTGGAATGACCAAAAGCCATTGATCTCTTAAGGTAGTCAGTACAATATTAGTATATATCTCTGATAATACTCTCCACTTGCTCAATCAGCTTCAATTTAAAATGAATGAGCTGGGTGGGACAGCAGGAGATAAATGGCTTTTTTTACAGCAGCGATGTATGTGCACATGAACTGAGATGCAATGGGGAACAAAAGAGTCCAGTGGGGTCTCAACCTGTTTTATGTTTTACTACATGCTTGATTTTCTCAGACTGAGCCTCTGATCTTTAGAAAAACCTGCTTGTCTCTGGTCAGGGTTTGGGCTTTAATTAAGGTAAGTAGGTGCAGAGAGAGAGACTGACTGTCTGAGTTGTTGGCAGAGTGAGGGCCGTGTGTCTGCAGAACTCCAGCCACGATGGAGTCGGGCCAGAAGCGCTGCGTGGGTCTGTGCTGAGACTTCATCTTCTTGGCTTTAGGAGCGGGGTCAGGGTTACTTGCGTCCAGCATGGGCTGCAGAATACGCCGGCGGGCATTAATAAACCTTTCAAATGACATAAAAAGAACCAGATGAGAACGGGGCAAAGTTGCAGTCAATTTCTGATCGTTGTGTTGTAAAGCACTTTGTGGTTTTGAGCGCTAGATGGCGCCACTTTGCTATATTTTTGCTGTGGAACACTCCACACCCCTACAACTCTGTACAAAGCATATCAAGTGTTGTTGAAGTAGCTTAGTTCTTTATCCTTGCAGTCTTACCAGTTGTTAACTTGCAGTAAGGTGAGGTTCGTTTGCGCAGCGATCTGTCTTTTCTCGTCTTCTGTCGGGTAAGGGTGCTGAGAGCAAAACGAAAGGGGAACATGTACATATGTTATAAACATTTATAAATACGTTATACATGTTTATTTATATTAGCCATCTAACATAAGGTAATTAGCAAGCGTTTGCTATGACATCATAGTTATAGGGTAAGCATATATGTCCAAAAGTTTATGGACAGCTACTCATCTAACACCTCCTTTGAAACCAGTCTGACACACTTCAGTTCAACTTCCAAATCAAATAGTACACACACACACACACACACACATTAAATGTTTAAAATGTGTGGAGTCACCACTTCAGCCACAAAATGAATGGGACGCTGTTGAGCAGCTGCACATTGGCTTAAGGTCACTATGTCCGATGACAGACATCTGCTAGAGAGGTATAAACCCCTCCCCCCAGCACTGGGCTGGTGAGCAGTGAAATTGTGTTTTATGGGGTGAAGGAGCATCATTCAATACCACTGGGATGACTTGGTGTGGTTTTTATGACCCTGAACTCATCATCCAACATCAGTACCAGACCTCTCTAATGCTCTCATGGATGAATGTCATCAATTCTTCACAAGAAAAAGTGCACGCTGTTATTGCTACAAAGTGGGGACGAGCCACCTATGAATAGCTCTGACTGAGAGGAAATGTTTTCTTTTTGTCTGTTTGTTTTATAAATAATAATTTCACTGATGAATTATCAAGAAAGAAGTGTGAATTGAGTATGTTCTTCATCCCTTCTCACCATGAGGTGCTGGAAGAGCCAGGAGCGCATGATATTTGTGGCATGTTTGGGGAGAACGCCTCGCTTGTTCTTCGACTTCTTATCATCACTGTCCAAGAGGGAGGAGAGATCCAGGTTCACCTTAATTCACAGATGAGAGAGACAAAGAGTCAGAGAGAGAGAGAGAGAGAGAGAGAGAGAAGAAAGAGTCAATAAAGTGAGAGCAGAAATAGTGGTAGTATGAGACTGGAAAACGTGGTGAATAGAGGGGAGAAGAGAACAGGAAAGAAGGGAGGTGTACAGTGAAAAAGACAGATATGCAGATAAATAGATAGATAAAGACAATGATAGAGAAGGAGACAGTGAGAGAGTAAAAAAATGAAGTGGAGAAAGAATGAAAAAGGAAGGGGAATGAGAGATAAAGAGAGAAAGGAATTAAAAAAGGACATGAAAACAATTAATAAAATAGGGGTAGCGAGTTTGGAAAAAGTCTGGGAAAGAGACAAGAAGAGAGAGAGTTGGGAAAATAACAGTGGGAGGGAAAATATGGTGAAACAATGAGTAAAGAAAGAAGGGAAAGGGGAGGAGAGATGGAGAGAAAAAGAGAGGGAAGGAGGAAGGGAGAGAGGGAGCGAGAAAGAGAAAGAGAGGGAGGGATAGTTGTTGCCACGGAAACAAAGAGTCGCCACTTGCAGTTCCTTTGGCAGGGCCAGAAATGCCCTCAGTCACCATAGCAACGCAATCGGAGTAATGATACCTAAAATTAAAGCCGGGGAGGGAGCGTTTATAGAGGCCTTTCATCACAAAGAGCGCCACGGCAAATCTGCTCTCCTTTTAATCAAACTTACTCCAGCTCCACTGCAACAAGACCCCCATCTAGAGACGGAGACCGAGCTCCACAGGGACCACAAACACACATTCACACACCCTGGAAAGAGTAGAAAGTGTGTGTATATATGTATGCATGTGTATGTACTAATGTTGTGTTTTAAAGGTTTTCCACCCTGCCATGTAACTACAAAGGCCAAAGTATTCAAATGAGTGAAATTTTATTATGCAATTTTTGCCCCAGTCTTCAGTCATTTGGAGATTGCCGAACATTAACATTTCAGAGGGGCTTCAGATGCATAATCCAGCGTGGCCTCATGCGCTGATAAATAAATGAATAAAAAATAAATTAAAAAACATTTCCACTTTGGAAAATGAGGATAATTAATTTCATGCCGTCGTTGACGCCTCAAATGAAAAAAAAAAAGTCATGAAAAGCAAAAAACATCCCCACTGACTTCAGAAATAAATAAATAATAATCAAGCTTAGAGATAAAAAATTGAAAATAAAAAAAATCTCCACATAATATCTGCAGCCAAGTATCATATGGTGATGCTCTATCCCCCTATGTGCCACCTCTAAACACGCACACACACATATACACACATACCTCAGCCCTGGGAGTGTATAAGTGTGTGTTCCAGGAAGCAGGGTGAATTAATTGGAGGCTCCATGCAGGGGTATCATTACTGGGAGCTTGTCAGGGATGTAGTTATGGGCTCAGCTCTATTCCCAGCCTGCGTGTAGAGCAGAGTGTGGGCCTGGACCCAGGATAACCCACCCCAGCCCCAGCTGTCTGTCAAAACCTGCCTCACCTGCCTGCTACGGCTCTGTATAAACACCCGCAACACACACAGCCAGCTACACTGGAACCAATGGCAAGGAAGTTCCAGAGTCAGCTGACGATAAGAATGAACAGTTCATATCTACTCCTCATCTAACCAAGCTCCGCCTACAAACACCCTGCCCCTTTTAGGAGATTTGTCAACCGTGATATTTAAACTTCTGTTATGCTAAAGGTATTGATATGACTGGTAGTATTTATTACTTATTTACTGTATTTGAATCCTCCAAAATAAAATGTAGTATTATTTAGTGAATTCCACCCCACACTTCAGTTCTTTTTGCTGGAGCCAAGCAGAAGTAAACAAATCAATATTAAACATGACTAACTAAATAAATAAATACAAAAAACACAAACAAAAAAATACATAAATAAATAAACCCAGTTCTATTTGTGCACTACACATCAGCTCAGTTTTTTGTAAAGTAAACAAAAACATTAAAAAATGTGGAGTTTTAAAATGTTTTATAGTAGTTTCTGATTCCTGTGGAGAACATTCTAATCAAACTCACTTCTCTGACTTTTGGGGTTCTGCTTTTGGTGCAGTTCTAAAACGCTGGTGCTCTCTGGCTGCAGAACGAACTGTACAGGATTTTGGGAAATTTCCACACTTCAAATTATTTAAAATCTGTTCTACTTCAGTAGCACGAGATGTACGTGTGTGTGTGTGTGTGTGTGTGTGTGTGTGTGTGTGTGTGTGTGTGTGGTCCCTCACCTGTGTGTTCTGAATCTGGATAGTCCCCTGCGGTAGAGTCTGGGTTAACACCTGCCCCTGAGAGGTCACCATAGCAACCGGCTGATACAGGGTCCCACCTGCGGGAACCAGTTGCACACACACACGCACACGCGCACACGCACACACACACACACATATCCACACATGATGATAAAGAGGGCAGATTGGTAAACAGTACTATCTCAAAGAAGCAGAACTCACCATGCTAATGTCTTACCCACATATCAAACAAATAAAAGAAAGTCTATCAAGCCACTGAGGAGACAGGGCTGCTTTCAGAATAAAAAGAGCAGCCTGTTTATTTTTAAGGGAAAACAAGATTAAAATGTTAATGTAAAATGAAGGCAAATGTTATGCGTAGGAATAAGATATGCCCTTAAAACTATTTTTATTTGCACCTAAAAAGTTTCTTGGAATTCCTTGCATACTTTACCAAGACGAACTGGACTCAACTACACTTAATTCATTATTACTACGAGTTATTCATTAACTTCTATGAAAATTTGGAACCTAATTTCAGGCTGTTGTGTAGAATGCAATAAAAACAAAAAAATCTGTGATTTTGAAAAATCTTATTTGACAAAAGTTTTGAAAAATCTTATTTTCCCAAAGTTTTCACTGAAGAATTTGACTGTACTTGGGACAGTGTCATGTTTACTGGTGTGTTACATCACCTTTCATTTTTAGATCATTTGAGAACTCAGGATATTAACTGTTACATTTATGCAAATGAAATGTTTGGCCATTCTGGGTTGATACAGCTTCTCAACAGTCTGTTGTCATTGCCTGATCCTCCTCTTCGTGATGCACCATAGGGCACAGATCTGGACAGCAGGCAGGTCAGTCCAGCACACACACCCTGTTACTACAAAGCCATGGTGCTGTAGCACAGAATGAGGCCTGGCATTTTCTTGCTGAAATAACCATGGACTTTCCAGAAAATATGTCATATTGATGACAGCATATGGTTCTATAAACACCCAATGATGGTCTTCACCTCAACTGAACCCATGCCAAAGTCACTAATGCAACCTCATACCATAGGAGATGTTGGCTTTTGCACCTATCAATAATATTCACTTGTTTATCAAAAGAGTATGACATTTATTTTCTATAAAATGTTTACTCTTATTTTGCTCCTGTCCCAACTTTTTGGAATGTGCTGAGAAAAATTTATTTATATGTAAGAATATTTATCAAACATTTTCCTTGAACTTTTCTCAGTTAAACTGTTTGAGAAGAGAATTTTAAAAAAAGATACTTTTTGTTGTTGTTTTTGTTTCACATTTTACAAAATTTCCCAACCTTTCTGTAAAAGAGGTTTATAGTGAGTTTTTTTTACATTTACAGTGCAACTCTTGATGAAATGAAGCATCGTATTGCTTTGTAGGCTCCATATACATGGGGGGGGGGGGTCCTTCACATGGGGGGAGAAATGTTTAGGAGAGGTTTTTAGTACAGAATACATCCAAGTCACTCGGTGTATGGGTCACAGTGTGAAAGAGGAACACTGAAGAAAAAGTAATGTTCCCTGGTTTCATAATTACCTGAGACAACCTGTGAGTTGATGGTGGTCATGGTGACGTTGCTCTGAGGCAGAGAGCCTGCGGGTACCACAATGCCTGAGGGGTTAACCGAGCTGGACACAGAGGAGAGAGAGGGAGAGGAGTTCTGCAGCAGTTCCTACACAGAGAAGAGTCAAGAGAAGAGAAGAGAAGAGAAGAGAAGAGAAGAGAAGAGAGGATGAGAAGAATGTATACACTGTATTTATTCAAGATATCTGGGGACGTACATTTGTTGGTGTGTGTGTGTGTGTGTGTGTGTGTGTGTGTGTGCGTGTGTGTGTGTGTTACCTGCTGTAGGTTTGTCTGTGATGGTGAATATGGCCCCCCCAGGTCGTTGCGTAGCAGATTGTCACTGTGCATCTTGGTCTTGAGGCAGGTAATGTAGCGGTTACAGAAGTCTTTACAGAGTTCATTCACCTTCTCCAGCTCCAGCAGATGGATCCTCAACACCTGAATCGCCTTCACCATCTGACACACACACATACACACGCAAACACACATACACATCCATTGAAAGATCACTGGATTAGGAACATCTATTGAGTATTTACATTCATTACCCATCTGTTCAGTGTGAATGTGTGTGCATACAGTATCCATCAAATGTTTGGACACACACACCCTCAGGGAGGGTTTCCTTTGTTTTGGGACATTTTCCACATATCGGGAATGTACAGAACAAGTCAAAAGTTTGGAAATCTTCTCATTCCATGGTGTTTCTTAGTTTTTTATTATTTTCTTCATTGTAAATGAATGTGGAAGACATTAAAACTATGAAGGATTGATGTTGTAAACAAAAAGTGTTGAAACCTGAATATGTTTTATATTTTAGATTCGTCAAAGTAGCCACCTTTTGCTTTGATGGCAGCTTTGCACACTCCTGCCGTTCTCTCAATCAGCTTCATGAGGTCGTCACCTGGAATGGTTTTCAGGGAACAGCTGTGGCCTGGTCAAGAGTTAATTTGTAGAACTGCTCACCTTCTTAATGTGTTTGAGACCAACACTTGGGTTGTGCAGAGGTAGGGGCTGGTACACAGTTCTATACACTGAATAACCCTATTCCACCAATGACTGATGAGAAGAAGTGTCCAAACCTTTGACTGGCACTGTATAAAAAACACTGTTTAACTAGAGACACAATATGAAGAGCCTGTGTGAGGCAGCTGAGAACCATCAATGCCGATGAGCTGGGAGTAATTTTACCTGCGTTCATGTAAAAGAGCACCACACAGAGGTAGACCTGATTTTGTGTATGAAATCAGACACCCAGCTCTTACATGTAATTTTGCCTCTGTGCATGATATGAAAAAAAAAACAACATCTCATCTGTTGAGACCATGGCAGCTCTTTCTCTCCTGGACGTGACTAAACTTGCGTGGCTAACTCCCTCATTTCCACAGATCACGTGCTTTCAAAGTCAGCACTCAAGGACGAGCGAATGGGCGAAAAAGTGCTTTGCCAAGGAGGAGATAAATCTGCCAATTATTGCGGCTCGTTTGGTCGGGGCACCGTGCCATCCCTCGCCCCGGCGCCGCTGCGGCACGGTGCTGTCACCGCCACTGTGGTGGTGGAGGTGGTGGTGGTGGTGGGGTGCTGTTCCTGAGCCACCGGCCCCTCATAAAGCACACAGATGCAGAGTTAATTGACTGAGCCATGGTAGTCGGGCGAGAGACCTGGTAATGATGAACACTGACCTTTACCCCCACTTCCTCATTCGCCTAATTTCTAATTACTGCTAGCTGTCAGGAGAGAAGGAGACGGACAGACAGAGAGAATGAGAGACAGAGGAAGAGAGAGAGAGGCTGAGACAAAGAGAACAAGGGCTATAAAGGGCTATAAAAGAACGTGACAATTATTCGACATAACCCTGTGAACCAAAGGCTACTTATTTCTTGATTATTATTAATCGTTTTTAATCTCACACCTTATTCTTGAGCTAACATAAATGATTCAGCATCTACTACACATGCCATGTTTATTTGTGTAGTTGGGGCCAATTGTGTGTATTTTAAGGGGTTTAAAGTCCCTCATAAATGTCCACTCCTCAGTAACATGAGTGCCTCTACCAGCAGAGGGTGCTAGAGTTGTGACAGATTTTTCATGGGGCATCCAAGCTTTTGGACACCAGCTTGTCTAGCATTTCTTCTTTGCAGAAGTCACAGCTTTGAATCTCCAGGGAAGGTGTTACACTAGACATCTGTGAGGATTTGATGGCATCCTGCCATTAGTTAAGGAAAGTAATTGTGTTGGACAATTAGTTCGGGATCATAAACACTACTCCAGAACATCCCATAGGTATCGATTGGATGAAGTTCCATCACTCCAGTAAAAACAGTTCCACAGCTCCACAGCCCAATGGTAGGAAGTTGTATACACATGGTGACCGTGAACTCATGTGCTCCAGCAACTCATTTTATTGGTATCAGTACTATTTTATAAGCAGTTGTGACCGCGACACTTGTAACAGATTAGAACCTGAGAAAAAGGGGTTTTAAAAAGCTATTTAATGCAGCAGGTAGTGTCGCAGTCACACAGCTCCAAGGACCTGGAGGTTGTGTGTTCAAGTCCGCTCCGGGTGACTGTCTGTGAGGAGTTGGTGTGTTCTCCCTGTGTCTGCGTGGGTTTCCTCCATGTGCTCCAGTTTCCTCCCACAGTCCAAAAACACAGGTTGGTAGGTGGATTGGCGACTCACACCGTAGGTGTGAGTGTGTGTCGCCCTGTGAAGGACTAGTGCCAAATAAGTAATGATATTCTGTTTGTGAATTTGTTGGTTTAACCCTTTTCACACTTCTCCTCATGGCAATCCAGTATTATTTGAGGTAATTTCCCAATACCTAGTTTCACAGCTTAAGAAACACTTCATTATGTTAAATAAAGTGTGCTGCTGTTTTGGAAAATCAATACAATCAGGAAATCAATAAGATCTGGAAACAAACATTGCCCTTCACTCTAGCTGAGAACACATGTACTATGGTTTAGATAGAGAAGTCCATTTACTTGCATTTATGTTTTGGGATTTATTGAAATTATATATCATTTAATACAGAAGATATTTTAATAATAATAATAATAGGTGCTGTGAGTCCGGAGCCTCCCCAGTTAACATTGGGCTCCAGGCAGGAATACACCCTGGAGCGGGCACCAGTCCCTCACAGGGCAACACACTCACAAATATTTGGGAGAAAATATTAATTAACTAATTAATTCATGCTCCGGTTTCCTCCCACAGTCCAAAAACACACGTTGATAGGTGGAATAGCGATTCAAAATGTCTGTAGGTGTGAATGTGTGTGTGTGTCGCCCTTTGAAGGACTGGCGCCCCCTCCAGGGTGTATTCCTGCCTTGCGCCTGCCTTCTGGGCAGGCTCTGGACCCACCGCGACCCTGAACTGGAAAAGCGGTTACAGATAATGAATGAATGAATGAATAATTAATTCATTATCTGTAACCGCTTATCCAGTTCAGGGTCGCAGTGGGTCTGGAACCTACCCAGAATCACTGGGCGCAAGGTAGGAACACACGCTCGAGGGGGCGTCAGTCCTTCACAGGGCAAAATACACTCACACGTTCACTCACACACTCACACCTACAGACACTTTTGAGGCACCAATCCAGGTCCCTGGAGCTGTGTGACTGCAACAGTCATTTATTAATGATTTTAAAAAATGATCCTTGACTCCAAGGTCCACATTGTACATCATGGCCAATTGATTACAATACATTTCCAAATGCTAAAATAAGTTGGTGTAATATATTTTTTTCATCCGGAAGTGATGTACACATCTGAATAAAGCATTTTTGAGGTCAAGAGTGTGATGGTGTGTGTTCTGACTGACCAGGTTGTCCAGTTCGGGGTCTTCGCTGAAAAAAGGCTTGTGGTCCTGCTCCTGCTGGTGTACAAAGTTCTCAATGTCCACATCGAAACTGGCCGAGGTGATGCACTCTGAGCCCTGTGTGGCCTGCTCACACTTCTCAAACAGTAGAGCGAGCAGAGGAAACAGGGGGTGCCTGAGGGACAGGACCAGAGTGGACATTAGAAACATTGCACGATTACTCTGTCAGCGATGTTATCCTGAAAAACACTGATCGTTCATAAAGACAAATCAATTATTGACAGAACAGATTATTGCAACAGAATAAAACACTTATGTCTAGAAATATATGACATAATCTTTATATATATATATATATTCATTCATTCATTCATTATCTGAAACCGCTTATCCAGTTCAGGGTCGCGGTGGGTCTGGAGCCAACACCCTGGAATACACCCTGGAGGGGGCGCCAGTCCTTCACAGGGCGACACACACTCACACATTCACTCACACTTAAGGACACCTTTGAGTTGCCAATCCACCCACCAACGTGTGTTTTTGGATTTAGGGAAGAAGCTATCACTGTCCCTTCTCAGCTCCACTGACCTTATAGGTGCACTTAGTAGTTCTACAATTACAGAAAGTTGTCCACCTGTTGCTCTGTATACTTTGTTAGCCATGACCAGGACCACCACATTGTCAGTCCACCTTTCAAAGTCAAGGTCAGTTGCCCATCATCATTTAACAGTGGACCCAGGAGGGCTGTCAGCTGGATATGTTTGGTTGGTGGACTCTTCTCAGTCCTGAAGTGACGCAGAGGGTTTTAAAAACTGAGCCACTCGTACCAACACAACACTTTGTGGTGATCCTGTGAAGGTCCTGATTATGGAGAACGGTGTGTGGGGCTGATGAAGTATGCTGAGCAATGGACGGGCTACTCGCTTTAATGAAATGTAGGAGGAGGCTTTAATATTATGGCTGAACAGTGTGTGGGTTAGAGGATTTTGGTAATGAATGATCCTGAGTCTAGGGTTGTTTGAGGAAACATGTAAAAGGCTTGAGAGGAAACAAATAAGACTCTTCACCACATCATTCTGTCACTGTTTCTCAAACAAATATGGTGTTGTAGAGCGGAAGCTTGAGGTTAACCATGAAGACGTATAATCACTGTAAAAGCCACTGCGTGTGTGTTTGACGGCGTTTGCGCAACTAAGTGTGTATGTGCCTATATGTGTGTACAAGTGTGTGTGTGTGTGTGTGTCTGTGTATATGTGTTTGTGCTGTGTGCTGTGGGCTATAGAGGCGGTGGGACTGGGTGAGGGGCCTCTGCTCCAGCTGTAACCCACCGCTCTCATTTGCAGCCTTTAATAGCCCGCTATATTAGACTCTAATCTGCCTGATCCCAATTTAATGCGGCTCCCTCCATGTGATGTGAGGCGAATACTAAGCAGGCTCTCGGCAGAACACACAGACGACTAGCGCACTCCCTCCGGGCTCGTATGGCTCTCCTCCACCACAGCGCACCCTGCAGGCCATCAGCTCGCTTATCTCCCTCCCCCTTCTTTCGCCCCCCCCTTAGCTCCGCATCATAACCCCGACACAGCCCACAGAGCCACAGCCTGAGGACGCTATCAATTTAACCCCCAGAGGCTTGTTTCAGCAGACCTGGAAGAGTGGGGGAAAAAATGACCCTGAATATTATAATTACCATTCAGATAAGAGAGCGAAGGCCAAATCTTACACAGGGGCCACCAAAAAAAATCTGTCATAGATTCCTCTATAACACCTTATGGAATTAGTACACAAATGGGCAGTGACCAAACTGAGAGGATAAGACTAAGTTTATGTCTGATACTCTATTCCAATATGCTTAGTTAATGACATACTAATTACATATTAATTACATAGTGATAAAACAATGTATGTGTAGTTACATTGTAGTTATGCAAATAATTGCATTTAAAATCGATTTGTATTTCATTTCATGTCTGAACTTCCAACTTTAACTAACTTTTAACATCAAATAAACACTACAACCTGGTTGCCATTATTTAATCAGTGACTGTGTGGTAATATATTTTCCATGAAAAAAGTATAAAGTATGTACAGACTCAAGAAATGCTCATTAATATAGGTGCCTAGGGATATCGGTGCATATAGCTAAGAGATGTTTGGTGTTAAATGCCATGGTAGGTACAATAATAGTGTAGAAAGGCAAACTTTAAAACTAGACTATTATGTAAAATATGTAAATTGACCTAAATATTGAGGGAATGTGGGTTTGGGAGCGTTACATATTCTCTAAACTTTGAAAAGTGGAAAATAAAAACCCCTCTGAGTCTGAGTAAAATCATAATACCAAAAAAATCTGTCTTTTACATATGTAGCATTCAAATTAAGCCATCAAAACTCAACACACACACACACACACACACACACACACACAGTACAAATCTATCAGTGCAGACACTGAGACAAGGTGCCAAAATGATGGAAAGATAATTAACCTGAGAACCTGTTAAAAGAGGTCAGATTTTTTATGAGATCTAAGCCATCTGTAACATCTGAGTAACAGTTCAGATCTGAGTCCAGTTTATGACATTTCTAATGAAATTACACGGTTAAATGAACACAGTTATGAGCTGATCCTAGATCAGAATTAGTGGGACAAAATACAGATCCTGAATAAGACTTGGAACATGGTGTATCAAGTCTGAAAGGTGTATCACAGACATGTTTCTACACAGGCATCTGCAATAAGGGAACAACTGATACTTTGAGAATAATGACAACACAACATCTGGTATCCCCTTACTGAGATGTCAGCACACATCTGCACTCTCCAAACAAATGTTTTGGGACCAAATATTTATTTGAAGGCTACGCACATTGGAACTTCTTAATGAACTACAGAGTGCAGTTCTCGCAGAAACTGTGAGTGTGGCGGCTGCAGATCTTAATGCGGTAAAAACTGTAGCAGAGACACGCTTCACAGAAAGATGCAGAAAAACAGAAGTACACCATTCAGATACAGGATCTATGACCCTGCAAAACATGTTGCTTCCAGGTTTAACATTGTCCGTGTAGAAAATACTGAATCCAACACTTAAAAATAAAGGTGCTACAAAAGGTTCTTTGAGGGATGTGTAGAGGAACCACTTCTGATTTCATAATGAACCATGTCAGATGTGTGAATGTGAATAACCTTTTAAAGTTTAAAAAAGGATCTTTACCTTTTCAAAGATCATAGCAAAAATGCTATCTCTGTTAAGACGGCAAATTAGTTTGTGTTTGTGAGTCTGTGTATTGAATGTGTACCACTTTATTTGTGGCAGAATATGTCAAACAGTGAACCACAAATGATTCTTATATATTTAACATATGCTGTATGAAACTAAATACACACAATCACTCAGAGAAACACAAGCACTATATTAAGGTCTATGGTCTGCAATCCTGCTAAGTTTGGTTGTTTTAGCTTAAACTTTAAGGCCAGTAACGGTTTAAACTTTGCATGAGGAGGAATGTTCTATTCTCATTGAAATCAATGGGAAATCCCTGATCCAGCTGATTTTTTGTTTTTTTCTTACTAGAAACACTCACGCTCAGAAAATGTTTTGGTGAAAGCGTGGTTTCAGTCAGTCAGACCACTGAGACAGCGGTGATGATGTAACCCACTTTAGTGTTTTCCATTCAAAAAGCTGGAGGAAAACTGAGTGAGCGCTGAAACGAGAAAGAGAAGTGTGACTTGTACGGAATTTTAAGGGTCCTGGTGTAAAGAACATGAACCTAAAACAAGAAACATAATGGAATGAAATAATGAGTATTGAAAAATGTTTAAAAACTAGAATATTTATGTCATTAAATATTAAACAGCAATTTTATTGAAATATGTAATAGACATTTATAACATTATTTTAACACAATTTTGAAATATTAACAGTTGTCTTACGATGTATAAGCTTAATTATTAAATGTACTGAAACTAAAATGCTGGACCACAGTTATAACACAATTTATGCCATCAGATGTCAACGTAAAAAGCATTTAATTGAAATAAGATTTTCATATCAAAATAATGGGTTATTTATAACATTGTTATAATCCAGAACTTAAAATATTTCATAACATTTTACAAATGAAATAGCTTTGTCTTATTATATTAATTATTCCGACGCCAACATTTATAACATTGTTATAGTTCAGTATTTAAGCAATGTTTTTCTATTTTAGCAGTATCATCTATTACTAACTTTCATAAACAACAGTATGTTAATGTTGTTTTCACAATGCATTTAACGTACAATGTCATTTGTTGTGTCACTCCTGCATTTGACAGGATGTCCCTATATCAGTAGTCTACTAAAAAACTTCTGATTTTCATTAATGTTCTTATAACTGTATTTTATAAGAAGAAAAGGTTTCCTCCAACTTCAGCTGTGCACTGTAAATGACAAACTGCTGAAATTAAAATGCTGTCTTCTCCCAGCACTGAGCACATTGCCTGAGAGTGCATTGTTGACTGTCTTACAGAAGCTTGTTTAAGAAGCTGACTGTATTATACTCCATGCTGACTTTGGAGCACAGGTTCAAATAAAAACAGATGCTGCAGCCATAACCTTGTAGTGCAAGTGCGAGTTGTTGGAAGTGCTGGGATCGAGCCAGAAACAGACCCTATCTGCAGTGCAGAGGGGCTGAAGATCCACAAGCGCCTTGGGGGCCATTACCATGCCCGTAAAAAGTGCCATTTAAAGAGGCAGGAGTCAGCAGAATCACTCCAAATCCGATGCAGAAAAAGACACAGAAACTCTCCTGCGTCCACACCTTAAAGGCTCAGAGACGGGCTCGCAAAGTCTGAGGACTTCAAAGCTGCAAAAAAAGCACTTTATTCATCAAAAATGTCTTGTTTGTGTAAAACTCCAGAAGGATTTATCTATAGCTCGGGCATTTACAGTGGCCATGCTTTATAATGTTACATTTTTAATGAGTTGATTTACTGGGAAATCTTATAAGGCTTACGTAATCACAGGCCTTAAAATACATTTGAAGAATAGGCTGCAGTAGAAACTCTACACTTTTTTTTTGCCTTGTGTCTGAGGTTTGCTTTTGTAGGAGCAAGGCAACGGGCAACTTTAGGCATCAGTGGCCTTGAGTTAGAGAAGAAGGTTTGCTCCAAAGGTTGGTAAGTTTGATCCCCTTTACAGGCAGGAAAACTGTGAGGGGAGTGGAGAGACAGCATCCTGCCCATGAGCAAGAAACCTAACCCTTAACCCTTAACTGTATTTATTTTCTGTATTTTTTATTTTATGTATTACGTTTTATTTTTTTACATATTTTTTGTTCAAACAACAAAAAATTGGTGATCACCAGATACTACAAGGTGAGCACTAGAAAAGCTGTTGGACACAAGATGCTACCAAATGAGCTGCTTAAGTGAGAGTATTATTATCATTATTATTATCTGGTGTTTATAATATTGAATGCCGACTTGCCAGTAATATGTGCTCACTCAGTAGCATCTGGTGCTGACCACATGGTCTCTGGTGCTCACCATATATTATCTCACCTCATAGCAGCCTTACTCATGTCTGTGGGTGCATACAGCAGAAAGATGGACACAAACGTTTATGTAAAGAAAGAGGTGGCCAGGCTGGGGGTCATTTCCCAACTTGGTCAGGATTATAATGCTATATCATTATGTTGAAGTGGTATACAGGTTTAAATGAAGTATCAATGCATAGTTTCTGGATTTTTTTTTTACACAAACAGAAGTCTTTGGATTTGACCCCTAATATTACATTCGTCCAAATCAGTTACAGGATTAGAAATTAGAGTTAGTCGCTCTGGAAAAGAGCAAGCTCTAAATGTAATTGAAGGAATGCCTGGACCTGCTGTCAGTAGTGAGGAGTTGAAAGGGTTAACATGATTTAGCGTGTGAAAATGAAGCGTGTGTTTTTCCGGAGCGAGAGCTAGCCACAGTTGTATTGGGGAGCGCACTGGGCCACCCACAGGCTGCGGGGCGATGGGGGGGTGCTACCCGGTGTGTTTGCCATCCTAATCAGGGCGAGCCAGTGGCTGCTGCCTTTATTAAACCCAGTCTGAGGCGCCCCCACGCTGAGACCACTCACACACACACGCACGCACGCGCACACACACACACACACACACACATATACACATACTCTCTCTCTCTCTTTTCTCTTCCTCTCTCTCTCTCTCTCTCTCTCTCTCTCTCTCCTCTCTCTCTCTCTCTTTCTCTCTCTCTCTCTCTCTCTCTCTCTCTCTCTCTCTCTCTCTCTCTCTCTCTCTCTCTCTCTCTCTCTCTTTCCCTCCAGGCTACATGTCTGGAGCTAACCTTGCACTAGGGGCATGTACACACACACACACACACACATACAGTGTTCACCATCAGGGTTTATGAGGGACCCCTGCTGCTGCATTTCAATCAGTTGCGCAGTTCTACTTCTAGCCTGTTTTCATTTCTCCTCCTTTAACTTCTTCTACCTCTTCTATTTCTTCTTAAGCCTCTCTCTCTCTCTCTCTCTCTCTCTCTCTCTCTCTCTCTCTCTCTCTCTCTCTCTCTCTCTCTCTCTCCAGCCAGGTCATATGTTGGTTTACAGACATAAAGGGTTAAAAAATACATAATACATACAAATACAAAAAAGGTGGTGGGCTAATATATACTGGGCAGACTGGTGAGCTCGACTGCTTGGTGAGCAGTCATTCAGTGCTTAAGCCGTAAGAATTACAAAAGCACTGCTGTAAACTGTTGTAGAAGAACAGTAGACTGGAGGATGGCAAAAGGAAATGCCTGCAACTTCTAACTCTAGATTTAAGCTGAGGATTATGAACAGATCTAAAGGTGTAGATCATGATTGTAATAAAAGAACACTTTTTTATAAAATTCAGAAGATGTTTCCTCACCATTCGCTAGCTCTCCAATCTGTCTGCACGCTGGAAACCTGTCCAGGGAGTTTACCAAGCCCTAGTGTCTGTAAATGAGTGAAAAGGCAAACTGTGTCGGTCCGGTATGCTAGGCTTTCTCTCTCTCTCTCTCTCTCTCTCTCTCTCTCTCTCTCTCTCTCTCTCTCTCTCTCTATTTTTAGACAACAGTAAACGTTGAAAAGTATCTACCAGAATGAGGATATTGCTCATGACTGCTCCGTAGGTGGGTAATATTGACTTATTTTTGCTTTTTCAAACCATTTAAGGTGGAAATGTTTCAAAATCTGGGAGATGGCTAACTGCATTACCGAAGATGCTACAAAACTAAACAACTCGAGTTACAAATGAGATTCTGTGGTAATTCAAACAGTGAATAAAAATGTACAGACAAGTTACACTACATCCATGTACAAATAGCAGTCATTTTCCCCTCAAACACACTTTTCCACCTTAAAAGACCTTTGAAATGTAAACAACAAGAGAGAACTGTGATTGCCCACAATCGTAGATGTCCCCTTTAAAGTCTGGGTTAAGGCTGATTTGTCACACTGGGTACACGTTAGAAAATCAAATCCACAAAAAAATGAACTACATGCTTTACACATTCATGTGAATGTTTGTATATTCAAAATATATGAATTCATATTTAAACATTATGAAAGGTTGTTCATAATCAGCAAGAAGTCACAGTTCCACCAATGTCCATGTCATTCCTCACACTGTCTCAGCTTTACCTTTCCTCTATTGCAGTGCCACCTTGAGTGCTTCTAAATTTCCACCTTAATTCTGTAATTATTTTGCTTTGTTTCTGTGGTTTATTCAGCTTTTCCTCATTTCCACCATCTTTCAGTTGTCTAGCCTCTTCTTTCACCTGGTTTTACGATATCAGTGTTTGCTGCTTTGGTTCGGCATCAGTGTACTTTCTTGTGCTGTCCTTGCTCAGTGTTTGTTTCATCTCTTTCTTCCCAGTGTTCCAGTATATCTCAATAATGCTCAACAAACTGAATTATGTCCACTTCCCTTCAGCCTTGCAGAAGTGACAGAAGAGGAAAACAGCATATAACAGATATAACCACAGGGCAATAAGATCAAGAATGCAGTGCGGTGGGTTAGTGATGTGAGCAGAACCACAAAAAATATTAAAAAGGTCAGTGGGTTCTTTGAGGATGATTTTGGGATACAGCTTTAAAACAGTTTCATTATCTGGTTTATTCATAGCTATTCATATTAATACTGACATTCAGTCACTATTCAGTCACTGGCATTAATTTCATTGTAACAGCTTTAAAGCAAGTCAGTTATTCAGCTATGAGTGTGAACAATGGGGATGGAAATATTAGCCCAATACAGTCTCTTTAGGTTTATGAATTTTACATTTTCTAAGACATGAAATTGAGCCCTAAATAATGCAGATTAATAGATTGGCTGTTCTCTGTATGACCACTTTCTGCTACCACCACATTAAGAAAAAAAAGCTTTCTTCAGGGCACTGCAACAACACCATTTACAAAATGTAAATATGCACTAATCACAATTCATGAAGTCACATTCCTTTTACATTAAAACACAAAAAGTTTGCTAGTAGTAGTATATGCAAACATTAAAATCCCACCATAAGCAACAACAAATGGCAGTAATAATAATACATAATACTAGGGCTGGACGATACGGTCAAAACTTATATCACGATATAGTTCTTAATTTTGGTCAATACAATATATTTCCAGTATTGATATGAACAACATAAAATTCACTGAAAAACTTCTAAGAACAAACAAGAGACATGACACCACCATCAAACACAATCCTCTTGGCTTTGTCAATATTAATATTTTTAAATTAAATTTAAAATTGAGTGCTGAACTGCCAGCAGCGCCCTGTAAAGAACGTCAGTCAATGACAGATGCTGTAAATAGTGCATATTGAAATACTGAAAATGTGTTTAAAAATCATATCATTTGTATTGAAACATTTCATATTGCGATATACACTGATATTGAAGTATTGTCCAGCCCTACAAAAATACTTCAATAAAATAGTATATTATATAGAGTGAATATTATATAACCATGTGGTATTACAAAAGAATTCCGCTATTTTTATTGATTGATTTATTGATTGACTGACTTCCCACGTATATGCTTTCTTACTAACTGGTACACTGTGAATGAAAACTGAAAATATTGTGATGTAAATTTAAACTTGAGTTAAAACTTGGGTTTTAAAGCCTGTGGCTTGGTGTGATTGGTTAATGTTGAGTTGAGTTTGAGACTGTGACAGGGCAGGGATTAGAAGCTTGTGATGTGAGTGGTTTGAGTTTAGTTGAATTAGAGAGTGTCACAGGGCAGGGATCTGAAGCCTGTGGCCAGGTGTGAGAAGTTTGAGCTGGGTTCAGTTGAGTTAGAGACTGTGACAGGACAGGGATTTGAAGCCTGCGGCGAGGGATGAGTGTTTGGGATGTTGGGCGCCCAATGACAGTGAAAGCTTCCCGGCAGCGAATGTAAACAGACTTTATGGTGCATTACTGCAGCTGGGAAGTGCTGCTCCACCATGTCCCCTTGCACCGCCAAATTAAAAGCTCTCCTGATGAGTGTGATATAGACTGCTACTGCTGCTGCTGTTGCCGCTGGGCCTATAACATTCTCTCACTCACACTCTCTCATTCTCATTCTCTCTCTCTCTCTCTCTCTCTCTCTCTCTCTCTCTCTCTCTCTCTCTCTCTCTCTCTCTCATGAATCTCTGTATCCACTGGAGTTCAATGAGAAGCAGCATGAGCACCCTGAGTCCTAAAATCCAGTCTCAATGCAAATACACTCTGTAACAGAAGAGAGTGAGCGAGAGAGAGGGAGAGAGTGAGCTGCCGAAGGGGGTGAATATCGATAAATCCCATGCAGAGAATAAAACCTAGGCCTGATGTACGTGTCTGAGAAGACACAATGCAAAATATGACTCGCTGTGTCCACAATATATTAAAATCACATTTGTATTTTTTTGTGTCTAATCACACTAACTGCACACAGGACCGACCACTAATTTTTGCCTTCCTTTTAGACAGGGTTTAAAAGAAGCCATCAACATAATCAAGACAAAAGAGGAACCTCACATTCAGTGTCGAAGAGATAGCGGTGTTAATAAATGACGTTCTTTTCAAAACCATTTAATACTTGAAAGTGTTATTCTCCAGCATTTATTCAAATGTCGGGCCTCAAACTCGCCACATTTAACTGCTGTCATTGTTAAAGAAAATCTCAGAACAGCAAGCATTTGAGTCACTAAAAGTAACTCACTTCTTATGTTATGATGCAAAGAATATTTCACACAAAACTCGGCCCTGCGATTTGGATAAAATTCTGAAAATCAGACAGAATATGCCATATGTCCATTTTCTGAATGATCCTATTGTTTTTTTCTGACCTGTGTACATGGAAGGAACAAACTGTTTGCAATCTTTTTTGTGTATAACTGACACACACACACAAATTGTGCATTCAGGAATATACGGTCATTTTTTTTCTCAGCTGTGTAAGAAGTAGCAAGGTCAGATATTCATGTTTGATGATTAATTATGGCTAACAAACGCCACTCCAATTGGATATAGTGCTTCATCAGTCCAGAGATCGCTCTGCCCCACCTTTTATACTGTTATAGCTCATACTTGACATTCTACAGAGATTACACAAGCCGCCTGTGCTGTATTTTTACGCAGCCGCCTTCATTAAAAATACAGGGATTCTGTATAGTGCATACATAGTGTATTCAATGTTACAACTTGACATATTGTCTTACTACATATACACATGCACAATCACCAGGGCTATTATCTCTTTAAGCTCCACTGTGACAAAAAGTACTTGGACATTTATCACATTCCTATTTTGAGCACAAAGATGCCACCATTCCTGCTGCCCCACCCCCAGCTCTGAGACCGATCCCAGGATCCTCAGGTTTTTATTAGAAGCTCAACTCGTTAAGATATATACTTGATCATACATCTATTCCACTGATAATAATTAGGCCGTGTTAGTCAGAGATGAGTCTAAACAATGCCACAAACCCTCAAACAGTACAAAAACTAAGCAACACCATACACCCACAATGCTGGCAATTAGAGGAATGAGGAATGCAAGCATTTACGCTAGAGTAAACAACCTGCCAAGACAAATTACCCAGCTACCAAAGCTCTCAATCCAGTCTATATTAGCACATCAACAATGAAAGCCATGCTAAATGTGGAGAGTGGGTGTGTTGTCTGTGCCTTGCGCTGATTTCTTTGTTCTTGCATGTGTTTTATTCTAGAGTACACAAAACTCAATATGGTCAACAAATCATTTCAAAATGCCATAAGAAAAAACTCCTTTTCAGTAAGGTGTCATGGTGTGTGCATGTTCATACTGGGCAGAGTGAAATAAATCTGAGAAGAATCAGACCATTTTATATGCTACCCTGTGTCCTATCACTGTATAAAACATGCATAAGTGTTTCAGCACCAGAGTTTATTCAGAAACTTAAACAAGTTATTGGTGGCGCAGCAGGTAGTGTCATAGTCACACAGCTCCAGGGACCTGGAAGTTGTGAGTTCAAGTCCCACTCCGGGTGACTGTCTGTGTGGAGTTTGGTCTGTTCTCTCTGTGTCCACGTGGGTTTCCTCTGGGTGCTCCGGTTTCCTTCCACGGTCCAAAAACACACGTTGGTAGGTGGATTGGTGACTCAAAAGTGACCATAGGTGTGAATGTGTGAGTGTGTGTCATCCTGTGAAGGACTGGCGTCCCCTCCAGAATGTGTTCCTGCCTTGCGCCCAGTGTTTCCGGGTAGGCTCCAGACCCACCACAACCCTGAACTGAATACGCAGTTACAGACAATGAATGAATGAATCAATCAATTAATTAATTAATCTGCTATGTGAACTGTGATTGTGTCAGACAATCTAATCCAGAGCCCCTTCCAACTGGAATCATATTACAGGGGTAGATGAATTCAGTGTTTGAAATCTCGCCCATGGACTGGATGGGGAACCATAAACTTCTATACAGAAAGCACCAGTATTAACCACACTACAGAGGGGATGGAGTGGAGCACCTAAACCTGTGTAGACGACTACATGTGCAATGTATTACATTAATATCCACCTTTCCTTACCACATTTAATGCTGCGTATGGCCGTGTGTTAGATTCTGATGAGAGAGTGATGACTGTGAATATACCCTGTGGACATTTAGAGCATTCATATAGTGTCACGAAGATCAAAACACAAAGCTGTGAAGGGCCTTTCTCTCACTAATGACTGACAGCTTCACTGTGATTGTGACAATTTATGTGTGCATTTGTGTGTGTGTTTATATGTGTGACAGACAAATGTGAGGGTATGAGATCAAGTGTTTGAAGATTAGCTCCTACTTGGGCATGTGTGAGGTTATATCTACTCAATCATTGTTGGGACACATACTCAGAAAATTGCAAACAAATATAAATTATTAATTACTTAAATTATTTTGACCTATCCAATTCCCATCTGAGGCCTGGAGTCCATATTTAGTGCATGAAGCTGTGATGTTGCAATAGTGGCTGTTTGAAAAGAAGCAGTGGGTTGGTTTCACATGTCTCAGAGACAGCATTTCCATGTCCATGCCCTCCCAAGGCTGCCATCAGAGGTGAGTCACTGACAGGTGGAATTAGTAATGACAAATATTTGGGAAGAAAATATTAATTCATTCATTCATTCATTATCTGTAACCGCTTATCCAGTTCAGGGTCACAGTGGGTCCGGAATCTACCCAGAATCACTGGACGCAAGGTAGGAACACACCCTGGAGGGGGCGCCAGTCTTCAAAGGGCGAAATACACTCACACAGTCACTCACACATTCACACCTATGGACACTTTTGAGCCACCAATCCACCTACCAACATGGGTATTCGGACCGTGGGAGGAAACTGGAGCACCCGGAGGAAACCCACACAGACACAGGGAGAACACACCAAACTCCTCACAGTCACCTGCTCAGGTGAGTTTGGGACTCCTTCACATTCAAACTTGTGCTTAATGCATGCTGCTGTGATAAAGGGCTAAATATATGCAAATCTGTTACTGTAGAAATAGTACACGAATTTATACTGTAATATGTTACAATGCTTTGTTACAGAAATGCATTATTGAAATACTTTACAGTTTCACCCACAAAAATGCCTATAGGTGTTTCCAAAGAGAGAGACTATACGCAAGTGTTTTAGTGTGTGTATGTGGGTGTGTGTATGCATCTAACCTGAATATGTTTATGTGTTTGTGTGTGTATGCGTGTGTGTGTGTGTGTGTGTGTGTGTGTGTGTGTGTGTGTGTGTGTGTGTGTCTTCATATGGGAGTTTCAGGTGAGAGAGTAATATAAGATTGGGCTTTGTGCATGTGTGTGCATGTACATGTGGGAGTGAGAATATGCATCTAGGCTCAATATGTGTGCATGTGTGTGTGTGTGTGTGTGTGTGTGTGCGCCTGCAGGCTGCCTCAGGCAGGCTGCTCACATCAAAGGCTTTGCTGTGTCTCTAGAGGAGCCGAGAGATCCAGCCTCAGGCCTGCCCAGGCCTTCACACACTTGCCTGAGGGGCTGCCGCCACTACTGCAGCACTGCCACACACTGCTAATCACAGCCAGCTCCACACTCCGCCAAAGCAGCCACACACCATGCAGGGCACGCACGCACACACACACACACACACACACACACACACACACACACACACACACAGTATCACAGACAGAACACAATTTATGCAGCAGCCAACGAACCACTGTCCTGTAATGAACTGGGGCTTAAAGGGTTAAAAAAAGAACCCATAACTACAAAAACATCAGCCTGGTATGCATTATTGAACTGAATTTGAGAAAGAAAATATGTCTGATGCAAACACACCATTCCTCAGATCGTATGTATCTATCTGTGGTGTATGTAACTTTGAGATATTTATCATTCTGCAAATCATGTATAATCAGTCTTCAAAACTACAACTTTCCACACCACAAGCCCTTGAGATATTTGGATTCCATTGCTTAGTTTGCCTAGTTATAAACCTAAAGTAAATAATAAAAGGCTTCATGAAAAATAAAAGCAAACTGTGGAAAACAGGCACTTTTTGAGACTTCAATTCAATGATCTGATGACATCTTGGTTCTAGTGATAAATTAATGAACACTATAGTCAGAAATGGTCTTGCTTTGGACGGGGGTGGCACTAGGCCTCCAAAAGTGATGGTGCAATAATTATGCTACTGAAATCTGGAATCATGTCACTGGCATGAGGAGTTGCAAACAAGTTATTGAGATGCATTTCAAAGTGAATTCAGTTTGAAATTTAATTTCTATTCCTAGTTTATACCTAAAACACAGGAAAAACTCAAAAGTCACTGGCCGGTTTGGACAGTAAATACAATGGCTGTATTTATGTTGACCCCTGGTTTCCAGCACCATCACTGTAAAGAGATCTGAGTCTCTACAATGAACCATATTACACCAAACCACACTGAATGACACGTCTTTTTACTAAACTATTCAGATTCTGACAAGTAAACTGTCTGCTAGCAGCAGTAAGAAATGCTTCAGATGAGACATTTAACAAATATAAAGTGTCCTAACATAAATCATGACCATTAGATAGTGTTTCACATTTACAACATTTGCCAGAATGAAGAGTAGATTGAGGATTTCACATTTATGTAAATATTCCAAAGTCAGGGCCACCCGAAGCATGGGGCCAAATAGGCATTTGACCCACCACCTTTAGAAATACTAGGGCGATGCTGCACCACTTTGTGGTTTCTTTTAAATGGGTCATTAGGAAAAGAAAAACTCCCCCTGAACTGCTCTAGAACCGCTCCTAGCACTGACCTGTAGGCGCAAACCGGCCGATAGTCTGACTCAGAGGCATAACCAATTAAAATCTTAATTTTCTGTTTGGAGGCGGGACCTTGGAGACACATTTCTAAAACTGCACCACTGCAGATTCAGTGAGATGATTGCCGCTACTCACACTAATAAAGTAATTTACATGTACCAAACAATGATATATGCTCCAGCTTCTGTACGCATAGGTACTTGTGGATGTCAAACTGGATTATGACCATGAAGTTGAATATGGTGTTTATCTAGTACATGGAAACCAATAACTAAAGGTTATTACTTTTGCAATACTGCCATAATGTTTTGAGGTCTTTTCTAAGACTGTCAGAGTTAGCACATTAATAATGTCTGCTGTTAATAGATGAAGTCTTAATTCTTCTTTTTTCTTTCTAATTTCTTTTCCATTGTCACTGCCGAAGCAAGGAACAAGGAGGAGGAGTAAGTGCTGAGATGCGAGAGTTTTATTAAAACAAGGAATCACACAATAAAACAAGCTAAAGGGAAGGAAACACGGATAAATATATACTGAAGAAATAAACAAACAAAACAAAGTAAATGGACAGAAACACTAACAGATGAAACAGGACACACAGAACGTAGTGTAAATTAATACTTCACAAAAACAAGGGAAAACAAGGCAACTAAATTAATGACAGAGCAAAATAAGTCAAAGGGATGATGAACTAAGCTCACAACAAAGACAAATGGAAACTAGGAGAGAACAGGAAATAAAGATATGAAAAAAAAAATTAATTTGCTTTGTTTACATCAAAGTGTTCTACATTCAGAAAAAGAATTTAAGCAACATCTCAGATTTTAATTTTGGATGATTTAATTTCATGCAACATAAATAAATAAATAAATACATTCAAATATATAAAAATAAATATAACCTGTAGTAAAACATAAAACAAATTAAAATTGACACTACATATTGTGAAAAAAAACATTCAATTAAAAAAAAATAATAATAATACTTTCGATGTATCACTGTATATAAACTGACTCTGAAAATAACTGACCTGTAAACAGCCCGTTTGTCTGACTCCAGCTGGGCCTGTGGGTCAAGGGTCACACTGACCGGAGTGGCCGCTGCTGCTGCTGATGCAGATATGTGGACCTGCTGGGCCTTGGAGTTCTGCTGCGTGGTGCCCGTCATCTGGAGGAGACAAGAAATACATGTAACATCTTCCAACTATACTACATACTGCCTAAAGATCAGGGTAAGAACAAGCGGTCACACTCTAGAAGGGAAGACACACTTAGCCCCAGGGAAGCCCTGCTGACATCCTGAACTACATTCTCTTCCTCAAAAGTGTCAAGTCTAAGCCAGTCAACCCACCCCCAATCTGAGTCATGAGAGGAGGTGTACAAAACTGTATCCTGAGGAATATGATGTTAAAGTTGGAATATAACTGAATGAATGTATATATAGTATCAGTCAAAAGTTTGGACACATCTTCTCATTAGTCATTATTGGAATAGGGCTATTCAGTGTATAGAACTGTGTACCAGCCCCTACCTCTGCACAACCCAAGTTATGGTCTCAAACACATTAAGAAGGCGAGCGGTTAACTAATTAACTCTTGACAAAGCACCAGCTGTTCATTGAAAACCATTCCAGGTGACGACCTCATGAAGCTGATTGAGAGAACGGCAGGAGTGTGCAAAGCTGTAATCAAAGCAAAAGGTGGCTACTTTGAAGAATCTAAAGTAAAAAACATATTCTGGTTTGTTTAACAATTTTTTGTTTACTACATAATTCCATATGTGTTCCTTCATGGTTTAAATGTCTTCCATATTCATTTACAATGTAGAAAATAATACAAAACAAAGAGAAAAACATTGAATGAGAAGATATCCATTAGATATCATATATATTTGTGTGTGTGTGTGTGTGTGAGTGTTTGTGTGTGTGTGGTGTTATATAGGGTCAAAAAGTCACAGGACACTGTTTTATTCCTTGGGCTTTTCCTTTTATTCCCATTTGAATAACTTGCCCTTAATCCAATATGGCAGCTTTCAAGATGGCCATGTTTCAAACTTGCTGTGATCTTCAGATGCAAGGGTGTCCTGCGACTTTTGACTAACTCTGTTAAAAACACCCTCCTCACACACACAGATTTAAGAACAGCCGATCGAACTTTTCTTTCAAATGAAGGGTATCAATAGAGATTTGGTTCGTTTTAACGAACGTTTTAAATAATCCATCCAATAATTCATAAAACTGGCTCCAAATTTCACATTTCTGAAGGTGTTGTTATCCAGTTTGCTGAATTGTGGTAAAGATGTGAAACAGACATTAAGCATTTCATGAAGAAAGTGCTGGTCTAGGATTACACATATATCCCTTTACATATATCCCTTCCTTAGGAAAATGTTTCTTTAGCATTAGTAAGGCAAAACATAAAGCTTGTGCTGCTGACTTACCCGAGAAATCCTAGGATGGAAATACTACCCAGCATGTTGTTTTCTGGCTAGCAGCCAGTCATGGTTCTCTTATCAGATTGTAGCTTAGAAGCAACTCAGTTTCAAACCTGTAAGGACGTCTTTTATAACAAACTTGAGTCCATGAAGCCAAACTGTTCTTGTTAGAGTTATTCACCAGATTCAGCTGGCAATAGCAGTTTTCGGATTGGGATTGAGATAAGAAATTGAATAAATATGGTGCAATCACACAATCAAAACAACTGGGGACTCATTCCTGAAACATGCTTTTGTTCCTTAGATAAGTTATAGTTTGAGGAAAATTGAATTATGAGGACCCAATGATCTTATTTTAAGGGTCCTTGGAATTCTTTTTTATGGAGACCATTCCTTAAGGCTCTCATAATTCTTCCATTCTTGAGTTCTTCCTAAAACATTTCTGAGTGTCCTCCATCCTTCAGGTCTTTATTTATGATTAACTGATGTTCTGCCTTGTTTGAGGTCCTTCTATTAGGTTCCTTGAGGTTCTTTTCCTTTCCTTCCTCCTTTAAATTCTGCAGTTTCCTTTGGGATCAGTAAAATGCCATCTTATCTTATCTTTTTTTAATCTTATCTTATCTTCCTAATGTTCTTCCTTCCTTAAAGTTCCCTGAGGATCTTACTTACATGAGGTCTTCTGCTAAGGTTTAATGAGAAGTATGACACCTTGGTGTTTTTCTCCCCTGATGTCTTGCGGTTCTATATACTATCAGGTTATTTTATCTTCAAGATCCTATATATATATATATATATATTTGAAGATATATTAGAAGATATATATAATATTTATTAATATATATATATATATATTCCTTAAGGTCACTGCTTGAGGTTCCTTGTGGTTCTGAGGTCAATGCTTAAGGTTATCTGTGGTTCTTCATTTCTTGCGGACCTTATATAAGATCCCTTAAGCTTCTGCCTTTACTGCAGATGTAACTTCCTTAAAATTATTTAAGTTATCTTGCTTCCAACTACTACAACTCATCTGAACACAACAATCTCCTAACCTCACAAAGTCCAGCTTTATACACTATGTATCGCAGGATTCCTTTCAGTGGGAACAAGTCCACATCTCTTATTGATATCTTTACCACAGTAGACAGAATGTACTTTTTAAAATTATTCCTGACACTAACATGCTCTGTACTGTGATGAATAACAGCATCCTTGTGGAGAAACATATGACCCAAGACCTGGAAGAGGTCCAGAGTTCTACTTCCACAATCACCAATGTTCAAAATGTGTATATGCTACAAAATCACTGCCTTTCCAACAATATTACAAGACTCCACATACTACGAACATAAGGAACAGTTTGGGCAAAAGTCCAAGCTTTGTTGCATCTTAAATGGACTTGCTTTGTGGTGTATTTATGCAAATGTTTGTAGAGGTTGTTGTGAATGAATGTCAGCAAATCTTCACAGAAAAGCTAGAACATCTAGTGTAATCCCTACTTATGGTGCTTATCCACTGTATGGTACCTACTCTACATTTTTTGCTTTTCTGTTACGCAAATTTTTTTACCTGTTACATGGAACCAGGTCGTCATTTAATACCTGTTCACTCATTGTCCCAGGGACTGAACCTGACATGTAAACCTTGCTCAGCTAGGAGAGTGTCAGAGAGACTTGTTAATCACAACAAGATCAGACAAAATCTTCTCTTCAAAAGGCTTCTCTTCACATGTGTTTTAATCCTACTCACAAATGCAGATTGGAAAATAACATCATGGTCTTTTAAAGGGGTTCAAACGCTCAATGAATTGGTGACTGATGAAATGAAAAATCCCAAAAACGACAACAACACATAAATACACGATGTGTAAACAATGCATAATGCTACTGTAGCAGCTGTAGTTTTCAAAGTCTGCAGTTCACGTTAGAGAAGGTGTTTTGCATCATCACCAGCTACATTTCAAATATGGTTGTCATTGTAGTTGAAAACCAGGAGCTAAAAAGCAAGTAGAGCCATGTACATTCAAGTAGAGTATGTACGGCATGGAGAACCAGC